>NC_054710.1:23776768-23840447 GCF_016097555.1 Gigantopelta aegis
AATGTGAGTGTGTGTATGTGTGTGTGTATGTGTGTGTGTGTATGTGTGTGTGTATGTATGTATATGTGTGTGTGTTTATGTGTGTATGTATGTGTGTATGTGTATATGTATGTGTGTGTGTGTGTGTATGTGTGTGGCTGTATGGTTGTGTGTGTGTGTGTGTATGTGTGTGTGTGTAAGTGTGTGTGTGTGTATGTGCGTGTGTGTGTGTGTGTGGCTGTGTGGTTGTGTGTGTGTATGTGTGCAAGTACGTGTGTGTGTGTGTATGTGCGTGTAAGTGTGTGTGTGTGCGTGTGTGTGTGTGTGTGTGTGTGTGGTTATATTAATACATACACAGAACAAGTTACGGATCAGGGAATGCATTTTATTTGTACATGTATATGCACTTTTCAGTCTGTTGCGTTCAGTATAGTGAAATGCGCTTACATATAACCAAAATATGTACAGATCTGTAACATATTTTGAGTAGGATACATTGATCAACACACTACCTAAAGGTCAAATAAAGGTGACTTGTTCGAATATATTCCATACATTTTATTTTTGTTTTTATTTCAGACATAGATTGGTGTCTTGGACATAATCGATGTGGTACCAATGCTATCTGCAACACCACTGAGGGTTCATACACATGTACATGTCAAACTGGATTTGCTGGAGATGGACACATTTGTAACGGTAATTAAGCAATGAAATAAAAGAGACTGGATGTAAGTATGTACTGACTGGAAAACTATCAGAGTAACAATGCTGACACACTACTGGACAGACTTACCACTCGAGCGGTACCACTCACACAGAAAGGGGCGCCTGGGTACAACCTACATTGAAATTTGGAAGCTATGTCCATTGCTTCTCTTGTACTGTATTTGATGGTCATGTGTTGATTCAGATAAACGCACAACTGCAGTACGAACACTTTCTGACACGTTCACACTCGTCATGACGGTGAAATACAATGTCTTTGAAAATCTTCAACACTTTAGGTATCATAATTTTCTGATATTGTAATACAATGTATGTTTCTAACTATAATGATGACGTGATGTCATAGAATATGTATATTGGAACAACTGAACGACAGCATATAACAGACTGTTTACTGAAACTGGACATTAGTGTAATGTTTGTTTCAAGTAATTTTGTTTAACGTTCGATCGAATCTAGATATCGACGAATGTCTGGTGCAGACAACCTGTGATAACAATGCCAACTGCACCAATACAGATGGATCATACACCTGTACGTGTCTGAATGGCTATGTGGAAGATTGAACAAAATGTGCATGTAATTATCGTTAAGCATCATCTGTTGTCTTGTTTTTACACCATATTAATAAGCAATTGTGTGAAACCTCTTCATTTTCGCAAATAACACTATGTCATCAGCATATGCTGAAATGCATACTGTATCACTATTTTTGTTTATGGCCACATTAAGTAACTTTACTAAAGTTAACAGATCATTGATACACATACTAAACAGCATCAGAAACATATTACAACCTTGAATAAAACCACTATTAACTAAAACAAGTATGTCAAATGTCCATTCAGTCTTACACAACTAATTATGTTTTTCGTATATTCCTTTTTTATGGAATAAAAAGCCACAGGAGCACTATAGATCAGATTGTGTCTGTTATTTGCATTGACAGTTGTAAAACGTGTACAAAGTCTACCCACTATGCGTCGACTTCAGATAGGTTAACGATACAGGAGATAGTAAAGTTATGGAGAAACATTAACACTCTTAGTATAAATGGTTGATAAGATAAAAGGAATACATGACAACACAACTTAATTATTAATTGTGTAAGACACTACCAGCGCACATTGATTTATTTATTTGTTTCAGCTGCGCCACTGAAATCTACCGCTGTAGAAACTGTTACCATTATTTTGGCTGAGACAACGACGATGTTAGCTCTACTTGTTATTATATTGGTTGTTGTCATCATTAGGTAAGTATACATGTACATAATCTGTAAAAATACAGTTCTGGGCCCATATGCATGACGACCGTATAAATATAAACGCGTTTAACTCTCTAAACGCGTATAGTTATTTGCGTGTAACTGTACCTGCATTTTAGTATGCACAAGTCATGACTATGGTCGCCGATAGCTAACCGCGTATAAAATTGGAAAATTGGAAATGTCGGAGTTCTTGTTGGAGTTCAGCTGTAAGGGTTTTATGTGTTGCCTCTCGATTAAAAAAAAGGTGAAATAATTGGTGGCCTTCTAAATTATATCAAATATTTATTCAGAACCATGTGTAACTCGGGGTGGGGTGGAACGGGGTGGGGTGGGGTGATACGATGGTTTGGCCATTTTAAGGGGGTACTCTACACAGCTAAACAGGTTAGGTATTATATGATTTTACATATTATAATCATGCTATTCATAGTCAGTACGTACCTTTTCCACCATTAAGTAGTTACATTGTACCCACTCATACCGCTCACTCCATATTAAACAGTTTAGTCTAACCCACATTTTTACAAATGTTTGGATAAAATTAATGATGTATAAACGTGTATTGTTTTTTTAATTAAATAATAGCTTACATAAGTTTAAAATTAATTAATTACTAGGCCTATATTGTAACAAAATGTAGGGCTTTCTATTTATACAAATGTACAAACAATACCTTACGGTACATAGCTTTTTCTTTCATTGTCTCAATACTCTCGGAACACTCATGCGGTATTCATGCACGTGCAATGAGGGGATGAGGGATGGGCTTAAATTTAACTGTCGTCCCTTACTAGTAGTACCATTCAGTGCTTGTATGCTGTTCAATAATGGAAAATCAAGCCAAGAGACATAGGAAAGCGAATTTTACAGACACTGAAATAAGAGTGCTATTAGAAGAAATAAGTGTTGATCATAAAACATTGTTTATGGCCAACAACCAAACTGTCACAAACAGGTTAAAGGGGGATATTTGGAAAAGAATAACTGCAAAAATCAGTGCATGCGGCGTGGCAGAACGTACACCACAAGAGGCGAAAGAAAAATGGAGATCGCTGAAAGGGGCCGTCCTAAACAAGCAGAAAAGACAGACGAAAACGGGAGGTGGACCACCAGATAAACCAGTGCCATACGAGGACATCATCGTGACCATAATTGGAGAAAATTCAATCCTCTACACTGGAATAGAAGGTAACCCTAGTTTAATTTACATTATTTTCTTGTATTGTGCAAGAAAACAAAAACAACTATTTTCTAACACATTTAAAAAGTAAAACCAAACTCACATTAATATTTTATTTTTAACAAAACACCATTTCATTTTATAATTTCTTTTAAATTTTATGGCAATGAATTTTATTCAATCAATACGTAATAATGATTATTACAAAAATAAATAATATTAGGTATAATTTATTTCTTTTCAGTGCAAGGAACAGACACTTATGAAAACCCACAAAAACAAGCAGTCGAGTGCAAGAATAACACTGAAAATACGTGTGTGGTTTCCTCAGAACCCACGCCACATTGCTCAAAGGAATACCCTGAGGATTTGACATCCGTCCAAACTATCTCTGGTCCAACACCTTCATCTCTCACTTTAACACCGCTTTTAAATGTAGACACAACACTATGTCAGGACGATGATAATATAGCAGTTGCTATTGTAAATGAAAGTAAAACATTTGAAGCAAAACAATCAGCTTCACCATCACTTGACGAGTTACATAATTAAATTTTGTAATGAAAACTGCAATAAATTCATTTAATAATAGGGATATTTGTATGAATACCCTGAATGAACTAGTTTTGTAGTTCCTTATTACACCTACATTATTAATGAACAACATGCTATGAACAAGTATGGTTTTTACGTTTTACTTAGGCAAAGTTATTGTTTACGTTTATTTTGTAATTGTAATACGTAATAAAGAAAGCAAATATTTGTTGTTTCGTGGTCACTTTATTAAGCACAAGGAAGCAAAGTAATATTCAATTAATAATGTAATGTTTATTTAACACGATGGACTTTCAGTGAAAATAATTGTTGATTAATCTCTCTCTGGCAGTTTTTCCAGCAGCAATCCTGGCACGTTCTATCATTGGGTTGTTTACAGGTAGGACTTCCTCCATGTGGGCATCTGAAGCTTGTTCATAGTCAGGTTCATCGTCACTGTCACTGTCTGTGTCTGGGACATCTAAGTTGAGCCTTCTGGCACGGTTACTTAGCATAACACATACTGCAATAACTTTACATGCCTTCGCAGGAGCCAAGGAAGTCTGCGAAGACAGTGCCATCTCTTCTTCAAAACTCCTATGGCCCGTTCGATAGCTGTACGTGTTGAACTATGACTGAAGTTGTAGTTTCTCTCTTGACGTGTAGTGGGATTAGAAATCGGAGTTAACAACCAGTCACGCAACATAAGCCACTGTCTCCTAAGATGATTCCTCTCATAGGCTGCCTTTTGTTCTCAAAATCTTCGAATAAAGATGACTCTCGTAGTATTCTTGAATCATGTACACTTCCAGGCATTTCGCAATACAGTTGATGAATATGAGGTCTGCGTCACACATCAGCTTTAAAACAAATATTAACTGTTTATGCATTTGAAATAATTTACAAATGCATACAAAAGATATTTCAATCATAAATCAACATAAACACTTTATAATCCAGCCAGCACATTACCATATACTTATCAACATATACCCACCCATGCACCTTACCGAAAGCTAATCCTTAAATACCTACCTACATACCTTCCTACATACCTACCTACATACATACACACATACATACCTATATACACATGCACATACCTACCGACCTACACACATACCTACATACCTATATACATACATACATATTCATGACATATATATTTATAATACATAAATCATCTTACCTGAACATTGATGGAATGGTAGCCTTTCCTGTTAACAAATTCATGTTCATTCTGCGTAGGAGCTTGTATTTGAACTTGAGTCCCATCGATGCATCCAACCACATTTGGAAATCCACTCATGTCATAAAATTTAGTTTTTATGGCATCTTGTTTTTTCCATTGGGTAATCGAACAAGGTTTGGTACCTGACGTAGCAAGACGTCGGTGACTCTTGTCACAGTTCGGCTTACGGTTGACTGGTCAACTCCTATAAGCTACCCACAAACGTCTTGGAAACTGCCACTGGCAAAGTATCTAAGTGTAATTAGCACTTGCAGAAGAGTGGTCAATGAACCCATCCGTTTAGATAATAGAATATCGACGCTGATGTCATCTGTGATTGCTAGAATTTCCTGTCTTCTAAATCTAAACTTGGCAAATATGACATCATCGTCAAAAACATCAAACGGATGAGTTCAGTCCCTAAATATTCTGTTTCTCCTCAGTAATCGGCGTTCTCGATAACGCTGAAGAATGACAGCAGCCATGTTGTTTTCTGACTTATACGCGGTTAAGATACTTAAACGCACCAAAAATTGTGTGTAACTTTATCCGCATTTAAGACCTCCGGTTAGTCCTAACCGTGCTTCATGCATAGGAAATTTCAGTTTTTATACGCTGGTTAGAAATTAAACGCGGTTAAAATAGTTATACGGTCGTCATGCATACGGCCCCTGTTCAATAGATTAAAACCAAAATTATAAATAATCTATATCAGTATTCTCATTTTGTTTATTGCAAGTACTCTTGAACACTGGGGTCAGATACAGGGTCAACACCATGGACAATACAATAAATATAGATTCAAAATTCCTTAACCACTTATTGCTAGATGCTATGGAAGCTTGTTTTTTTTTTTTTTAACTGTTTGGTTTAATGGCTCTGATTCAACAACTACGACATCCATACACACTAGAGTTTTATTTCCAGTTTATCTTATTTACCAATTGTGGACATTTAGGAGGCTTAATTGTTGTCATATTTAGGGAGCTGTTAATATAGTGACCTCTGTACTACCCTGGGGAAAGGTATGACATTTTACAAGATGTAGCTCAATGTAAAATTGTCCTCATGTTATCAAATGTTGTCAGCTACAATGTCTACATTCAAAATGTGGCACTTGATTAACAGTGGGAATGCTGGAGACACAATATTGCTATACCTTTGTAGTGTTAATATAGCAATTTGTGTAATACCCTGGGAATAGGTGTCATGATTTATAAGATGTATCTAAATCTGAAATTGTTCTCATTTGTTTTGACTAGTTTCCGCACACTTGTATATTGCAGAACCAGTATTGCCAATTTAGCTATGTATGCAATATTCCAATGGTAGTATTCAGCCTTATCTGTCAAAATGTGTCCAGATAAATAAACAAGTTGGGTTATATAATAATGGCTTGTAAAAAACATTTGTTAATTTAGGCCTAGTATCGATATATAACAAGTCACAGATTGTACCAACTGTTTTTGTAGCGTATATCGTATAACAGTAAAAGGCTTTTGTAATCGTTATTGTATTTGTGTCTTTGTCTTTCGTTATAGAATGCGATCCAAATTGGCAGAGTCCAAGGTAAAATTGTCCGACATAAGACTAGGTGATGAAAACCAAGCTACCTCAGTGTACGTGCATGATAACAGCACAGTTGGTACTTCCCCATCTGACGTACCTGTAGGATCCTCTTGGTACGGAAGATCAGCACCTACTGGAGAACATGATTACCAAACCGAACAAGGACTGTCAGGAAACAACGATCAACAAACAAACACGTACGAGAGACTGGATGTGGACGTCACTGCACAGAGAGGTACATATGAGAAGTTAACTGTGTAAATTGTTTGTAGAATCAGAACAGAAATGTTGCTGATAGTATTCGTTACAAATAGACTGTATGTAGAGTGTCCATTGCTACAAGGAAGCGTCTATCAAATGTTGCTGGTAGTGTTCGTTACAGACAGACTGTATCTAGAGTGTCCATTGCTACAAGGAAGCGTCTATCAAATGTTGCTGGTAGTATTCGTTACAGACAGACTGTATCTAGAGTGTCCATTGCTACAAGGAAGCGTCTATCAAATGTTGTTGGTAGTATTCGTTACAGACAGACTGTATCTAGAGTGTCCATTGCTACAAGGAAGCGTCTATCAAATGTTGCTGGTAGTATTCGTTACAGACAGACTGTATCTAGAGTGTCCATTGCTACAAGGAAGCGTCTATCAAATGTTGTTGGTAGTATTCGTTACAGACAGACAGTATCTAGAGTGTCCATTGCTACAAGGAAGCGTTTATCAAATGTTTCTGGTAGTATTTGTTACAGACACACTGTATCTAGAGTGTCCATTGCTACAAGGAAGCGTCCATCAAATGTTTCTGGTAGTATTCGTTACAGACACACTGTATCTAGAGTGTCCATTGCTACAAGGAAGCGTCTATCAAATGTTGCTGGTAGTGTTCGTTACAGACAGACTGTATCTAGAGTGTACATTGCTACAAGGAAGCATCTATCAAATGTTGCTGGTAGTGTTCGTTACAGACAGACTGTATCTAGAGTGTACATTGCTACAAGGAAGCGTCTATCAAATGTTGCTGGTAGTATTCGTTACAGACTGTATCTAGAGTGTCCATTGCTACAAGGAAGCATCTATGAAATGTTGCTGGTAGTGTTCGTTACGGACAGACTGTATCTAGAGTGTCCATTGCTACAAGGAAGCATCTATCAAATGTTGCTGGTAGTATTCGTTACAGACAGACTGTATCTAGAGTGTCCATTGCTACAAGGAAGCGTCTATCAAATGTCGCTGGTAGTGTTCGTTTCAGACAGACTGTATCTAGAGTGTACATTGCTACAAGGAAGCGTCTATCAAATGTTGCTGGTAGTATTCGTTACAGACTGTATCTAGAGTGTCCATTGCTACAAGGAAGCATCTATCAAATGTTGCTGGTAGTGTTCGTTACAGACAGACTGTATCTAGAGTGTACATTGCTACAAGGAAGCGTCTATGAAATGTTGCTGGTAGTGTTCGTTACAGACAGACTGTATCTAGAGTGTCCATTGCTACAAGGAAACATCTATCAAATGTTGCTGGTAGTGTTCGTTACAGACAGACTGTATCTAGAGTGTACATTGCTACAAGGAAGCGTCTATCAAATGTTGCTGGTAGTATTCGTTACAGACTGTATTTAGAGTGTCCATTACTACAAGGAAGCATCTATCAAATGTTGCTGGTAGTGTTCGTTACAGACAGACTGTATCTAGAGTGTCCATTGCTACAAGGAAGCATCTATCAAATGTTGCTGGTAGTGTTCGTTACAGACAGACAGTATCTAGAGTGTACATTGCTACAAGGAAGCGTCTATCAAATGTTGCTGGTAGTATTCGTTACAGACAGATTGTATCTAGAGTGTCCATTGCTACAAGGAAGCATCTATCAAATGTTGCTGGTAGTGTTCGTTACAGACAGACTGTATCTAGAGTGTACATTGCTACAAGGAAGCGTCTATCAAATGTTGCTGGTAGTGTTCGTTTCAGACAGACTGTATCTAGAGTGTACATTGCTACAAGGAAGCGTCTATCAAATGTTGCTGGTAGTATTCGTTACAGACAGACTGTATCTAGAGTGTACATTGCAACAAGGAAGCGTCTATCAAATGTTGCTGGTAGTATTCGTTACAGACAGACTGTATCTAGAGTGTACATTGCTACAAGGAAGCATCTATCAAATGTTGCTGGTAGTATTCGTTACAGACAGACTGTATCTAGAGTGAGGAAGCATCTATCAAATGTTGCTGGTAGTATTCGTTACAGACTGTATCTAGAGTGTCCATTGCTACAAGGAAGCATCTATGAAATGTTGCTGGTAGTGTTCGTTACGGACAGACTGTATCTAGAGTGTCCATTGCTACAAGGAAGCATCTATCAAATGTTGCTGGTAGTGTTCGTTACAGACAGACTGTATCTAGAGTGTCCATTGCTACAAGGAAGCGTCTATCAAATGTTGCTGGTAGTGTTCGTTTCAGACAGACTGTATCTAGAGTGTACATTGCTACAAGGAAGCGTCTATCAAATGTTGCTGGTAGTATTCGTTACAGACTGTATCTAGAGTGTCCATTGCTACAAGGAAGCATCTATCAAATGTTGCTGGTAGTGTTCGTTACAGACAGACTGTATCTAGAGTGTCCATTGCTACAAGGAAGCATCTATCAAATGTTGCTGGTAGTGTTCGTTACAGACAGACTGTATCTAGAGTGTACATTGCTACAAGGAAGCGTCTATCAAATGTTGCTGCTAGTATTCGTTACAGACAGATTGTATCTAGAGTGTCCATTGCTACAAGGAAGCATTTATCAAATGTTGCTGGTAGTATTCGTTACAGACAGACTGTATCTAGAGTGTCCATTGCTACAAGGAAGCATCTATCAAATGTTGTTGGTAGTGTTCGTTACAGACAGACTGTATCTAGAGTGTACATTGCTACAAGGAAGCGTCTATCAAATGTTGCTGGTAGTATTCGTTACAGAATGTATCTAGAGTGTACATTGCTACAAGGAAGCATCTATCAAATGTTGCTGGTAGTGTTCGTTTCAGACAGACTGTATCTAGAGTGTACATTGCTACAAGGAAGCGTCTATCAAATGTTGCTGGTAGTATTCGTTACAGACTTTATCTAGAGTGTCCATTGCTACAAGGAAGCATCTATCAAATGTTGCTGGTAGTGTTCGTTACAGACAGACTGTATCTAGAGTGTCCATTGCTACAAGGAAGCATCTATCAAATGTTGCTGGTAGTGTTCGTTACAGACAGACTGTATCTAGAGTGTACATTGCTACAAGGAAGCGTCTATCAAATGTTGCTGGTAGTATTCGTTACAGACAGACTGTATCTAGAGTGTCCATTGCTACAAGGAAGCGTCTATCAAATGTTGCTGGTAGTGTTCGTTACAGACAGACTGTATCTAGAGTGTCCATTGCTACAAGGAAGCGGCTATCAAATGTTGCTGGTAGTGTTCGTTACAGACAGACTGTATCTAGAGTGTACATTGCTACAAGGAAGCATCTATCAAATGTTGCTGGTAGTGTTCGTTTCAGACAGACTGTATCTAGAGTGTCCATTGCTACAAGGAAGCATCTATCAAATGTTGCTGGTAGTGTTCGTTACAGACAGACTGTATCTAGAGTGTACATTGCTACAAGGAAGCATCTATCAAATGTTGTTGGTAGTGTTCGTTACAGACAGACTGTACCTAGAGTGTCCATTGCTACAAGGAAGCATCTATCAAATGTTGCTGGTAGTGTTCGTTACAGACAGACTGTATCTAGAGTGTACATTGCTACAAGGAAGCATCTATCAAATGTTGTTGGTAGTGTTCGTTACAGACAGACTGTATCTAGAGTGTCCATTGCTACAAGGAAGCGTCTATCAAATGTTGCTGGTAGTGTTCGTTTCAGACAGACTGTATCTAGAGTGTCCATTGCTACAAGGAAGCGTCTATCAAATGTTGCTGGTAGTATTCGTTACAGACTGTATCTAGAGTGTCCATTGCTACAAGGAAGCGTCTATCAAATGTTGCTGGTAGTGTTCGTTTCAGACAGACTGTATCTAGAGTGTCCATTGCTACAAGGAAGCGTCTATCAAATGTTGCTGGTAGTGTTCGTTTCAGACAGACTGTATCTAGAGTGTCCATTGCTACAAGGAAGCGTCTATCAAATGTTGCTGGTAGTATTCGTTACAGACTGTATCTAGAGTGTCCATTGCTACAAGGAAACATCTATCAAATGTTGCTGGTAGTGTTCGTTACAGACAGACTGTATCTGGAGTGTACATTGCTACAAGGAAGCGTCTATCAAATGTTGCTGGTAGTATTCGTTACAGACAGACTGTATCTAGAGTGTCCATTGCTACAAGGAAGCATCTATCGAATGTTGCTGGTAGTGTTCGTTACAGACAGACTGTATCTAGAGTGTGCATTGCTACAAGGAAGCGTCTATCAAATGTTGGTGGTAGTATTCGTTAGAGACAGACTGTATCTAGAGTGTCCATTGCTACAAGGAAACATCTATCAAATGTTGGTATTGTTCGTTACAAACAGACTGTATCTAGAGTGTACACTGCTGCAAGGAAGTTTCTATCAAAAACACATTCCGGTATGAGATCAACCGTTGATTCCAAAGAGGGTGGCGTGCCTTTTGCAAATTGTCGGTTATTTGTTGAGAATTAGTATTTAAAATCGACCGAGTAACATGTGTTTTACTTGTGTTATTATTTCTGTGTTGTTCTGTTGTTCTTTGTGTGTTTTTAAAATAAATTGAACGAAAACTGTGTTCACAAACTTGTCTCATAGACATGCTGTGTCCAGCATTTTGTAATTGTGTGTACCTTATAGGATGAGATGAACGTAGGTTCATTATGTATTTACACCCCTTGGCATATTCATATTCTTTTCTACATCGAACCAACATATTTTAATACTTCACTGCACATACAACCATCTCTATCATTTTTCATTTCAACTTATTTTCGTACCTATATCCAATTAAGGTTCAAACACGCTGTCCTGGGTACACACCTCAGCTATCTGGGCTGTATGTCCAGGGCAGTAGATTAGTTGTCAATTGTTAGCAGTTAGTTAGAGAGAAGATGGTGTAGTATACCTACCCACTGAGTCGTTAAAACTCGCCCTGTGTGGGAGATGGTACCGGGCTGAGAACCCTGTACCTACCAGCCTTATGTCCGATGGCTTAACCATGACACCACCGAGGCTGGACCATCTCCATCATCTTTAAACATATTTTTGACTGTGATAGCTGTTTTTGATAATTGAAATGATATTTTACTTATATTGTATGGTTTAGATGATCAATTTCCGTACATTCGAAGTGTTTCTGGTTATTCTTGTGTGTTTAATATAAAAAATGCATTTCTCATATTTTTAAAAACGAACGTGCGTCTGAGAAGTAACAGTTATGGAATCGAGTTTTAGTCTATTTTAGAGGGTATTTCACCATTTTAAAGTCATAGACTCATGTTTCACTCTATTGTAACTTTATCCAAATCTATTACAGGTTTGTAGATTAACTAAACTTAGTGTTAATGTTCAAGGGTTGAAACTAGGGTCTGTCCCTTTAATATGTTTTGCGATAAAATATTATCATTTACTTCTTTTTTTTAAATAAAAGACGGAAACATGTATCTAACTCTATCTGTTCATAATTATCATCATTTGATTTTAGTATTTATAATATAACAACACATTATATGGGGACCGTAAGTATCATAATACATATCTGGATAACTTGACTTAAAATGTTGGATGTGTCCTGGTCTCGCCTTAACATGTAAGCGGTGGCGACATAAGGGACCTGAGCCCAATTTCACAAAACATCGTAAGTCTAGTTGTGCACGTAAACGTAACTCTACGACTAAAACACAATTCCGTTTGCTATCATAGCACAACAAATGTAAAATGCTACATCTTCCATTATGGATGTAACTGTCTGTGTGAAATAGATGCCAAACACGTTCAAACGTATGACTGATATAGCTGTCAGTCGCAGACGTAAACATACGATGTTTAGTGTATACCTTCCATTTTTCGTACAGTAATGTTTAGCTAGTAGTACACCAAATAGTATTTCACCGAGTAACAATTCGAGGTGCACCCAACTTTTAATTCCTCAATTAATGCCACAAGTCCTGCCATTAGTGCTAAATGTGATATGGTTTGTTGTCATATAACGATACATCATACGACCAGTAAATTCATGTAATGTAATTTGAAATAGTGGCAATGCATCAGCTACAGTTGTACTTCAAACATGCGGTGTCTTACAGAATACAGAACCAACAATTCTACAGAACTAGGATAGTCTACGGCTAAAGAGACTTCTCGTTATATCTGACACGAGCAGCTTATCCACCCCCTCCCCCACCCCCACCCCCCATGTTTTGTGATTTGATTTTAGGGTAAGGTAAGGTAGTATTTATATCCATTATGAGGGCGAGACGTAGCACAGTGGTAAAGCGGTCGCTTTATGCGCGGTCGGGTTGGGATCGATCCCTGTCAGTGGGCCCATTGGGCTATTTCTCGCTCCAGCCAGAGCACCACGACTGGTATATCAAAGGCCGTGGTATATGCTATCCTGTCTATGGGATGGTGCATATAAAAGATCCCTTGCTGTTAATCGAAAAGAGTAGCCCATGAAGTGGCGACAGGGGGTTTCCTCCCTCAATATATGTGTGGTCCTTAACCATATGTCCGACGTCATATAACCGGTAGTAAAATGTGTTGAGTGCGTCGTTAAATAAAACATTGCCTTCCTTCCTTCCTTCCTTCCATGGTGTACATGTCGATTGAAATTGTATGTATCAGTTTTAATTATATAAATAGTGCTACTATTGTTATCTATGTGATTTGAGTTAGCTACTATTGTCTTCTTTTTTTTTGTCTTTTTTTTTTTTTTTTTACTGTTTCCAGTTACAAGCCCACGCTGTTTTATTGCCCCCAGAACTTAGACAGTGAACAGGTTGGGGAGCCGTGGTCACTGCCTTACAAAGTACATATTTAAACAATAGTATCTAAACAAAATATGTTAATGCTTTCTATGATATTTACTGCTAATCGGAAGAGTAGCCCATGTAGTGGCGACAGCGGGTTTCCTCTCAAAATCTGTGTGGTCCTTAATCATATGTCTGACGCCATATAACCGTAAATAAAATGTGTTGAGTGCGTCGTTAAATAAAACTTCTTTTTTTTTCTATTATTTTTCTATGATATTTATGAGACGGAGAGAGAGAGAGAGAGAGAGAGAGAGAGAGAGAGAGAGAGAGAGAGAGAGAGAGAGAGAGAGAGAGAGAGAGAGAGAGAGAGAGAGAGAGAGAGAGGGTGCAACAGCAGTAGATAAGTATAAAGAAGTTGTGTGGGGATATTGAGAGAGTATTAGAGAATGACATTTTAATTAGTACTCTATTTCCAAGTGAACTTTCAAAGCATTATTTTTAATTAAAACATTCTTTCAAAGAGTGTTTTATAGGGTGTCCATTGCTTATGAAATACTTCATAGTTGCAATTTTTGTAATAAATATATTTTTCTATTTCAAAATTATTTTGTAGAATATTTTTCGCGGCATTGATATCTAAATTTCTTTTTTGTATTTTCATACTGTAAATATAATATTTTATGTTGATAGTCAGACAATTTACAAAATCACCTTTTTCGTTGTTGATCATGCCTAACATAACTATGTCTCTGCTTAGAGTTATATTAATTCCAGTTTCATTTCTTATCCATTCTTCTATTGCTTTCCACAGAGAATGTACTAAACTACATTCAAATAGAAGGTGTTGTATGGTTTCAGGTGATTTGTTGCAAAAACTACAGGCATTGGAATCAATATAATTAATCATACTTAGAAATTTGTTAATTGTAAGAATTCGGTGTATGATTTTATACTGAAACCAAGATAATGTTGTGCTTTTGACAGATCTAAAGGGTAGAATGTAATATTTTTCCCAATCATATATATCATAGATATATCCTTCTTTAGAATATTTTATTTGTGATTTTGGAATGGTGGTTTGATTGTTCAGTAAATCGTATATATGTTTGCAACCTTGCTGATCTTTGAACAAAACCTTTAAGTTATATGGAAGAACAGGATTTTGTAATGCTATAAAAACGTCATCATTTAAATTATCTAGGTTGTAAATGAATGATTTTATAGCACTGACGAATGAAGCATATTCCAGAAAATTGGTAATTATGTCGTATTTCTCTATGAACTGTTCATATCTTAGAAAGTCTCCTTTTTCTTTTAACAAATCGTTAATAAATATAATACCTTTTGAGATATATCGTTTTAGTATAAATGGCTTTTTATCTATACATATTTTAATGTTTAACCAAATACTGATCTGGAGAATATCATCTACGTTTACTGGAATTTGTTTTTCTTGTATCCTTAACCAACTAACCAATGTGTCTCTCCGAAATGTATTTTTTATTGAACTTTTTTTACAGTATAGAAAATG
Organism: Gigantopelta aegis; assembly: GCF_016097555.1. Lineage (NCBI taxonomy): Eukaryota > Metazoa > Mollusca > Gastropoda > Neomphalida > Peltospiridae > Gigantopelta > Gigantopelta aegis. Next base: position 23,791,711 of record NC_054710.1, read on the forward strand.
GTCGCCATATATAATTAAATCACGTGTTGATATATTTGTAGAAGCTTCGAACAAAATTAACTAGGGTTGAACAGTAATTAAAGTGTAGTCGTTTTTGTTTTTGTTTGTGTTGGGGTTTTTTTGTATGTTTTGTTTCTGTTGTTATTTTTGGTTTTGTTTGTTTGTTTTGGACAAAGAACATTTTTGTATATAACAAGGCAGTTTTGTTTTTGTTTTTTCTGGGGACTACCCCATAACCTCCAGTTAGGTTCACCCCATTCACTCTGCATACCGTGTTATAAATGAATGTTTTGTGACGTATCCACGACACTAATAACTGACACATTATGGAACGTGTTTGTTAAAACTACTCTCTATAAATAAAGATGGCGTGTCCCGCCCCCCCCCCCCCCCCCCCCTACAGACTTTGGACTACCACTAGGGACTGTGCCCTCACTCCGGATACCGTCCCTACGGTTGGAGCATATTATAACATATAACAAGAAAGCAAGAGAAGGGGTTGAGGGTAGGTGAACTTAAATTCATCGAGGCTAAGTGCATTGTAAACTTTCGCTGTATATAGTCTCTATGTTAACCAAGTCATAGTCTGTTAGACATGAATATCACACCAGGAAGATGGCGCGGGTCAGTAAAGGTGTGATCCTGTTTGAAATAAGCACACTTGTGTTAATATTAAACATTGTGAATGACAAAGGTCTAGGATTGCTGGAATTCGGGTACATAATAGTGGGTGTTCTATTCCCATGTATAGTATTCTGTCTACTAGCACAACGACATCTTTGTTATTCAGTGGGATCACGGATCTCAGATGTGTGCGTGAGTGGTAGGGTGTAGATCAGCGGTAGACCACTCGCCTCGAGTGCGATGGTTGCATAATCCATCGCTCTCGATGTGGGGTGTCGTTAAACATCTATTCTATTCTGTTATCACAGTCAAAACCAGTGCAACGCGATTGATATCATGATATATGGTATGTGCTGCTCCGTCTATGGGAAGGTGTGTATAACAGATCCTTGCTGCGTTGTCATTGGGAGTATTCTTGAGTAGACCCCACAAGAGGACACTAATTAATTAAATATCCGTTATTTGATGTCAAACGTGATAATTCAGACACGTAGTGCCCGAATGAAATTTTGTTCAGCAATCGGGGTTGGGGGTGAGAAATTCCCTCAGCCGCCCCCATATACTTCCCAATTGTATGTTCATGTCCGCATTTTCTTATACCTCTAGTTATACCCCTAATAATACAACTTATATAAGGGCACGCTCCTATCAGGCGCAGACCGGCCTCGGTTTTATCGTGGTGAAGGTAGCAGTGTACCAAATAGCATCTCACCGGGTCAAAGTTCGAAGTTAATACTACCAATCCAGCCATTAGTTTTAAATGTGACAGGACTTGTCATAAAATGGTGTTTCATCTGGTCAGCGAACTCGTGTAATTCAGTTTAAACTAGTATCAATGTATTAGCTACAATTAGACTATACTTGAAACTTGATGGATTCTGGTAAAAATAGAATGACATGTTTAGTGCAGTATTAGGATAGTTATGTGTACAGCTAGCTGGTTAAACCCCGAATTTTATTTTTCAGATTTATTTTGATGTTGAAGGGTTATAGTATTTATATCAATGGCCATAAAAAGCAACAACCTCTATTGAAAACGAGTGATGTGTGTAGCAGTTGTAGCACACGGGTGTTATTAATGTCGTCTGTGTGATTTGATTTGGTGGTATACGCCCTACAGACGACTCACGCCGCACACCATTGGCCGACCTTTCTTTGCTAAAAAGCCTCTTTGTGTACAGCAAAATAACTCGTAACGCAACGCGGAGTATTTATCGTATGACGAAAACATCTATGCATGTTTTTGGTCGTTCTCTCAGTTTGTAGGTTAGAGACCAGGTTGCTTAATACAGGAGTTAACATTGATATACACAGTTTGTTATGTGTGGTAATACAGCTACCAGGCCGCTACATACATGCATAGTTCTGTAGTCAAGAAATAACACATAGGAAATATAGCTGAAGTGTATCTGTATTCGTTTACTTAACTCACCGATACAAAGATTGTGACTCGTCTTGTAACTCAGATTGTGTTCACGTTCGTTAACAAACAGTTTGGAACTTGTGCTGCAGTTTCGTATCAGCTGCCGTGTTCTGTTTCTTGAGGTACAGAGAATTAAATCTGATTTAAAAAAAAAAAAAAACAGCATGAATTTGACTCTTCTTTTTTTGTTGGGATTCGTTGTTTGGAGCACACTGCACGTTTTTGCAGGTAAGACAATTAGTATTACGCACATGCCTCCCACTCGAGGATGAAAATGTAGGCTATTTTTGTCCTATATATACACAAAGATAAAATTATGGCTTGTGCCCCCTCACTAGAGACTGTGACCGCCCCCATTATAGATTAGACTATACGCCACACGCCCCCAACTCCAGATGTCCTTCCCACGGGCTTGCTTTTCAATTTTATAATTACATGAGTATAATTATGTTGAAGCGAAATCGCAGCTTTCAGAAAATATAATGTTCAATGACGCATATGTTCAGTCAGGCTGTGGTACCGGCCGATATAAAGTCTTTAGGAATGTGTTGCAGGTGAGAGACTAGGATGTGCAATAGGAAATGTTTTATTTAACGACGCACTAAAAACATTTTATTTACGGTTATATTGCGTCAGACATATGGTTAAGGACCACACAGATATTGAGAGAGGAAACCCGGTGTCGCCACTTCAATGGCTACTCTTTTTTCGATTAGCAGCAAGGGATCTTTTATATGCACCATCCCACAAACAGGGTAGTACATACCACGGTCTTTGATAAGCCAGTCGTGGTGCACTGGCTGAAACGAGAAATAGCCCAATCGGCCCAACGACTGGAATTGATCCCAGACCGACCGCGCATCGAACGAGCGCTTTACCACTGGGCTACGTCCCGCCCCAGGATGTGCAATAGATGACATTCACACTGTGTATCTGTTCTTTTCTGGTGCGTCTCATTGCGTAACTGTCTGTTAATAAATTAGAAGCATACACGTTGTTGTAGAGCCCATATTTTATTTAGCGTAATTTGAATGAGGTTTATTTATTATATCGGATAGTAATGATGCGAGGGAACTTGTCGTATTGATATATGTACTGATTTGAGTGCATGAATTGTTCATGTTTAACTGTTTATCAGGGGTTTTTTTAAATGTTTGATCATTTCTTTATCATTAATTGTATGCCTGCCGGTATATGCATTTAACGGCCTGATCTTACCACACACTTCGGCTGTACTGGATATAGTTTGTTGTTTGTGGTTAGTGAAAGAGAGAAGTCTGTGTTACGGCCATGCGTTTGGTGGGAGCTTGTACAAGGATATGAACCCATTATCTACCAGCCATAAATCTGAAACACCGAAGCCGACACTGCAATGTTGTTACCACTCATGTAATATTTAGGTCAGGGTGTGTCATTAGGGTATGCTATGGAAGAAAGTTAACGTTTATTTTGTTTAACGACACTACTGGAGCACATTGATTTATCAATAATCGGCTATTGCATGCATCTTTTCATTAGTAGCAATTCTACTTATTTTAATGTGCATTCAGCGCTAATAAAAAATTTCCATTGAAATTGTGCATGTAAAATAGGGCCTCCACGAGTCCAAAATATTGGACTCGAGTACTCGAAAGTCAAACTCGACTTGGAACTGAGTGCCCGACTCTTACACTAGATGATAATGAAACTAAAGAAAAAGTAACATAACATTATGCTTAAGTCCATTGTTTTGCATTGCACACATTCGACTTTAATTTTTCCTCCATGTCTCATAGCCCTATAATGTAACCGGTGGCAAGCATATGGCGAAATGACGTAACACATATAATTAAATGAGAGTGCTTTTCTTTGCAAGGATACTCGAGTCCTGTGAACGGACTCGAGTCTTGCTAGCATCGGTCCGTGACCGAGTACTCGTGGATACCCTAATGTAGACACCGCCACCGCCAGCACCACCACCACCACCCCTTCAAAACAATAGCCTGGATTCGCGTCTGGGGAAGCTTTTTGTTTTATTTGAATATTTATATCATCAGGAAATAAAATTACTGATGTTTCGTATTTTCAGCACAAGACCTTGAACTGTCAACGAATTCAACGTCTCCAGTATATGATCATCAATTCACCTTCATCTGTACCTTCACTGGGGACAATTTCACTTTAGGATTTCCCATCAAATTTGTGCGGACTAATAAAACAATTTGTAAACGACATGCATACAAGACAAACACCCAAACAGAACGACAATTTGCATGTGCAAAATATTACAACACAACAGATGCATATATGTGTGAGTGTGATGCAGTTTACCCAAACAAGAAGGTTTATAGCATAACAATCAAGTCATTTAAAGCAATTGACGCAACGAAGTGGTCCTGTATTTCTGTGAACACTAATGACGTGATGCGTCATAACAGTAACGTTGTTGATCTCTGTAAGTACATGTGCCTATTATAGCAATATAGTTTTCACACCTATACATAATATAAATGAGAACTGTTAAATATGCATGCATACATATCAGTGCTGTTTCAATTTTGTTACGTTTTTACCCGTCATGCCACACCCATTATTTCCTTTGTCTAATACGATCCAGCCATGCTCACTATATCTGGTAATTGCCATCACACAGAAGCGTTTTTTCGCATATTGTATACCATCAAATCGCATTTAGAAAGCTTGTCAGTTATATAATATCTTCGAAGAGGCCCGACCATGTGTCACTCTCTGCTGTTGGACCTGCAATCTAATCATGTCCTCTTTTTCAGGCGTTGCACCACCACCACCCTCACCCAACACATTCACAAATGTATAATTTTTATCACGATGTCAGTGTTCGACTCGATACAAATGTTAGTTTTTTGTCTTGGAAACTACACCAACAAATGGAATATAATTGGAACTTTAATTGAAATGAATACCCTTTGTCTACAACTGTTAGATAGTTTTATTTAGATACGTTGTGTGTACTGTTAGGTCACATACTAATTCAATGCACATTTTGATAAATAGTGCGTGCAGTTTGTAAAGGTAAACAAATACGTGAAAACAGGTTTGTCAGAGTTCCTAGGACAATAATTTGAAAATATGAACGTTACTTCGACACATTCGCTTCATATTATTATTATTATTATTATTATTATTATTATTATTATTTATACCAACGTTATATAAGAAACAGGAATTATGCGTTGTTTTAAACTGCAAAAATGTGATACAATTTAAAAAACGGTCAGAACTATTTATGTATGATAGTGTAATGTACACTAATAGTGTTTAGTATATAGTGTTTAATATCGGACTGATATTTCTTTCTTTTTTATGTTAACCATTCAGCGGAGAAGGTGACATCTTCCCCTGCAAGTGTGACACGTGATATCAATAGATCTACAATAAGTGGTGAGACAATATTAAATATTCTTATGCAGTCAGATATACACAAAGAAAGTGCACACAACTGAGATACACGAATCAGCTGGCAGACAGATGACAAGTGACATGGAAATAATAATAACAATATATAGATACAGACCAAGAGCCTGTTGATGGACTGAAAGATGGGCACGTTATTTGTATGATATTCTCAACATACAGAACATTCGTGCTTGTGCTCTGTCATTACGTCTCTGTCTGTCTGCCCATCTCTCTCTCTCTCTCTCTCTCTCTCTCTCTCTCTCTCTCTCTCTCTCTCTCTCTCTCTCTCTCTCTCTCTCTCTCTCTCTCTCTCATATAAAATGAGAGCAATAAAGTTCGGAATTCGGAGTGAGTATCAACTTGAGTTAAAACATATTCGTAAACGAATGGACATTTTAGTATTATAACAACTGAATCATGATTTACCCACCAGAATCAGACAGAAGGGAAACTACAGAAAGTATAAAATCTGTTTCTTACCTTAATCTATACAAAGAGATTCAGACGACGTTGGCCTTCATACGGAGCTATACGATGAAAGGTATGACTTCAGCTTTCCAATGGTCAATGTTGTCTTCATGTCGAGCAATATTCCCTCTGCTCCAGTTGTGTGGAGTTTATATTTCAAAAATAGTGCGATACCTTGGGGCATGTTCATCATATGCCGATTGTAAACACCGTTCTGACAGATAATATGTTTGATCAGGATTATAACATCCACGGACCCCCGAAAACCTTCAAAAATGTTTATGATAGACACCCAGAGGCCATTTCGCGATATGACACACCACTGACTAAAATGGTGTCTGACACATACCCTATTTTGACCTTATTGATGCCATTTCATTATTTTGGTGAGCAACCTGTACATGTCAACTATGGACTTGATGCCTGAAGGCTGTGGTCATAACGCGTGCCACCAATGGGGCAGGATATGCTCACCATTCGCAAAAACCTGATATCATCACTGTATTCACAGTGGTTAATGGATTCATATATATATATATATATATATATATATATATATATATATTCCATTCAGCTATATCCTGTGTAAGTTTTTATTTTGTAAATTAGTCTTCTAAGTGGCAGTCCTCATGCAGGATGTGCATGAGGATAAAATTATTGTTACTGAGCCCTAGGGGTGTGGCAGTCCTCCTAAGGACAAGCACCTGATAGTGGATGATAAAAATTATCAAATGTTTTGGTCTTGTATTTTATTATTATTTACTTTTGTTTTGTTTGTTTGTTTTTGTTTGTTTTTGATTTTTTGCTACATTTGTTTTTTTATTTAATTGGAATTGTTTTTAATTTATTTTTATTTTTTTTGAAGCGGGGAGGGGGGGGGGGGAGTAAAGTGTGGGATAAATTGTATTTTGAATGTCTGCTTTTAACTCCGTTATGGCGTTCTTCAGCGGCGCTTCGCTAATACTAATTTCTCTGGGGTCTGTCAGTCCAACGTTTTATTTGGTGTCTATTGTATCCTCCAGTTTTGATTGTATTGTTCTAGAACGTGGAAACAATGATCCCCTGGGGGACTGTCCACAAACTAAAAGAGATATTTGGGAAATTTTGAAATTGTGAATTTTAATCACATGTTTTTAAATTTAAATTCAAATTTTTAAAGTCTATCTTCTCCTAGAATTTTGTTTGGATAGTTCTGAAACGTCGTAAAAGTATTCTCAGTGATAATCTTCACAAACTAATAGATATATTTAAAAATTTGTATTCAATATATTAAGCCTTCTCTTAAATTATGTATTGGACAGTTATGAAACTTAGTATTCTCAGAGGCAGTCGTTTCCACAAACTAACAGAGAGATAATATGGCGATGTTGAATTTGTTTTGTTTTTTAATTCAAATAACTTGACTACAAATTTAGCGTCTATCTTCTAGAGATTTGATAGAATATTTCTGAAATTTAGCACTAAGACCCACGAGATAGTCTCCACAATCTAGTTGAGAGATATTTTGGAATTCGTTTCTAATTATTAAATCGGATATCTTTAGGCAGTAACCAGTTATTATCTGTCTATATAAACGTAATGGAAGAAACAGTAAATATATATTGTTTAAACTGCACAATTGTGATACAAACTATAAAACTGTCAGACCTATATCAGCTGCGTGTGGTAACAGTGTTTAATATAACAGTGTCCACTAATATTAATTAATATTTGGTTTTCATTTTAATCATTCAGCGGTGAAGATAGCATCTTCCTCCGAAAGTGTAACATATGCTGTCAATACCACAACAGCAAGTGGTAAGTTCATATTAAATATGTTTCTTTATTACTATGGAGTCATATATGCAAATTATATGCCAATTGGAATTACTATGGAAGTAATGGATATATTGTGAGGTTTTCTTTCGAAATCTTTTGTTTAATGTAGTAGAGTTATGGTATAATAGTGCAAAATATGATACTAACATGCCACTGTGCATGTAGTTAGGCCATCCTCTGTATAGTAAAATTGTTATAAGACCAAGCTGGTAGTGACCCCCAATGGCCAGGTGGCGTCATAATTCAAAAGGAACGCCAATTAACTATTTCTCACATTTGTATCACATTTAAAAGTGTAAGATCTAAAATATTAGGTCCAATGACACATTTCAGACAATATTATTACTATTTATGTGTTGCTGTTATATGTTAATACTTATTTAAAAAAAATATATATATATGAATATGCTGAACAGCAAAAGAAACCCGTCTGATCAAAAATGCCATATATACAATAGCCCAATGGCTAAAGCCTAAATATCAATGGAATCGTTCACTTTTTAGAACCCATAATGATACAGATCATGTGTGCCAAGTTTCATTGATATTTGTGCCTTGGTCACTGATATACTGTAGGGTATCTGTGATTAAATGTATTTCTTTTTTTGAACACTATATTCGTATATTTGCAAAAATAATGTTTAATATATAACAGCAATACATAAATAATAATTATATTGTCATTGGAGCTAACATTGTACAGCTTGCGCTTTTAAATGTGATACAAAAAGTGTCAGAAATAGTTAATTGTCGGACACTTTTAATTGTGACGTCACGTGACCAGGTTGGTCCTATATCAAGGTTTACTCTACGCATGATGGCCTAACTGCATGCAAAGTGGCATGTTAATATCATATTTCGCACTATTTTACCACTATATGTACCAACTCAACTACACTAGTGTGTTTATTATTAGTAGTAGCATTAGTATTTATTATTATTATTATTATTAGTAGTAGTAGTAGTAGTAGTAGTAGTAGTAGTAGTAGTAGTAGTAGTAGTAGTAGTAGTAGTAGTAGTAGTAGCAGTAGTAATGCCATAGTAATGGAACAAATAGAAGATATTTGGTTAAGCTACAAAATTGTGATATAGCTATAAAACGGCAAGGACTACTGAAGCTATGTATATGTGTTTAATATAATAGTGTTCAATAATATTAATTTTTATTTGGTTTTCATGTTAATCATTCAGCGGTGAAGATAACATCTTCTTCTGCAAACGTAACACCTGTTATCAATATCACTACAGCAAGCGGTAAGTCCATATTAAATATAGTGTCCAAAAAGAAACGCATAGGCGAAATATTCATTGAATTATCTCTTTAATACAAAGTGGCATAATTTCGTTATTTATGATCGTATCACAGTAAAATTTCACATGAGCATGTGACAATGTCACTGCTGTGGAGGCGTTTTCGTCACAAAACAGCGTCGCACGAGGGCGCTGAAATCAGTACTGTGTGTGGCCACCAGCACCAGCAATCACTTCGCGACATCTCCTTGGCATAGACTGAATGAGTCTCTGAATCTGGGCACGTGGAATCCTAGCCCATTCTTCCTGCAGTGTATGTGACAGTTGCGGAAGCGTCTGGGGATCCGGGTCAAGTTTGGCGTACACGTCTGTCCAGTTCGTCCCTTAGATGTTGAATGGGGTTGAGATCTGGCGAGCTTGATGGCCATGGCAGCACTTTAATGTTCGCATTCTGTAGGAAATCCATTGTTACACGTGTCGTATGCGGCCTGGCATTGTCCTGTTGAAAAAGTTATCTCTGTCGATCCAAAATGGGAAGCATTTGACGGCGAAGTATTTCATCCTGGTAGCGTACAGCTGTCAGGTTGTCTTGTACGAACACAAATTCACTTCTGCCGGTGTATGAGATGGCTCCCCACATTATGACACTCCCTCCACCGAATCTGTCAACTTGGGCGACGCAGTTGTTGGCAAAACGTTCATTGCGGCGTCTGTAAACACGGTGTCGTCCATCACCTCACTGTAGAAGGAAACGCGACTTGTCGCTGAAACATACTCGCCGCCAGTTTCCTAAGTTCCATCCCTGTGCATTCGTGCACCAACGAACACGTAAATGTCATGTTGACGTCGAAGGGCGGGGCCAACATACGGTCTCCTAGCCCATAAACCAGCTTCTAGGAGTTGGTTCCGAGTGGTTTGTGCAGACACTCTTCTCAAACGAGGTATGCGTCCAGCAGTGTTCGTTGCTGGGGAAGTTCGGTGACGCAAGTGCAGAACCCGGAAGTAGCAATATTGTGCTACAGTTGTTATGCAAGGTATTCCACTTCTGGGCCGGTCTACAGCTGATTGAAACTGCTGGTACCTGTCCCAGAGACATGAAATGGTGCTCTGATGGATGTTCATGTGACGTGCGACTGCTGACTGCGATTCACCTAACTGGAGGTGGCCTATTGCAGTGTTTCGATTCAGCAGGCTTAGTCTTGGTATCTTGTAACGCGTCTACATCGAAATGGAAATGAGGCATCATTGCGACCATTGCAGCTTTAAATACCCATCACTACCCGAATTGTTTCTCCGAGTTTCACGTGTATTTGTCGCACAACATGCCACAACATGCGTTAAATTTGTTTTAGGGTGCATTTGGACATGGTGTCCCATTCCAGGAACATTAACAAAGATGGTCATTCAGCAACATTGTACGAAAAAACGATATTTTGTAAAATCAAAAACTTTTCTTCTTTCCCTATCACCTATGCATTTTTTTTTTGACAGAGTATATATATACTTACGGAGAAAAAACTTCCCGTGCATCATTATAATCAGGGGGCAGGGTGTAGCCCAGTGGTAAAGCGCTCGCTTGATGTGCGATCAATTTAGGAACTGAGCCCCTTCTTGTGAGAAAGTGCATATAAAAATATCTTGCAGCTAATGGAACAATGCAGCAGCTTTCCTCTAAGATTATGTGTCAGAATTATAAAATGTTTGACATCCCATAGCCGATGATCGATAAATCAATATGCTCTAGTGGTGTCATTAAATAAAATAAACTGTAAACTTTAACCACTGTTAGTTCAGATCAGTTCAAAGAGTTTTACGTGCACATTCAGAACAAGTTGTTGTCACGGACGTAGGAGTCGGCCTGGACTCTCAGTCCAGGATATGAAAGGGTTGGGGTGGGTGGAAGAAAGGTGTAGAAGCACAATATGTCCCACCACTGTTCGATTTATGTTTGTTTTATATGCAGCGCTGGTCAACAATCTTCGTTCTAATCCTGTACTAATTCCGGCTGTTTCCGTCGCGTCTGGAGCTGTGATTGTATTGGTCATAATTGTTGTGACCGTTTATATCATCAAGAAAAGGAGAAACTCAAGACAACACGGAACTACGGGTATGATTACCAGTACACAATTTATTTTTATTTTTATTTTTTGGTCTTCTAATTTCATGTTTATCCTTTCATATTTAGACGTAGGATTATAACATCGCTTTTATTTTCAAATTTGGGATACACACAGACTTTAAATGGTGTTTATGTTCAGGGTTAAACAGAGTCGGTTTAAGGTTCCACCTGGCCTGTAGCACAAATAACAGCGGGTTTCCCTTCCCAGGATATATATTTTGCAACCCACTCGTGGAGAGGGGGAAAATGACCTGGAGGGAAATAAATGCACACATCACCGCGGGGCCCCTTGAAATGCGGGGCCAGTAGCACGTACAACATGTGCTACTAGGGTAAACCGGCTCTGGGGTTAAACGCAAAATAGAAATCGATCCGCGTGTTTTTGAGAACCTTAACATTTTTGGAATGCAAGATAACTTCAAGAAACTTTGTTCACATATTAATCTAGTGCTCAAGTAGTGGGAGTGTTTTCGTTATTTTTTTTTTCAATTACCATGGAATCAAACAGCCTGAGTGGCCAAATTCAATGTTTTCGAAACACAACTCCAAAACCGTTCAATATAATTTTACAAAATGTTGGACACATATTAATCCAGTGGTCTAGTAATACCTTTTGCTATGAGTGTTTTCGTGTTCGATATTTTTTGTTACAAGTCAAATGAGTATGGTTTCCGTTTAATTAACAGGGGTGGGGGCGGTGGATATTAATTTGTACTTAACATGGATATTTATAGTTTTTATATCGGGTATACTTACTTGGTCATAGCGTAACAACACATGTTATTTGAATTTTGTTTCAGATATTAAGAATGATGGACAAAATTACGCAGAACGAAACAACAGACAGGAAAGAAAAGAGCCAGGTATGTTTCATGTATATTATATACGCTTATTTATATTCTATATAGTAGTTTGAATATTTATTTGTTCATGCAATAATCAATGTGTCCATTCATCTACCAATTTGTTTCTTCAGTCAGTCAGTCATTGGTTGCGTTATTGTATATATGTATTTTTGTTCTCTCCACTCGTTGTATTTCTGTATACATGTTATTATATAATTTAACTATTCATATACTATATTATTTACTATTTAATGTTCTCCTGTAAACCCTGTCCTGTCTTGTCACATATTATATTATGTAATTGTTCAATGGTTCCCCATATGCCGTTGCCTAACGGCCTGGGTGTAATAAAGTTATGTTCTGTTAGCTGTCTGGGTGGTAGGTTGATTAATTGATTGACTGACTAATTGATGTATTGAGGGATTGATTGACTAATTGTGTTCTGGCTGCCTGTCTTTCTGGCCGTCTGATTTGTTGATTGATTGATTGACTGACTGACTGGCGGACTTGCAGACTGTCAGATATTGTTATTGCATATTCCCCGTATGCCGTTGTGTAACGGTCTGGGAGAAATAAAGTTCTGTTCTATTTTGTTCTGTTCTGACTGACTGCCGTAATGCGAGAGTGATTGACTGAATAATTGACTGGCTGACTGCCTGACGGACTGATTGATTTATTGGCTAACTGGCTAAAATTCAGAAACAAAAAAGAATCAATTTGCATATAATAATAGAAACTTAGAAATCGTAACTGAAGTTAAATACCTTGGGCTTGTGTTGAGTAAATCTGGGCCATTCACAAATGCTAAGAAAGATCTAATCAATCGAGCCTATGTTTGCTGTATTAGAAAGATGCAGAGAGTTCAGTTTATCAGTCGATTGTCAATTAGACCTGTTCGACAGGATTGTAAAACCTATAGTATTATATGGATGTGAAATATGGGGCTTCCGGTAATTTAGATATCATTGAACGATTACACCTCAAGTTCTGCAAATATATATTATGTGTTAATAAGTCGACACCAAGCTTTATGAGTTATGGTGAATTAGGTAGATACCCACTGTCTATTAGTGTTAAAGTTAGAATGATTACATACTGGGCAAATGTTGTTAATAGTAGAAACTCTAAATTGTCTGGTATATTATACATGTTGGCATCATATAACCATAACGTTAATGCTATACCATGTACTTGGTTATCCTTTATAAAACGTATATTAGATGGATATGGTTTATGCAACATATATTAATGCACACAGGTGGATGCTTTGTGGTTAAAACATGCTGTTAAACGAATACTATGTGACCAGTATTTACAAAAATGGAATAGTGATAAATGTGCTTCATCAAAAGGTATTAACTACAGAATGTTCAAGCATGAATTTAAATTAGAATTTTTTTTGTTGAAACTCTCAACAGAAAAAGCTAGAAATATTTGTAAATTTCGAGCTGGTATGTCAGACTTCCTATTGAAACCGGTAGATGGTTTAATTGAGAGAGAAAACAGAATATGTCACTTGTGCAACACTGATGTTGGTGATGAGTTTCACTATATTTTTAAATGTACGCCTTTATCTACTGAGCGAAATGTGTATATATGTTTAAATGTACGTCTTTATCTACTGAGCGAAATGTGTATATACCTAGTTACTATACCAACAGAACAAGTGCAATTACCTTTTACCAGTTATTTTCTACAACTAAAAATCACTTTTGTGAAAACTGTGTAAATATTTGGAAATTGTCATTGAGAGGGTCAGTCTTTCGGGTTAATATTACATAAATATTATGTCCATTACCACTACAGAAAACACTTTGTAACTTATGTTGTTTATATTTTCTCCATACTGCACTCAGTGCAGTTTATGAGAATAAAATCATTGTCTTGTCTTGTCTTGACAGACGGAGAGAGTGAATGAACGACTGATTGGCTGGCTGACTGACTGACTGACTAGCTGAAAGACTGACTCACTGACTGACTGACTCATTGACCAACTGGCTGCCTGACTGACTCAATGAATAGCTGGCTGACAGATTAACCGGAGATAGACTGACTAACTGGCTTTAGGATTCCACAATACACGTTGTAGACACTAGTTTTTATATATATCTAAATCTTCAACATCTACTATCATCAAATATTTCTGCAAGGACGCGCGTTTGTCGAACTGGCAATATGTGATCAGTCTTAGTAAAATGTAAGTAATAAACAAATGTATTGCAAGCAATGAATAAAACTTAATACTATATGTATAGAAATCATGGTATGGGTATGTTTGTATACGTGTTGTGATAACCGTACCTCTATAATTTTGGTATTTAAACACATTATTCCGGTTTCTGAGGTTTGCTTTAGATCCTTAAATGATAATTTCATGTTTCAGTGATGAAGGACAATGAATTATATTTCATGTCGAGAGATTCTTCAAAACACAGAAGGAAACCAGGTACTTTAAACTGTTTTAATAACATTGTATGATAGTAGTATGTTATATACCTGTAGGAAGGTGTTTTAATCACTATGTTGTTTACATAGCCGAACATACAAACATTAGCCTATCTAGTAAGTAAACAGACAAACACATGTTTAATTAAAAAACAAATTTAAACCCATATGTTTAAATAAATTTCACCCCCCCCCCCCCTCCCAAAAAAAAAACACAAAAAAAAACAACAACAAAAAAAAACCCCAAAAAACCCCACCAAAACAAACTCAAACGTATGTCATTTAGAGTGAAACATTAATTTTTATTTCGAGGGATGCGCAAAGGGAAGCAACTGTCAGGTGACATTCACATCTAGACCAGCCCTCTTGGTAAATAACTTCTGGCTGGTTCACCTAATTATTGAAAAATCAGTTAATACCACACATCCTGCTGGTGATGCATGTGACAGCGTTTGCTGTCAAAAAGATTAGTATGTATTACTAGCAAACAATGTGATCGAAACAATGTTACTACGAGGCAACCCCCTCCTTTTTTGTGAAAACATATTTAGTAATACATTTTAAAACCTCATTTGTAATAATAAAATGCATAATTAATGCACAGTAACTGAAAAGCAGAGAGGAAACTAATTGAAATAATATTAATAATTGTTATTACATAATGAAAATATAGCTGTATTCTTATTGGTCGAAACCCAGTCACATGGCCTTCCTTAAATAGTGATATTGCCCTCAGTCAGTCTCACCGGATTGATCAAATGTGACATTGCCCTCGGGAATTTAACAAATGAAAACAAAGGAGAGAAAAAGGTATATCCAATTATTGAGTAGGTAACACAATGCAATGTCAACTGCTAAATTTAATGTAAGCAACCTCAAACTTGGGATAGAACGCTTCGATGCCCTTCAACACCACAAATACCACAAAGACACGGTCAGGACTCAGTACTCGACACATGTTATAAGGAATATCTTGCAGAATTGGAAATGTACTCTCTCTGGATTTTATGTTACAAATAACTATTAATAACTATTAAGTATGAACGTATTTTCAGATTTATCACTTTTTATAATTAATATGACTTTAACTTCTTGCTGATTAGAGAGTCTCTAATTTAACTTTTCAATTGTTTATTTTCACATTCCTCTGCTTGTCATAAAACGTCATAACGTCACTAAATGTCGTTAATTAGCAAGCATTTTGGGGGGAATTGTAAGCATTGGCTTACTTCAATTCTGTAAAACAAAGCAGGATTGCACGAATCTTATGGATGTCATTACGTAATAAAACAATTATTGACCATATTTCGGGCAATATCATGTTTTATGGACAGAATAAATTGATACTGTCCAAGGCCAACGGCCGAAATCAATATCAATTCCGTCAGTCCAATAAAACCTGATATTGCCCTCAATGATGGTCAATAATTGGTAAGTATACACGTTAAACTATTAAACTAATTACATACAACCATGACAGTGCACACTAATATTTATACTTTGTTGTTTAACTTTAAAACTTTTTGACAGCATACATCAATGAAATACTCCTGTTTGAGTTTCGTATATACATGTAGGAGGACTGCCACTCTACAGGGGCATCTGAAATAATTGGGTGTGCAAGGGGGTTTCCCCATGATTGCTGCTTTTAAAAATAGTTTTTTTTGCAAAAATAATAGGGGCAGCAGTTGTTACCTCCCACGCGTGTTTTGTAGTTTCATTAGGCTTATTAAATTAAGGCCTCGTGATGACTTTCATAAAGTGTGTTATGGTAGAGACGTAGAATCTACTTCCTGATATAATACACAACAGACAATTATAGATATTTCACGTGCTAGTTACTGAGTATACACTCACTGACACAAACACACACATACAAAGAGAGACACACAGACACACACACTCACAAAGAGAGAAAGAGAGAGAGAGAGAGAGAGAGAGAGCCACAGACACACAGAGAGACACAAACAAACGCACACACAAACAGACACACACACAAACACATACACACATTGACAAGCACACACAGATACACACAGATACACACAGACGGTCACACACACACATATATACTTACGTACGTATCTATGCATGTATGTATGTATGTATATATGTATGCATTTTTATATTTTGAATATCTCTATTGTATGTATGTCGGGTTTTGACTTAAACATACACATATTCAATGACGCACTGGCACAGGGGATATTAAAATCCTTTATTGTCTTCACAAATGTCCTTATGCCGTTACCGAGTCCCGAACCTATGGCACCCAATCGCCCGCAATTATTGGGCCGGAACGCTACCAATCGGACAAACTACGTTCTACAGAATAGAACGATCGTTAGTCCACCATATTCATGCCATGCCATGCATGTATGTATGTATGTATGTATGTATCTATATATGTATGTATGTATGTATGTATGTATGTATGTATGTATGTATGTATGTATATATGTATGTATGTATGCATGTATAATTATTATTACCAGTGTGTTTCGATATAATCATATCATATATTAGGAATACAAATTGTAATACGGGAGCCTCTGTCGAGTTTTTTTCATAATTTTATTTATTTATTATTATTACTATTATTTTTTGTTTTTGCTTTTCATTTGTTTGTTTCATTGGTGTTGATTCCGTTTTTGTGTTTGTTTGTTTGTTTGAGATTGTGCGTGTTTGTTCTTGATTTTGATTTTGATTTATTTATTTTTGACGTAGCTGAGAAGTTGGTCCTATACGTTGATAGCGTTCATTAAAAGCGTATTTATGTTGGGTTTTTATTTTTTATTTCTAATTCATTTATTTTTGTTTGTTGGGGGGGTGGGAAGGAGGTTGGGGATGGGCGTGTGTGGGATGGTTTGTATTAGCTAACAGTGTTATAAGAAATGACGACTCTACATATTTAAATGTATCCACTAATGGTTTTCGTGTTTCATTTCAGTAATGATAGACAACGATATTTATAATCTCGGAAATGAGGATGAAGAATTACACGTTAAACCCGAAGACGTCGGAATTATATGTACTCAGTCATATAATAAAGGAGGCAAAGCTAAAGGAGACCCTCTTCAAAAACTCACAGACGAGGAAATAAGCGCCATGTATGCAGTTGTCAAAAAGGACACGAAGTCTGTGGCGGATACCAAGAGCAAGGATAGGCGGACCAACGAGAAACGAGAAGACAACGAGTTGGCAGAAGATATGTCAGACATTTATACACAAGTGAATAAAAATAAAACGAAGAACTAGAAGTAAACTAACTCGGAGCAGGGCAGGATTCAGACCTGGGGGGGCGGGGGGGGGGGGGGGGGGGGGGGGGGGGGGGGGTGGGGCCGGGACACATCATATTCGGGGGGGGGGGGGGGGGAGCTCGACATAGAAATTAAATTGCATGAAAAATAAAGAAAATGAACTAATTTTATAATTATTAATTATTTGTTTTATAGGAAGTCCTTAGACGGGGTGCCCGTCTGGCAGGGGGGCCCGGCGCAATTGCCCCCTTTGCCATTTGTCGTTATGGACAGCTGAACTACCTGTCACTGCATTGCTGTGGAGGCATTTCCTATTGCAGTATACCGATAGTTTGATGTATTGTGGAACACACCAGGATCGACTCTGTGCCTAAATACGGCTTAATGTTTGCAATTAGTGGCAGTCCTCCTTAAGACGAAACAACATGGCTGTATCAATCGGGATATGTGGCTGTCCCCTTCAAACGAACAGCTCCCAGAGAAATACGTGGGAACCTACGGTGAAGACCGTGTTGTTCTTCGTCTGCGTCCAATCAATATGTGGCCGTATTATATCAATAATCCGGATGTGATGACGAAATATGACGTTTTACGGAGGTCATCAAGAAGTCCCCCAAGTTTGATATTGAGGGGTGTGTCTTGTGTCCAAACTTTTGACGGTTCTCTTCCAGGTGTGGGCAGTTTTGTAAGATGTTGAAGACCTTGTGAAAACAACCTTTAAGACGTTCCATGCTAGAAACCAGCACTGCGAATTTTATCAACTGATTTAACCCCACGATGGCTACGATATATAATAAACGATCTTGCTTCAGTGCGCTATTAAAGTACGCTATTAAAGACGCAGACCCTAGTTTCAACTCGTAACAATGAACACTAAGTTTAGATAATCTACAAACCTGAAACACATTTGTTTAAATTTACAGCGCACTGAGTATATGGCTTTGACACTGTGAAATAACCTTAAAAATAGATTAGAACTCAATAACCGTTACTTCGCAGACGCATGTGCGTGTTTAAAAATATGAAAAATGCATTTTGTGATATTAAAAACGCTTTGGATAATCTCAGCAATAAAATCTACATATTGTATGATTTCAATGATCAAAACCGGCTCTAATAGTGACACGTATCCCTTAGTGTTTACATACTAGGGTCCGTCACTTTAAGAAAGGTGTTTAATATAGTTCCGCCCACTTTGAATATGTAGCTTTTTATGAACTCGCTACAAACACTTTCTTGTAATTGTGGAGGTATCCAAGGAATGGGGCGTTTATATCGGTGTCAGATCGTTTCTGGGTTTCTTCTGTGAAAATTTTAATATTTTAGTTCGTGCGTGTAGGCTTGCAATGAAAGCAGTGCAATATATCCACTGTTTTCATTAATATTAAAAGTATACTTGTCTTTAGGAGTAAAGTTTATTATATAGCAAGAAATACCTTAATAAGTGCCAGGGCGGAAATGTGTGTTTATAATATAATATCTGTATCTGCCCTCCCCCTTTTTCTCTGTCGTTGTCTCTCTCCCCCTCTGTCTCTCCCTCTCTCTCCATCCCCATCTCTCTCTCTCTCTCTCTCTCTCTCTCTCTCTCTCTCTCTCTCTCTCTCTCTCTCTCTCTCTCTCTCTCTCTCTCTCTCTCTCTCTCTCTTTGGTGCCTCATCTATAGGACGTAAGCCACTCCTGAATCGATCGTTTACTAAGAGAGCAATACATCCTTCATGCACCGGCCAAGAAAATCGCCACTTCCAGACTAGTTTACTGAATCAAAACTAACACAGGACAGAGCTCACTGGAATAAGTACAGCTGTGATAAAATACACTTATACTATCAGGTGTTGGCGAAAGTTGAGCATATCCTGCCCACCGGGGGCACCAGTCGGGGGTACTGCCAACACAGCTGTCAAGTCCGACACTTTATCTAAAACGAAAACGGAAAATGTTTTACCAAAGAGGTTAAGAATATCAGAAAGTCACATTCAATCCTAATTTGGATTTTACCTCCCAATCATTTGTTTTTATTTCACCTTCTTTTGTACATAATCATATAATTCACACATTTATATGGACCAAAACAAAATAAAAATACAACAATGTGCTCTATAGTTTGTTTTGTTTAGCAACATCACTAGTGCGCATTGATGTATCAATCATCGGTTATTGGATGTCAAACATTAGTCTTAGAGAGGAAACCCACTACATGTTTCCATCACTAGCAAGGAATCTTTCATATGCACCATCCCACATACAGGACAGCACATACCACGGCATTTTATATATCAGTCGTGGTACACTGGCTGGAACGAGGCGCTCTATAGATGCCTAGATGTAAATGATTGGATATCTAAGTTATATCTGAGCTGTGAGTTTTATTGAAATGTTACAACTTATTATCTAAAACCATAACGTAGTACAACGTTATGCACACTTCGTATACATGTAAATAAATGAAGTGTGTTATATAATCAGTATAACCCTATAACAGTAAAATCAACGTGTTCTATGTTTGCAAGAGATCTTTTATATGCACCATCCCACATACAGGACAGCACATACCACGGCCTTTGATATACCAGTCGTGGTGCACTGGCTGGAACGAGGTGCTCTATAGAAAGAAAAGAAAGAAAGAAATGTTTTATTTAACGGCCCACTCAACACATTTTATTTACGGTGATATGACGTCGGACATATGGTTAAGGACCAGACAGATTTTGAGATGAAATCCGCTGTCGCCACTACATGGGCTACTCTTTTCGATTAGCAGCAACGGATCTTTTATTTGCGCTTCCCACAGGCAGGATAGCACAAACCATGGCCTTTGTTGAACCAGTTATGGATCACTGGTCGGTGCAATTGGTTTACACCTACCCAATGAGCCTTGCGGAACACTCACTCAGGATTTGGAGTCGGTATCTGGATTAAAAAGTCCATGCCTCGACTGGGATCCGAACCCAGTACCTACCAGCCTGTAGACCGATGGCCTAACCCACGACACCACCGAGGCCGGTAGGTGCTCTATAGATGCCTAGATGTAAATGGTAGGAGTTTTATTGAAATGTTACAACTTATTATCTAAAAGCAGTATGCACACTATATATACATGTAAACAAATGAAGTGTGTTATATAATAGGTATAACCATATACCAGTAACAATAATGTGTTCTATGTTCCCTGCATTAACTATGATCCAGATTTGTATCATATTTAATGGTATTCGCCTACACTAAATCTTATCGGTGGATCGGTTATGGTGTAGGGTGGTATCACTATGATTGACAGAACCCCCCTCCATATTTTGCAAGGAAGGGTCACTGGGCAGTAGTACCGGGACAACATACTGACACCCTTTGTCGTCCCGTTTGCTAGGCGTTGGTCGACGTTTTGTTTTTTCAGGACGACGATGCCCGTGCTCACCGTGCACGAACCGTCAATGCTCACCTCCAGCAGCACAACATCTATTGAATGCCATGGCCAGCAATGAGTCCAGTCCTTTCCCCATTGAACACGTCTGGGGAATGATAGGGAGACGTGTGCGTCATCGTCAAAGACTGCCGACCACGTTAGCGGAACTTGGTAAGGCGCTGCAAGAGGAGTGGAACAGACTCTCTCAAATGACCATTGGGAAGAACGGGGTGAGGGGGTGGGGGAGGGTCACTACGGTGGCGATCTCATGTCCCCACCACACGTTTTCCTTTTACTGAGCTCGGAAGGCTGGAAAGGCTGTATATTTACGTGACGGAACATGCCTCCGAATCTCCGCCCACTTTTCAAACAAAATTAAAGTATTTTCAACCATCCCAGACTATCCAACAGACGGTGCCCCCTTCCGCCACCCTTTTAAATACACTCTTCGAACCCTGTCGGTTAAAGGGACAGACCCTAGTTTCGTGACTCTAGACTCGTGAAAATTAACACTAAGTTTAGTTAATCTACAATCCTGTAACACATTTGGATAAAGTTACAATTGAGTGAAACATGAGTCTGTGACTTTAAAATGGTGAAATACCCTCTAAAATAGATTAAAACTGGACTCCATAGCTGTTACTTGTCAGACGCACGTGCGTTTTTAAAAATATGAGAAATACATTTTGTGATATTAAAAACACTAGGATGACTGAAAACAATTCGCATGTACGGGAATGGATAATCTAAACAATAAAATCTAAGTAAGGTATGATTTCAGTTATTAAAGATGGCTCTAATAGTAAAACATATGCCTTAGTGTTTAAAAACTAGGTGTAGGACGTCATTTGAACATCAATGCTGAGAGTATGTCCCTTTAACATAGTTCACTACTAGAACACATTGCTTTGTAAACCACTGAATGTGAAATATTTGGTAATTGTGACATATGGACCGGGCGCCCAGGGACCTGAGCTCAAACGAACGAGGTGCTAATATTTGAGTACAAGGATAGTTAAAAGCGTACGAGACCGGGTGGAGGAGGGGGGGGGGTGTATGGTGCAGTGTTTGTATGGTCCCTTTTCATATGCACAGTCAAATACTGTAGCACTTGTAATGGTTTGGTCTGTATGGGAAAAGCTTGACTGCAGACTATTCCATTTTGGTTGTCACCATGTTAAGAGTGCTGTTTCGGGTTATTGCTGAGGTAGAACCTGTAGTGTTGCATAGTATGAACGTCGATGGGTGTGTATGGACACGCGGTAACTTGGTGTTATGGAAAGGTTTGCCATGAACAACAAATTGGGGGCCCTCAGTCACGTATCCGTGACAGAAGGAAATGTTTTTATATAACGACGCACTAAACACATTTTATTTACGGTTATATGGCGTCGGACATATGGTTAAGAACCACACAGATATTGAAGGAGGAAACCCGCTGTTGCCACTTCATGGGCTACTCTTTTCGATTAGCAGCAAGGGATCTTTTATATGCGCCATCCCACAGATAGGATAGTACATACCACGGTATTTAATGTATCAGTCGTGGTGCACTGGCTGGAGCTAGAAATAGCCTAATGGGCCCACTGACGGGGATCGATCCCAAACCGATGGCGCATCAAGAAAGCGCTTTACTACTGGTCTACGTCTCGCCCTAGTCGTTGGGTGGATGTGAATCAATAAGTCAGTGCTGTGAATATGCGAGTTATGATATTTAGTGCCATTTCAGAGAGAGTGAAACATTGCAATTTAATCATGTGGCCTGCTTCATAACAGGGGTGGGCTGTAGTTCAGTGGTAAAACGCTCGCTCGATGCGCGGTCGGTGTGGGATCGATCCCCGTTGGTGGGCCCATTGGACTATTTCTCGTTCCAGCCAGTGCACCACGACTGATATATCAAATGTCTTGGTATGTACTACCCTGTCTGTGGGATGGTGCATATAAAAGATCCCTTGCTGCTAATCGAAAAGAGTAGCTCATGAAGTGACGACAGCGTGTTTCCTCTCTCAATATATGTGTTGTCCGTAACCATATGTCCGACGCCATACAACATTTCCTTCTTCTGCTTGCTTCATTAGTAACAATAATATGCTGAAAAACGACTATCAGCATTTAAAATATTTGTTTAATACCCGAATATCTCTATCATTTTTGCCAAACTGTTAAGAGTTTCTCCAACACTGGGGGGGGGGGGGCAGCCCCCCCCCCCCCTCCGTCTCGTACGCTTTTGACTATCCCTGTACTCAAATATTAGTCCGTCGTTCGTTTGAGCTCAGGGCCCTGGGCTCCCGGTCTATATGTCACAATTACCAAATAGTTTACATCCAGTTTACAAATCAATGTGTTCTAGTAGTGAAGGGGCGAGACGTAGCCCAGTGGTACAGCATTCGCTCGATGCGCGGTCGGTGTGGGATTGATCCCATTGGGCCCATTGGGCTATTTCTCGTTCCAGCCAGTGGACAACGACTGGCGTATCAAAGGCCGTGGTATGTACTACTCTGTCTGATGGATGGTGCATATAAAATATCCCTTGCTGCTAATCGAAAAGAGTATCCCATGAAGTGGCGACAGCGGGTTTCCTCTCTCATTATATGAGTGGTCCTTGACCAGATGTCTGACGCCATATAACCGTAAATACAATGTGTTGAGTGCGTCGTTAAATAAGACACTTCTTTCTTTCTGTCTAGTAGTGAACTGTGTTAACCGACATGCTAGGGCGAAATATCGTACATCGGCGTCTTCTACAGGGTTCGAAGAGTGAATTTGAAAGGGTGTCGGAAGGGGTCACCGTCTGTTCGATTGTCTGAGGTAGTTGAAAATACTTCTGTTTTTTGGAAAAGTGGGCGGGGGTTCAGAGGCATACTCGGCCTTTTCAGCCTTCTGAGCTCAGTAGAAGGAAAATGTGAGGTGGGGGCATGATATCGCCACCGTAGTAACCTCCCCCCCCCCCCACCCCCTTGCCCCGTTCCGCGTCCCATGCTCAGCATACGTTTAGAATACTGTCGCCGCACGCCATTACCCACCTGACAACGTTTGATCGTTACAAAACCTTCTTTGTGCACTGTATAATAATATAATTCGCAAGGCAAGATCATTGTGACGATAACGTCTTCTTTTTCATGGCTCAGTATGTTTGTAGGTCAGAGACGGAACGCTTAATGTAAATCAAGATCTATACATACAGTTTGCTCGGTGTCATTGTTATGCATCGTTGTAACATTACTAGAGCGACCCACTACATACAAGTATGGTTCGGTAGTGTAGAAATAACACTTCGGAAATACGGCTGAATTGTAGCTGTATTAATTATTTTACTTAACTTAAACCCCGTTCTCACTTGAACGATTTTCTACGCGAATTCCGTGCGACCACCAACTCGTATAGGGCGTGCGGGAGTCGCACGGCAGTATGTTGATGATTCGCACTCGTTGTAGGGGTGTCGTGTGTATTTCGGACAGGTCGCATGCCGGTGCGACATTTTTCAAATGTTTAAAATTATTGTACGGCTGTCTCTAGGTTCGCACAGTTCGCATTGGTCGCATAGAGGTTGCAAAGCAGTCGCACGGCAGTATGATAGGTCGCACGGGAGTCGTAAGTGAGTCTTAAGGGAGCCGAGATGTGCGACTCCCAGCGGACCCCCTGCGACTCCCGTGCGACATCCATCAGACTTTCGTGCAACTGTCGTGCAGCCTGTGCAAATCTCATGCAAGCGTATGCGAGCCCGGTGCAGAAAGGCAGTCGCATGGCAGTTGCACAAGTGAGACTGCGCGGGGGGGGGGGGGGGGGGGGGGGGGGGGGGGGGGGGGGGGGGGGGGGGGGGGGGGGGGGGGGGGAGGAGGAGGGGGACCCTAGGTAACTCGTACGGGAATCGCACGGCTGTACAATCTTTTAGTCGCGCCGCAGTTGAAAAAAAAATCGTTCAAGTGAGAACTGGGCTTTACAGATTCAAAGAAACCTATGGGTTTCATTCGTCTTGTGATCTTGTTGTTTTGATTGTGTTAACAAACAGATGTATAGGAAATTTAGCTGCAGTGTCGTATCAGTTTTCATATTCTTTTACTTGAGTTACACAGAAAAAAAGTGTTAACAAAACAAAAGTAAAAAAAAAAAAAATCCCACAAAAAAACCCCGACAATAACATGAATTTGACACGTCTTGTTTTATTGGTATTCGTTGTGTGGAGCACACTTCAGGTTTTTCCAGGTAAGACTTTTTCGCTATTTCGCTATTAGCTGTTTTATCAATTACTGGAGCAAAACGACAATAATAATAATACTTTTAAATTTGTACTCAACATGAGCTATTTGGTTGAGTGGTTGAGTTCTCTGCAATCCGGTGCGATGGGTCGCAGGATATATCGTCCCAGGTAGACGCTGATCACCCCCCCCCCCCCAACCCACCTCCACCACCACCACCACCACCACCACGCAACAGTATCAGGCTTTGCCACACAACTAGTAAATCTAAGGTCGTTGTTTGTACAGTACTATTTATGACAAAGGGATATACAATATCCATTGCAGCTAGGATTTCCACGAGCACCTGGGCACGGGTCGAGTTTAGCAAGACTCCAGTCCGTTCACAGAACTCGGGTAACCGTACAAGTGAGCCAATGTAGAACATTAATTTCAGCAGTAAATAAAATAAAAAATAGTTTGTTTAACGGCACTGCTAGAGTACATTGATTTATTAATCATCGGCTGTTGGATATCAAACATTTGGTAATTTTAACATATAGTCTTAGAGTGGAAACGCGCTACATGTTTCCATTATTAGCAAGGGATCTTTTATATGCACCATCCCACATACAGGATAGTACGTACCAGTCGTGCACTGGCTGGAACATAGACCACATGGGCCTACCGAAGGGAATCAATCCAAAACCGAGCGCGCATCAAACGAGCGTTTTACGTCCCGCACTTTTAGTAGCAACGAATCAGCAGTACAACTTACACAATAATTGTATGGTCATGTACTAGTTTCTCTGTTTTAATCTGGCCGTCCGTTCATCATAACACTGAACGTATCAACCAATTCCTAAATGCAATACAAGGGCATGATTTGGCATTGATGTTCAGCACTGGAATTAAGATGCATATTGCTACTTTACTTTATTTCACAGTCTCATTACCATCCAGTAAAGCCAAGTAAGTGTCGAGTACTCGCGTCCGGGTCAAATGTAACCCTGGAGTACTCGAGTCCAATACTTTGGACTTGTGGTGGCCCTAATTGCTGCTTCATAGTTAGGAGTAGCATATGTGTAGGCCCCCCTAAATTTTGCGATAGTTATAATTTTATTATATATTAATTTTAATTTAGTTACAATCCCCCTCCAAACCTCCCCCAAAGTTCCCTTAGCATTCAACCTATGTCACTGCCCCCCCCCCCCCCCAAATGGATTTTCTGGATCCGCCACTGCAACTATTGTTCAGTAGTAAATGGACCGCTTTGCTTATTGCCATATATACTGATCTACAGGCCTCTGAGAATTGAACATTTGCGTAAACCATGTAAATGATGTCATAATTTCAATGCGCGAACGAAAAATGGGTTACTCAAACTACACATCAGAGAGCGACACGCGAACGAAACTATCGCTCTCGCAATTTTCAGAGGGCTGATCTTTAAAAAAGTTATATAATAATGGTATATATATATAAAAAATATAAAAATCAGCGTAACAGGACGACAAACGGAAGTTACAATATATAATTTCACTGATGAAGGTCCACTTCACGCATATACGGACGAAGATACGGACACGGATCACGGATAATGCATACATGGATGGACGTTCTGACAATATTTCACACATATTCAAATGTGGTTTTATACTTGATTACAGTTTATTTCAGACATATTCGTTGTTATGCTCCCCCCCCCCCCCCCCCCCCCCCCCCCCCCATCCTCCATATTTTGCAAGGAAGGGTCACTGGGTAGTACTAGGGAGACAACATACTGACACCCATTGTCATTCCGTTTGAGAGAGAGATAGAGATAGAGAGAGAGAGAGAGAGAGAGAGAGAGAGAGAGAGAGAGAGAGAGAGAGAGAGAGAGAGAGAGAGAGAGAGAGAGAGGGACGGGGGGGGGGGGGGGGAGAATGAAGTTTACTTTAAAGTCTATATAACCAAAAATTAAAATTATTGATGTTTCGTATTTTTTCAGGTGCCAGCATTGAACTGTCAACGAATTCAACTCCAGTGTATGGTCGTCCATTTACCCTCATCTGTACCGTCACGAGGGATACTGTAGACAAAGCCATCATATTTGTGGGAATAATAAAACGATTTGTAAACGACGTGCATACATATCCTATACCCAATCACAGCGACCATTTCAATGTGCAGTATATTACAACACAACACAAGGATACCAGTGTGAGTGTGAAGCATTTGACGCAAACAAAACGGTCTACAGCATAACAATACAGTCATTTAAACCAATCGATGCTACACAGTGGGCCTGCGTTTCTGTCATTGGACATGACATGATACTTCGTAGCAGTGACGCCGTTCCTCTTTGTAAGTGTGTTATAACAGTGTGTACTAGTGATGGATGAATGTATGCAGGTAACTGAATGACAGTTTTACATCATTGGTATTGTTAACATCTATACCATAGTTTGACACCCAATAGCCGATGTATTTTTCGTGCTGGGGTGTCGATAAATATTCATTCATTCATCCATTGTTAACAACTATATACCAAAGAGAATAATTACACAAATTGTACTAGAGGCGGGACGTAGCCCAGTGGTAGAGCGCTCGCTCGATTCGCGGTCAGTCTGGAATCGATCCCCGAGGGTGGGCCCATTGGACTATTTTTCGTTCTACCCAGTGCACCTCGACTGGTATATCAAAGGCCGTGGTATGTACTACCTTGCCTGTGAGATGGTGCATATAAAAGATCCCTTGCTGCTAATCGAAGAGTAACCCATGAAGTGGCGACAGCGGGTTTCATCTTTCAACATTTGTATGGTCCTTAACCATATGTCTGACGCCATATAACCGTAAATACAATGTGTTCAGTGCGTCGTTAAATAAAGCATTTCTTTCTTTTTTATAGTTAAACGCCGTGTGTTGGGTTAATATGCAGTAACATTATTTACATACCAGATGGGGTGTGGTGACCTTACACTGCCCCACCCCAACATAAGACAGACGTGTGGATAGCCAACCCTCATCAGTCCATGTTATATGCACGGCTGTCATGTATATAGCCACTTCTGTGTTAAGTCACGTGATCACAAAGGTGGAAGCGCCCATGGAGGTTTTAGTTATGGAATTCGTGTCTGCACACAATATGTAGTGCGATGTGTGTACTGTAATCCACTGGATAAAAAAAGAATGCTCTTTAACTCAACGATATTCCGAGGGCCTACAAGTTACGCGGTCGATTCCGTTTACGTGCATGCAACAGTGGACAAACCTGGCACTGAGTAGTAAGCATTGATATATGAATACCTATATACTGTATGCATGTATGGGTATCTATATCCTGTATGTATAGTGTCGGGTTTTACTAGTACATACATATTGAAGTCTGCACTAGTTTTCGCGAGTGAACGTCCCATGTTCGGTCAGATACCATGGAAAGTTCACGAGTATCGTAAAAAAAAAATATCTAGATTAATTTGAGTGTGGTATTTATTATTAATCTTCAGATACTGTAAAGTCTAACCATTTCTTCCAACATTATTTAAAGAGACATGCGAATGCACATAACAAAGATCGTAAATGTAACACACAACAACAAAAAGAAACCAACACCATTAAAACACATTGATTTTCGTTAAGTCCATTGATTCCTCCTATAAACCAAAAACTACTGCTTGTGATGAAATATGTTAAAATGGATGAACTAGATCAGACTGCACAAAAGATGTATGGATACCCTGACGTGAAGACTATACATACAAATATATATCACAAGTGAAAACTAGCCTTATGACAAGAAGCCTTCTATTAAGTGTGTTACATAAATAACGCTCGATAAATTTAAGGCTTAAATCAGTGAATACTTTTGAATAAACATCATACACAGTCTTATCTAAGCTCGTGTGATTGTGTCGTGATTAGACTTCAGTTGAGAGTGTGTATTGTGTGTATGCGTATGTATATGTGTGTGTATGTGTGTGTATATATATATATATATATATATATATATATATATATATGTGTGTGTGTATGTGCGTGCGTGCGTACGTGTGTGCTTATCTCTCTCTCTCTCTCTCTCTCTCTCTCTCTCTCTCTCTCTGTCTCTCTCTGTCTCTCTCTCCTCTCTCTCTCTCTCTCTCTCTCTCTATATATATATATATATATATATATATGTGTGTGTGTGTGGTTATGCTGATATGCATATACTACTCAGAACGCGTTAAGGTTCAGTAAATGCAATTGTATATGTAAGTGCACGTTTTCAAATGATGTTGCGTTCAGTATAGTGAAATGAACTTTCATATAAGCAAAATGTGTACAGACGCGTAACTTGTTTTGAGTAGGATGCATTGATCAACACACTACGTAACGGTCAAATAAAGGTGACATGTTCGAATATATCATTAATTTAATGTTTCTTTCATTTCAGACGTAGATGGGTGTCTTGAACATAATCTGTGTGATACCCATGCGATCTGCAACAACACTCAGGGGTCATACACATGCACATGCCCAACTGGATTTTCTGGAGATGGACAAATTTGTAACGGTAATTAAGCAATGAAATAAAAGAGACTGGAAGTAAGCATGCACTGACTGGAAAACTATCAGAGTAACAATGCTGACCCACTACTGGACAGACTGTCCACTCGAGCGGTACCATTCACACAGAAAGGGGCGTCAGGTTATATCTCAATTAAAGTGTGTTTATCTTCCAATAAAATGCGTTATGTGAAGTATATTAATTGTAGTTGCTCATGATGCTGTTGATAATTAAAAAAATATATATATACCTCGGAACACTGATGCAAACCTTAGAGAAATTGCATCCGCTAAATGCTTTACATATATCTACTGTTATTTGTGTTAAACATTATAAAGTAATCACTGTGTCATTTTAATTATCCCAAAGAATTTAGCAGTGACACATTTAGCAGTGATACAGTAAAGCATTTAGCAGTGATACAGTAAAGCATTTAGCAGTGATACAGTAAAACATTTAGCAGTGATACAGTAAAACATTTAGCAGTGATACAGTAAAATATTTAGCAGTGATACAGCAAAACATTTAGAAGTGATACAATAAAACATTTAGAAGTGATACAGTAAAATAAGACCAATGCTGGTTAACAGAATGGTGCACTATCCACCGTTTATTTCCAAGTTCAAGTCTCGATGGACAGTGTTCATTTGCTGCATGATAACATTATACAGAATCATTTTTATTGCCACAACTTGCATTGACATCTGGAAGGTGCATGCATATTCGTTGCTTCTCTAGTACTGTATTTGATGACCATGCGTTGATTCAGAGAAGCGCACAACTGCAGTACGAACACTTTCTGACACGTTCAACGTTGCCATGGCAGGGTGAAATACAATGTTTTTGAAAACCTTCAACACTTTGGGTATCATAATTTTCTGATATTGTAATACAATGTATGTTTCTAACTATAACGATGACGTGATGTCATATAATATATATATTGGAACAACTGAACGACAACGTATAACAGACTGCTTACTGGAACTGGACATTAGTGTAATGTTTGTTTCAAGTAATTTTGTTTAACGTTCGATCGAATCTAGATATCGACGAATGTCTGGTGCAAACAACCTGTGATATCAATGCCAACTGCACCAATACAGATGGATCATACACCTGTACGTGTCTGAATGGCTATGTGGAAGATGGAACCGAATGTGCAGGTAATTATCGTTAAGCATCATCTGTCGTCTTGTTTTTACACCATATTAATAAGCAATTGTGTGAAACCTCTTCATTTTCGCAAATAACACTATGTCATCAGCATATGCTAAACTGCATACTTTATCACTATTTTTGTTTATGGCCACATTAAGTAACTTTACTAATGTTAACAGATCATTGATACACATACTAAACAGCATCAGAAACATATTACAACCTTGCTTAAAACGCTATTAACTAAAACAAGTATGTCGAATGTCCGTTCTGTCTTACACAACTAATTATCTTGTCCTATATTCCTATTGTATGGACTAAAAAGCCCCAGGAACACTATAGAACAGATTGTGTCTGTTAATTGCATTGGCAGTTGTGAAACGTGTACAAAGTATATCCACTATGCGTTGATTTCGGATAGGTTAATGATACAGTAGATAGTAAAGTTATGCAGAAAAATTAACGCTCTGTAAGACACTACCAGCGCACATATTATTTATGTCTTTGTTTCAGCTGCACCACTGACATCTACTGCTGTAGAAACTGTTACCATTGTTTCAGCTGCGCCACTGAAATATACTGCTGTAGAAAATGTTACCATTGTTTTGGCTGTGACAACGACGATGTTAGCTCTACTTGTTATTGTATTGGTTGTTGTCATCATTAGGTAGGCATACATGTACATAATCTGTAAAAATACAGTTCTGTTCAATAGATTAAAACCAAAATTATAAATAATCTATATCAGTATTCTCATTGCGTTTATTACAATTACTCTTGAACACTGCGTCAACACCATGGACAATACAATAGATATAGATTCAAAATTCCTTAACCACTTATTGCTAGATGCTATGGAAGCTTTTTTTTTTAACTGTTTGGTTTAATGGCTCTGATTCAACAACTACGACAACCACACACACCAGAGTTTATTTCCAGTTTATCTATATTTACTAATGGTGGACATTTAGGAGACTTAATTGTTGTCATATTTAGGGAGCTGTTAATATAGTGACCTCTGTACTACCCTGGGAAAAGGTATCACATTTTACAAGATGTAGCTCAATGTAAAATTGTTCTCATGTTACCAAATGTTGTCAGCTACAATGTCTACATTCAAAATTTGGCACTTGATTAACAGTGGGAATGCTGAAGACACAATATTGCTATACTTTTGTAGTGTTAATATAGTAATTTGTGTAATACCCTGGGAATAGGTGTCATGATTTATAAGATGTATCTAAATCTGAAATTGTTCTCATTTGTTTTGACTAGTTTCCGCACACTTGTATATTGCAGAACCTTTATTGCCAATTTAGCTATGTATGCAATATTTCAATGGTAGTATCTGTCAAAATGTGTGTGCATAATATAAAATGTCCAGACAAATGAACAAGTTGGCTTATATAATAATTGCTTGTAAAAAAACATTTGTTAATTTAGGCCTAGTATCGATATATAACAAGTCACAGATTGTACCAGCTGTTTTTGTAGCGTATATCGTATAACAGTAAAAAAGGCTTTTGTAATCGTTATTGTATTTGTGTCTTTGTCATTCGTTATAGAATGCGATCCAAATTGGCGGAGTCCAAGGTAAAATTGTCCGACATAAGACTAGGTGATGAAAACCAAGCTGCCTCAGTGTATGAAGACATGCATGATAACAACACAGTTGGTACTTCTCCATCTGATGTACCTGTAGACTCCTCTGGGTACGGAAGATCAGCATCTACTGGATAACATTATTACCAAAACGAACAAGGACTGTCGGGAAAGAACGACCAACAAACAAACACGTACGAGCGACTGGATGTGGACGTCACTGGCGAGAGAGCTACATATGAGACGTTAAATGTGTAAATTGTTTGTGGAATCAGAACAGAAATGTTGCTGGTAGCATTCGTCACATACATACTGTATCTAGAGCGTCCATTGCTACAAGGAAGCGTCTATCAAACGTACATTCCAGTATGAGATCAACTGTTGATTCCAAAGAGCCGTGTGTCTTTTGCAAATCGTCGGCTATGACAGATTTGTCGAGTATTAGTATTTAAAATCCACATAGTAACATGTGTTTTACTCGTGTTGTTGTTTCTTTGTTGTTGTTATTCTTTGTGTGTTTTTAAAATAAATTGAAAGAAAACCTGTATTGTCACACGTGCCTCATAGGCATGCTGTGTCCAGCATTTTGTAATTGTGCGTAAACTCATAGGATGAGATGAACGTGAGTTAATTATGTATATACACCCCTGGGAATATTCATATTGCATATTCTTATTTTGTTTTATATCGAAACAACATAATATTTTAATACTTCACTGCACATAACACCATCTCTATAACTTTTCATGTCAACTTGTTTTCGTACTTATAGCCAATTAAAGTTCAAGCATGCTGTCATGGATACACACCTCAGCTACCTGGTCTGTATGTCCAGGGCAGTAAATTAGTTATTAATTGAACCCAGTACGTACCAGTCTTATGTTCGATGGCGTAACCACGATGCCACCGAGGACGGTCCATCTCTATCATCAATATTGTCATGTCCTGTAGCTCTTAGTGAGATTCTTTTTTTTATGTTAATATGTTTTGCGATAAGGTTTTCTGATTTACTTTTTTGTTTTAATTAAAAGACAGAAAAGAAAATCTAACTGTTGATAATAATGATAATCTAATTTTAGTATTTATAATATAACAATAAATTCTATGGGGACAGTAAGTATCATAATACAAATCTAGATAAGTTGACGTAAAACGTCGAATGTGTCCTGGTCTCGCCTTGACATATAAGCGGTGGCGACATAAGGAACCTGGGGCCAATTTCACAAAACATTGTAAGCCTGGTTTTGCACGTAAACGTAATTCTAGGACTAAAACACAGTTCCTTTTACTATCATAGTACAACAAATATAGTTTAAATAC
The DNA here is from genome assembly GCF_016097555.1 of Gigantopelta aegis. Taxonomy (NCBI): domain Eukaryota; kingdom Metazoa; phylum Mollusca; class Gastropoda; order Neomphalida; family Peltospiridae; genus Gigantopelta; species Gigantopelta aegis. Next base: position 23,825,558 of record NC_054710.1, read on the forward strand.
ACATATTTCATTTTCGTTTGTGATTAAAATGCTCCATCTTCCGTAATGATGTAATTTTCTGCGTGAAATATTTGCCAAACACGTGTAGACGTATGACCGATATAACTGCTAGTCGTAGACGTAAACTTACGATGTTTAGTGAAATCGGTCATTGTATACATTTCATTTACCGTACAGCAATGTTTAGCTAGTAATACACCAAATAGTATTTTACCGAGTCAAAGTTCGAGGTGCACCAAACTTTTAATAATACAATTAATGCTACCATTCCTGCCATTGTTGTCATATAATGATACATCATACGACCAGTAAATTCATGTAATGTTATTTGAAATAGTTCCAATGCATCAGCTACACCTGTACTTGAAACATGCGGGGTCTTACTGAATACAGAACCACACACAATTTCTACAGCACTAAGGTAGTCTAAATCAAAGAGGTTTCCCGTTATATCTAACACGAGCAGCTTAACCCCGATTTTTGTGATTAGATTTTAGTGTAAGGTAATATTTATATCCATGATGCGGGCGAGACGTAGCCCAGTGGTAAAGCGCTCGCTTGATGCACGGTCGGTTTGGGATCGATCCCTGTCAGTGAGCCCATTGGGCTATTTCTCACTGCAACCAGTGTACAACAACTGGAATATCAAAGGCCGTGGTATGTGCTAAAAAAAATCCCTTGCTGCTAATCGAAAAGAGTAGCCTATGAAGTGGTGCCAGCAAGTTTCCTCCCTCAATATATGTGTAGTCCTTAACCACATGTCCAACGCCATATAACCGTAAGTACAATGTGTTGAGTGCGTCGTTATATACAATGTTTCCTTCCTTCCATGAAGTGCATGTCGATTGAAACTGTGTGTATCAGTTTTAGTTACATAAATGCTGCTACTATTGTCATCTATGTGATTTGAGTTAGCTATTATTATCACCATTTAGGTGAATTGTGTAATGTAAATTCTACTAATGCCGTACCTAGCCTAAATTATCTAGGGTTGAACAGTAATAAAAATGTAGTTATTGTTGTTTTTGTTTGGGTTGTATTTGTATGTGGGTTTTGTTTTTTTGTGAGCTTTTTTTGTGGGCTTTTTTGTTTGTTTTGTTTTGTTTGTTTTGTTGTTGTTTTGGACAAAAAGCATTTGTTATATTAAAAGACAGTTTTGTTTTTGACTGACCCTTAATCTCAAGCTAGGTTCGCCTCCCACACACACAGCACACTGTGTTTTAAACCATGAAGGTTTTGTGACATATCCACAACACTAATAACTGGCATACTGCGGGATACAAATATGGCTTGTCCCCCCCCCCACACACACACACACATACGCACGCACGCACGCACGCACGCACACACGCACGCAACTACACGCACGCAACTACACGCACACGCACATGCGCACGCACGTACGCACGCACGCACACCCACGCACAAACACACAAACACACACATACACACACACGCACACACACAAACACACACACACACGCGCGCACACACACACACGCACACACACACACACACACACACACACACACGAGACTCTGGACTACCATTAGACACTGTGCACCCAATCCAGATACCTTTCATACGGCATGAGTATATTATAACACGACAGTAAGGTGCGAGACTAAGGATGAGTGAAGTTTAATTCATCGAGGCTAAATGCATTGTAAACGTTCTCTATATATACATGTAGCTGCTATGTTAGCCAAGTCGTAGTCTCGTAGATATGAATATCAAACCAGGAAGATGTCGCGGGTCAGTAAATATGTGATCCTGTTTGAAATTAGCACACTTGTGTTAATATTAAACATTGTGAATGACAGGATTTAGGTGGATAACAGTGGGTGTTCTTTTCCTTAGTATCGTATTCAGTTTAGCAACACAACAAAATCTTTCTTATTCGGTGAGATCACAGATATTAAATTTGTACATGACTCGGTGGGGTGCAGATCAGTGGTAGAGCAATCGCCTGAAGTGCAGTGGTCGCAGGATCGATCCCTCTCCACGAACACGAGTTTTGTTTCTTCTTCTCTCTGAAAAAACCCAGTTCCACATGGTTGACATCATGGTATGTGGTATGTGCTGCTCCGTCTATGGAAAAGTGTATATAGCAGATCCTTGCTGCGTTGTCATTAGGAGTATTCAAGAGTAGACCCCACAAGAGGACACTAATTAAATAAATATCCGTTATTGGATGTCAAACATTTGATAATTCAGGCACATAGTGCCCGAATGAGATTGCTATCAGCTATCTGGGTGGGGTGAGACGTTTCCTCCGCCACCCCCATATACCCCATAATTGTATGTTCATGTCCGAATTTACCTGCACCCCTAATTATTCGGGCGGGACATAGCCCAGTGGTACAGCGCTCGCTCGATGCGCGGTCGGTGTGTGGGGTCGATCCCCATTGGTGGGCCCATTGGGTTATTTCTCGTTCCAGCCAGTGCACCACGACTGGTATACCAAAGGTCGTGGTATGCACTACCCTTTCTGTGGGATGGTGCATATAAAATATCCCTTCCTGCTAATCAAAAAGAGTAGCCCATGAAGTGGCGACAGCAGGTTTCCTCTTTCAATATCTGTGTGGTCCTTAACCATATGTCTGACGCTATATAACCGTAAATAAAATGTGTTGAGTGCGTCGTTAAATAAAACATTTCTTTCTTTCTTTCCCTAATTGTTCGTACACATATGCATGTATATAAACGCACACTCATATCAGACGCGGACCGGCCTCGGTTGTGTCTTCGTGAAGGTAGCAGTATACCGAATAACATTTCACCAGGTCAAAACTCAATGTGGAACTGACTGTTAATAGTTCAATTAATACTACCAATCCAGCCATTAGTTTTAAATGTGACAGCACTTGCCAGAAAATGTCGTTTCGTCTGGCCAGCAAACTCGTGTAATTCAGTTTGAAATATTATCCTGTTCAATTATTTAGACCCAAAGTTGTTTGCAAATGTTACGTTTATTTCCTATTCGATATTTGTTTTCTTTGCATTTACATGAAAACAAACCCAAACCCCGACAGGTTTTATATACAAATCATCATATAAAATGCACGAAGTTGACTTAATTCCACTTTTTAAAAATCTGTGTGTGTTCGGAATGCACGTAATTTCTCCTATAAATAACTAAGGTCATTTGCATATCAAAAGCATCATTCTATAGTGCGTTTCAAACTAATGTTCGGTTCTATCGTCCTATCCGCACAAATCGTAGTATGACCTATATTTAAGAAAATATCTGTAAACATGAAGCAGGCGCGGATTCAGGTGGGGAGTTCAAGTGACAAAACCTCAGTTTGAAAAAAAAATATGTATCAAATATTATAATTATATTGTGGAATACACAAGCGCGCGCGCTGAAGGGAGAGACATACATACAGAGAGAGAGAGAGAGAGAGAGAGAGAGAGAGAGAGAGAGAGAGAGAGAGAGAGAGAGAGAGAGAGACGTCATTTATGTAACGACGCACTCAACATATTTTAATCTATGGTTATATGGTTATAGGGAGAGAGAGAGAAGAATATGGTATGCATGCAATTGGTGGAGGTGTGACCCTCTGCACAACCCCAACCCCACTTAAGGCTTCTTTTGTATATGGAGCGGGACGTAGCTCAGAGGTAAAGCGTTCGCTCATGGTAGGTCGACTGATCGATCCCACATGGTGGACCCATTGGGTTGTGTCTAGTTCCAGCCTGTGCACCACAACTGATGTATAAAGGCTGTGGTATGTGCTATCCTGTCTATGGGATGGTGCATATAAAACGTCCCTTATTGCTTATCAAAATTGCTTATCGGAAACAGTGGCCCATGTGGCGGTAGCGAGTTTCTTTCTCACTGTCATAATGCTCCTTAACCGTTTTGTCTGACGCCATATAAACGTATATCAAATGCGTTGAGTGTGTCGTTAAATAAGCATTTCTCTCGTATGTATGTGTAGTCTATATGCATTTCTAGTCGATTAGTTTATAGGTTGTTAGGTTGTTTGATAGTGAATGATATGGACATAAATTGTTTTTGGTGTTAAAGAGTTCATGCATACATTAAAGTAATACTCCTGATGGGTATGGAGAAATAATTTAATCAGTCGACAAACTCATTTCTTCATCACTATCTTCGTTAAGGGGGACTATCACAGGGGGTATTTTATTTCTAATAAAACTATTTTGTTTTCTAAAATCTTCTTCGATCTTTATTACATGTTTAACTGCGTCAGAGAAGTGTAGGTGTGACAGAGTTCAATGCATGTGCAAGTTCTCTCCGCACCGTGGTAATTTTACCATCATTATGACGAGCTATGTGCCCTTTGACTTGACTCCAGATCAGTTCTATCGGATTGAGTTCAGAATGTCTTGGCGGCAGTCTTAGACACAAGTGCCCATGGCGTTCAGCAATATCATCAGTAACAAATTGCTGTGCACATTTGTTACTTTTCACAATTTCATAAAGAACTGGCTTTGTCATGTTACTCTCAAAAGGTATATTTTTGTTTCGTAGCCACGACTGAATTTCTTCCTTTTTAGCGTTTAGTGCAGGACATCGTGTAATCTCAGTTAATTTGTTGTGATAGCTTGCGTTATCCATGACGATAACAGAAGGTTCTGGTAGAGAAGGCATAAGTTGTTCTTCAAACCATTTGATGAAATTGTCATGATTCATCTCACCATGATAGTCTCCGTCTGTGTTTTTTAGCCTCAAACATCAATTCACAGCCATCTATCAATCCATATTTATCACAGCCAGCATGACAAATAATAAGTCTTTTTCCCTTCCCAGTCACCGAACAGAGTTTAGGAACTCTATCAGCAGCGTCTGATTCCGGCAGGTGATTGGCGGTACTTGTGCCCGGGTGGATATCTGTCCAGTGGTGGGATGTTGTGTGGTTGACATTCACCCAGGTCCCATCTTGATACACTATTAAATACCCCTGTTCTCGTAAACTGGATATTTCATGGAGATAAGACAGTCTCCTGTCTGATATATTGGCGTCCTCAAAAATCACTTTTCCGGTTGTAGACATATGTTGGTATTTAAAATCGAGGTCATGGAGTGTTCTTCGTAATGTTGATTCCACATTCCTCCCTTAAAGCCACGTTAATCTTATGTAATGTAGGCAATTCGCCCTCTCTATAAAATCTGTATACTCGTCGTCTAATAATATCTTTATCAAATAAATCGCTGAGTTTTCGGTCGCGTTTTTTAACAGTGATTTCTGTGCTCGGATTCGTAGAGCTTAGATTTTTCACAGTTCTTCTTACTGTTCAAACCGAAACTTTAAGTGCAGCGGCAACTCGATCGACAATTCGATAAGAAGCATACCTAGGTCTACCGCGCTGATATTCATCTTCACAATAATCGAAAACGTTCTTAATACACGATTTTACATCAACTGAAGTGTTTTTTGATTTACCCATATTTTTCCTCAAATAACAATAACAAGAATGTCGACTAACACATTTTCAATGAATTTATATGCCCTACCTAACTTGTATTTTACGTGGTTTACACATTGCTACAATAGCACGTGCAGTCATAGATCTAAATAATGATGTTATTGACCAAGCAATGCTATCGTATTTTGGACATTCAGGGCTGTGTCTGCGGGATGAAAAAGTGGTTGAACCCATACGAGTCCGAACAATAGCCCTTTGGTTTTTCGCATTACAAATGTAACACCCCACCCCCAAACCCCAGCCCCTAGCACCACCATAAATACTATATATATATATATATATATATATATATATATATATATATATATATATATATATATATATATATACGTATGAGTTCCCAATTTAGAGGCAAATTAAATAACATTTTTATTATTATTTGGTGTTGGTGGCCTTTGACATTTTATCCCCCCCCCCCCCCGGTCTTCTGGGTCCGGCCCTGCATTAAATTTATTTATAAATTTGGAAAGCACATTCCTGCGGTGTGTGAGGTGATTTGTGTTTATTACTGTGCTACACCTCAATTGTGTTAGGTTAGGTATGGTATGCTAATATATAATTGATATAATAAAATAAAAATACATAATACATTAGCTAAATTGATTAAATATAATGCACCTACAAGAAAGGGTTACATGTTCTGTTTGTTTACATCTATGTTTAACGGAAAGATTAGACAATGCTATTACACACTGCAAAACAATAATAACCTTGATTTAGTGAAACAAGCTATAATGGCCTTCACGTAGCCTCAGATCCCAATCTTTTGATATGCAAATGACCTTAGTTATTTGTAGGAGAAATAACGTGCATTCCGAACACACAGAGATTTTTAAAAAGTGGAATTAAGTCAACTTCGTGCATTTTATATGATGATTTGTATATAAAACCTGTCGGGGTTTGGGTTTGTTTTGATGTAAATGGAAAGAAAACAAATATCGAATAGGAAATAAACGTAACATTTCCAAAAACCTTTGGGTCTAAATAATTGAACAGGATAATAGTATCAATGTACCTACTGTTATTAGGCTAGGCATGAATCGTCCGTGGTTTTACTAAAAATAGGATGAAATAGTTTGTGTGAAACTAGACTAGTGAAAGGTGCTTCCTGTTATGTGTAAAACTACCTGTCTTAAACTCTATTGTTTTTTAGATTTACTTTAAGGATGAGGTGAGATAGTGTTTATATCCATAGCAATCCCCCCCCCCCCCCCCCCCCCAAAAAAAAAAAAAAAAAAAAAAATCCCCAACCAAACAAACAAATACAAATAGAACAAAAAAAAAAAAAACCAACAAGCAAACAAAAAAGCCTATGAAAAAAAAAAAAAAAAAAAAAAAACCCACCCTCTTTTGAACATTAATGATACGTGTAGCAGTTTTAGCACACGGATATTACTAATGTCGTCTATGTTATTTGAATTGGTCGTATATGGTGGTTATCTATCTAATTTCTTTTTGACCGCCCGATCTAATCTAGCGACCAAATTTAATGAGTAGAATTTTCTTTATGAATTATATTAATTAGAGATGCGCATCAACATTTTTAAGGCCCACTATTTTATTTTTCGATGTAAATTTCAAAATTATCCCCTTATTTTTGTTTCTGTCCTAGAGCAAGTCGCTGGCTATCCAGAGACAGGCCCCGGGACGGACTTACTTGAAACTCTAGTGGTATATGAGCATGTAAAAAATATTCGCACTCGCACGTGGTGGTATACACCCTATAGACGACTCACGTCGCACACCACTGACCAACCTCTCTTCGCTTAAAAGCCTCTTTGTGTACAGCATAACAAATCGTAACGCAACACGGTGTCTTTACATTATGACGAAAATATGTTTTTGTTCGTTCGTCAGTTTGTAGGTCAGAAACCAGGTTGCTTAATACAGGAGATAAAATTATATATACGATATACTCAGTGTGTTGTATGTGATATTACAGCGACCCGCTACATACAGACATAGTTCAGTAGTCCAGCAACAACTCGTGGGACATAATGCTGAAGTTATTCGATAACTCCCCGATAGAAATATTGTTAAGAATACCATGGGTTTGATTCGTCTTGTAACTCAGATTTGCTGATAAACAGTGTGGACATTGGGCTGCAGTTTCGTATCAGTTGCCTTGTTCTGTTTCTTGAGGTACAAAAATAAATATTTGTTGTGTTTAAAAAACAAAACAAAACAAAACAAACAACAACACGAGAATGAATTGGACTCGTCTTGTTTTATTGGTATTCGTTGTATCTAGTACACTTCACGTATTCGCAGGTAAGACTATTTGTATTACAGTCATAGGTATGTTTTAGAATTTACTGGGCAAAAGAGTAAAACATACTAGTTCGAGATTTCTACTCAATTTTGTTCCAGATAGTGCTTCACAACTGGTATATCCAAGGCCGTGGTATGTACTATCATGTCTGTGTGATGGTGCATATACAAGATCCCTTGCTGCTAATCAAAATGAGTAGCCCATGAAGAGGTGACAGCGGGTTTCCTCTCTCAATACCTGTGTGGTCCTTAACCATATGTCTGACGCCTCTTTGTGTACAGCATAATAACTCGTAACACAACGCGCAGTCTTTACATTATGACGAAAACATCTATGCAGTTTCTAGGTCAGAAACCAGGTTTCTTAATACAGGAGATAAAATTATATATACTCAGTTTGTTATGTGTGATATTACAGCGACCCGTTTCATACAAGTATAGGTCAGTAGTCCAGGAACAACTCGTAGGAAATAATGCTGAAGTTGTTTGTTAACTCACCGATACAAATATTGTTAAGAATACCATGGGTTTGATTCGTCTTGTGACTGGGATTTGTTGATAAACAGTGTGGACATTGGGCTGCAGTTTCGTATAAGTTGTCTTGTTCTCTTTCTCGAGCTACAGAAATGCAAATATGTTGTGTTTAAAAAAGAATTCAACAAAAAAAGAAAAAAAAGAAACAACAACACGAAAATGAATTGGACTCGTGTTTTGTTGGTATTCGTTGTTTGGAGTACACTTCACGTGTTCGCAGGTAAGGCTATTTCTATTACAGTCATAGGTATGTTATAGAAATTACTGGACAAAAGAGTAAAACATACTATAGTAGTGTCGAAAATAGAATAAAACTGTTTTTTGTTGATTATGTCTTTCATATTAAACTGCCAAGTAAATATTTTGTAAATATATATCTATTTAACGATACTCTATTTAATTTAGCATTTACTTGTTTGGGTTCTCAATGATGTACAAGGTGGTGTTTACTCTTGAAATTAAAAGAAATATGTCTGTTTACTGATATAATTTAAACAAATTATTTGCAACAGCTCTCATTGTGCAACTTGGAGATAGCTCCTTTAATACATAGCACCTTTAATACCGGTAGAACAGATTACTCACTCAGACTGGTTTTTGACAGTTTTGCTCAAAAGCTACTTAGAAATGTCTACACATATATTGTTTTGGACAGGGATAGGGGTAAACCGTTATCAGAGACAGTCCCTCACATATTGCAACAGCAATGAAACTGACACATGTAGATCAAAATGTGTTATAGTCTGTTCCAATAAAGTGCCCAAATCACCTTTTAACTGACATATTTCTTTTAATTTCAAGAGTAAACACCACCATGTACATCAATGAGAGCCCAAACAAGTAAATGCTAAATTAGGTAGAGTATCGTTAAATAGATATTTATAAATTATTTACTTGCTAGTTTAATATGAATGAAATAATCGACGACAGTTTTATTCTATTTCCGACATTTTTTTTTTTTTACTTCGAGATTTCTACTCCACATTTGTTTATGAGATGGCGGCGAGATTTAGTTCAGTCGGTTAAGTGCTCGCTTGAGGTGTTTGTGTCGCAGAATAGAACCACCTTGGTGGATTCATTTAACTGATTGACTTTTGTCTTGTTCCAGCCAGTGCACCACAACTGGTCAAAGGCCGTGCTATGTGCTTTCCTGTCTGTGGGAAAGTCACAGTGCATAACAAGACCCCTTACTGCATCAGAAAACATGTAGTGAATTTCCTCCGATGACTACGTGTCAGAATTATCAAATGTTTGACATCCAATAGCCGATGATTAAGTAATCTACATGCTCTAGTGGTGTCGTTAAACAAAATAAACTTTACACTTTGTGTTTACGGGACGGGATGTGACTATACCGCACATGAAAAACACGCGCATGCACACAACACAAATAAATATGTCTGCTCTGACTGACCCGGGTATGAGTTAATAATGGTTACATCTCTCACTAACCACCAACAATTAACCACTAACCCACTTTCCTCGACAGACAGCCCAGAAGGCTAAGGTGTGTGCCTATGACAGCGTGTTTGAACTTCAATTGGATATAAGCAGGAAAATAAGTTGAAATGCATGAATGAATCTTAATGCTTCAGTAATTCCACCGTCCTCCTTTCAGGTGGTACAGTGCTGGGTGATTGTGCAAGAAGCCGAGATGTATGTTCTATATGAAGGGAGTTGTTGACAACTGTTTAAAGCGATAAGACAAAACTTTAACACAGTAGCTACGTTTCAAATTATTTTACGAAATCCTTATAAATGTGGTGCTCTGTTGGAGACCATAAAGTATGTTGTTCAGTAGATGAGATAAACATAATACATACAATACTAGGTTTATGCGTCTTATATCGCGTGCCACTGCGTAACACTGTCGACTAATATTTTAAGCTTTAACGTGTTGAAAACTAACTTTAATGTAGAACTCGCAATTTGTTAAATAGTGTGATTGAACTGAAGTCATGTGTGAGAACTCTTATTGGTACACGCATCGTTATACTGCTTCTAATTTTAATTATCTCAGTTGTTCAATCTTCTACCATTTCCTTACAATTAAATTTAAAATTAAAGTTTGCTTTATTTAACGACAATAGCAGAGCACATTGATTTATTAATCCTCGACACAATTAAATGTATGTCTGTATATTATTGACTGGTACATCAAAGGCTGTGGTATGTACTACCCTGCCAGTGGGATGGTGCCCATGAAGAGGTTTCCTCTCTCAATATCTGTGTGATCCTTAACCATATGTCTGACGCCATATAAGCGTAATTAAAATGTGTTGAGTGCGTCGTTAAATAAAACATTTCTTTCTTTCTTTCCCTAATTATTCGTACAGATATGCATGTATATAAACGCACACTCATATCAGGCTCGGACCGGCCTCTGCTGTGTCTTCGTGAAGGTAGCAGTATACCGAATAATATTTCACCGGGTCAAAGTTCAATGTGGAACTGACTGTTAATAGTTCAGTTAATACTAGCAGTTCAGTCGTTAGTTTTAAATGTGACAGGACTTGTCATAAAGTGTTGTTTCATCTGTTCAGCAAACTCGTGTACATCAGCCTAAACTAACATCACTGTATCAGCTACTACTAGGTTATACTTGAAACTTGAGGGGTCCTGGTGAAAACAGGACGATATTTTCGGTGCGGTATTAGGACAGCTATGTGTAAAACTAGCGGGTTACGCCCCGAATTTTATTTTTCAGATTTATTTTAATGATGAAGAGTGATAGTATTTATATCCATGGCGAAAAACAACAACCAATCTCTATTGAAAATGAATGATGTGTGTAGCCGTTTTAGTACGCGGATGTTATTAATGTCGTCTATGTGATTTGATTTGGTGGTATATACTCTATAGAGGACTCACGTCGCACACCATTGGCAAACCTTTCTTTGCTAAAAAACCTCTTTGTGTACAACATAATAACTCGTAACGCAACGCGGAGTCTTTACATTATGACGAAAACATCTATGCATGTTTTTGTTCGTTCTTCAGTTTGTAGGTCAGAAACCAGGTTGATTAATACAGGAGATAAAATTAATTACACACAGTTTGTTATGTGTGATATTACAGCGACCGGGCCGCTACATACAAGCATAGTTCTGTAGTCAAGAAATAACACATAAGAAATATAACTGAAATGTATCTGCATTTGTTTACTTAACTCACCGATACAAAGATTGTATAGGAGAAACATGGGTTTGACTCGTCTTATGACTCAGATTATGTTGATGTTTGTTAACAAACAGTTGGGGAGTTGTGCTGCAGTTTCGAATCTGGTGTGTTGTTCTGTTGCTTCATGTTCAGAGAATAAAATCTGAGTTTGTTCACTTTAAAAACTAACATGAAGTCGACTCGTCTTGTTTTGTTGGTATTTATTGTGTGGACTACACTTCACGTTTTCGCAGGTGAGACTATTTGCATTGCACTCATAGCTACGTTTTAGAATCGAGAGTTCTACTGAATGTTTTTGTTTCTTTACTGGACGGGATGTCGCTCTGTGACAGACGTTCAATGGGTCACAGAATCAATAGTTCTCGGTAGACTCCTTGTATCCCCGGACCAACTAGTGCCCCACGACTGGTACACCGAACACAGTGGTTCGGGAAAGCACATGTACATATAGAATACGTCTAAAACGAATGCATAAACAGTTTATTCTACAGATATCAACAGTAGTGTGTTCATATGCGCGGCGTTTTTCTTATTTTTTATTTTTGTTTTGGTAACAGCACCCTTGCACGTCAAAACCTGCGCGCAGGTAAAACATGCACGCACACACACAAACACACACTCACTCACGCACACGCACGCACGCACGCACACATACACACACAGACACACACACATATATATATCCTATAACGTACCCATGATATCCATGTCATAAACCCATGTGATAATTAGTGTGTTAACCCGGTTAATAATGGGATGCAAACTTGCAAGGTCTCTAGGTAATGTGTTGCTGTCGATGGGCCAACAAAACCTGTGTACCTGAGCGTAACGTTTTCAAAGATTTAGATAAAATGCGTGACGTCAAACTAATTTGTGCTAATCGTGATGATGTCATATTACCGATGGCGTCGACTTTAGTAGGCCTACTGTTATTTACTCAAATTGAATTAAAATGTTATTTTAGAAGTGGTATAGTATAAATAGAATTCGCTACTTGTGTTTTTAATATGAAAATATCAACCTAGTCTAGTTAATCGGTATTTGACACGGCAGAGACTCGACAAATACCGATTAACATAGACTCGGTTGATATTTTCCATATTAAAAAATACTCGTGACGCATTCTGTTTCTCTCTCTCTCTCTCTCTCTCTCTCTCTCTCTCTCTCTCTCTCTCTCTCTCTCTCTCTCTCTCTCTCTCTGTATATATATGTACACACACACACACACACACACACACACACACACACACACACACACATGTATTGTTTATTTTTATTGTTTGACTCAGTCTCATTTTAAGTTTATTTTTTAAATTATGTCTGCTCTGTCCGACCCGGATACGGATTAATGGTTTAATCACAGTGCTTACAGCTTGGGGTGGGAACTGGTACTGAGCCCACGAGTCTTGAGATAAATGGCTTAGGCACTACACCGCCGTGCACGGTCATGTATACACCACACATCTGTTTTCAAAACGAAATTTGTATGACTGCCAACCGACCTCGGTGGCGTAGATGGTTAAGCCATCAGACAAGGTGTGTAGGTATTGGATTCACAGCTCAATGAGACACAACTTTATTAAAACTCCACTATCTACATTTTCATTTTGCATTTGCATTAGAACATGTTGAAGCGAGATCGCAGCTTTAATGAGTGCTCAATATCAAACTCTTATGTTCACGGTCTTTAGAAATGTGTTGCTGCATTGTAGGTCACAGACAAGGAAATTCACAGATGAGAAGAAAACAAAATATACAGTCAAACTTCGTTAACTCGAAGTTGAAGGGAACGACGAAATAGTTTCAGGGAGTTCGAGTGTTCGAAATTCGTACAGCAGACCTCAAAGTGAAACTGCATTGCAGTATTATCATTTCGTTGATATCGGATGTTAGCACATTTCTTCTGTGTATGTGGTAAAACTAAGTAAATATTAACAGAAAGGAGATAAATCAGATCAATTTAACGTACATCTCTATTATACTTTTATTGTATTAATTGAGAGAAAAGTAAAACAAAAAAACCCGAAAACTGAAAGCACGTACTTACATATAACCGGAAGTAAGCGATAAATTAAAGTTGATATATTTTTCAAATGTCAAAACAAGGCGGAACGTAACGTTGTAATAAATTAAAATACTGAATGTCGATTAGCACTAAGTACGTTTGTTTACCAAATAAAAAATACACAATATAAATAGCAAAATTATTGTAAATCACAAAAATCATTTTAAAAACCCTCACTAACATAGCGAGACATAAGATAACAAATCAAAACGCTGTATGCAAATAGCACTAGGTTATGTACTTTTTGTTTACATATAAAACATTCACAACAGTACAAAATAATGTATAGCTCTCAAATCACAAAGTACAAAGAGCAGAACTATCCGAATTTTTTTGTAATTAGAGATTGTTTGGCACACTTGCTTAAAAAATCGTCTTTCATTACTGTGTCTGTAATCTTGCACAGATTGAGCAGCATTTCTTCCGAATGTTCACGGTTCTGCAAACAAACAGCGTTAATTGTTATTACAACAGTTCTTTGAAGATTACAAGACTATCCGTACCATCTGTAATGAGGCCCGCTGCCGTGTACAAACACCGACAACCCAATGCAGGCATGTAGGATCATTTCCTTCCGCGTATCATCGATAGCCGAGACCAGTCGGCGCACTCACGCTTGGCTTGGGTGACAAGTATTACCGGTACAGTTAAAAGGCTCAGTCACTCCACAAACTTCGAGTTTTGGAAGTGCAATATCCCTTATTTTTTTATGGTGGGACCACAAAATTACTTTGAGAGATAGAGTTTTTTCGAATGTTCGAAGTTTGAGTGTTCGAAGTCTGTTATTACTAGTTTGTATAGCAGTTAGGCCGGGACCGCCGTTTCACTTCGAGAGATCGACGTATACGAAAGATCGAAGTTTGAGTTATCGAAGGTCGACTGTATATATGCAGAACTATTATGTGTCGAGTTGACATAAATCGCATTCGGAAAAACAGCATGGAATGATCTATTTATTATATAAATTATTCCTAATTTTTGACAATATCTTTTACTTTTTGTTAATAACCTATCGAAAACACGTAAGACCATGATATATTTGTTCCAGAAACTTTACTTGACCATAGAGGTGGGTTTTCTCTTTTTTAGTTCTATAAAATTATGTTTATTTAATTATTAAATTATCATTTATTTAGTAATACAGCTGTACAAAGATACCTGGAAAAACGAATCGAACGCCAAGTGTAATTTCAACTTGATAACATGACATTGTGTCATCATTATTTAGCTTCCTATTCGATGAATTGTAGATATTTTATCATAATTGCACTTCATATCCCTTTTTGTAGGTACATTTGCTTACATTATGTTGGTGGGGGGGTTTATTTGTTAAAATTCGATTAGATGCATTGGTCATTATCAAACGTAAACACGAAGACG
>NC_054710.1:23840647-23875813 GCF_016097555.1 Gigantopelta aegis
CTCTGAACTACCGCTAGACTTTGCCACCCCCTCCCCCATCCAGATACCCATCCTATGGTAGTAATATATTGTAACTTATTACACGACAGCATGGGACGAAGTTGAGGATCAATGAACACAAATTCGCCGAGGCTAAATGCATTGTAAACATCCTCTATATATAGTTGCTATATTACCCAAGTCATAGTCTGGTAGACATGAATATCAACCAGGGAGAAAGAAAGAAATGTTTTATTTAAGGACGCACTCAACATATTTTAGTTACGGTTATATGGCGTCAGACATATGGTTAAGGACCACACAGATATTGAGAGAGGAAGCCCGCTGTTGCCACTTCATGGGCTACTCTTTTTGATTAGCAGCAAGGGATTTTTTATATGCACCATTTCACAGACAGGGTAGTACATACCATGGCCTTTGATGTACCAGTCGTGGTGCACTGGCTGGAACGAGAAATAGCCCAATGGGCCCACCGACGGGAGTCGATCCCAGACCATCCGCGCATCGAGCGAGCGCTTTACCACTGGGCTACGTACCGCCCCTCAAACAGGGAGATGTCGCAGGTTAGTAAAGTACGCCTGTGTTAATATTAAACATGTTCAATTATAGAGGTCTGGCTAGCCAGGATTTAGGTGAATAATAATGGGTGTTCCTTTGCCTAGTATCGTATTCAGTTTAGTAGCACAACGAATAAAAGTTAGGACCGACCAGCCTGTTACATATTCGATTTGATTGGTGGCATACATTCAATAGCCCACTGACGCTGCACACCGCTGACAAACATTTCTTCAATAAATAGCCGCTTTGTGCACAACATAATAACTTGCAGTTCGACGCGTCGTCTTTACTTTATGATGAACACGTTTTTTCGTCTTCAATTTGTAGGTCAATTTGTTGCTTATTGTAGGAGATAAAATTGTATATACACAGTTTGCTGTGTGTGGCAAAACAGCGACTCTCTACATAGAAGCATGGCTCAGTAGTCCAGAAATATATACAGTTTCTTCTGTATTTTAATATAGCGTCCCACTACGTATAAATAAAGTTCAGTTGTATAATAATAAAAATAATAATAATAAAACTATTATTAAAAAAAAAAAACATAAAAAAATCCACAACCAAACATGAATTTGGCTCATCCAGTTTTGCTCCTATTCGTTATTGGGAGTACACTTCACGTTTTCGCAGGTAAGACTATTTGCATTACGCTCATAGCTGAGGGGTCGACCTAGGATCGAAAGTAAATAATAATAGCTGTCCATTTGATCTTAGCAAATTTTGTTTACCGAGGTCTGGTCAGGTCAGGTCAGGTCATAGGGTTTAACGTGCATATTCAGAACAAGCTGTTGTAGCGCACGCCTGTCATGGGCACAGGAGCCGGCCTCGGCCGGTTCCTCCGTCCAGGACAGAAAGGTGGGGAGGAAAAGGGAGGCAGCACCTGCCCTGCAAGGGAGCACCAGCGAACTGCTCAAGATCGGTAGCAGGCAGGGGTGGTGGTGGTGGTGCTATTGAATTTTGAATGGAGCAGTTAATGTGCCAAGAGAAAAGGTGCGCATTTTGGTTTGAAGAAATTTGGTGCAATTTTGAGCGGTCGATTAAAAAAGAAAGAGTTCTGGAGCTATTATAGGTTTTGATCTTAGCAAGTCGAGAGTAGCTCGTTAAATAGACCTCTGTGTTGCTGTGGTGCCTCCCTAGGTTGCCCGTAGGGCCCTTAAAAAGGGTCTGACCGCTTCTGGTTGTGGCATGACAACCCAGGGGAGACTCGGGCAATTACCGAGCGGGATGTAGGTTAGTTGTAGAGCTCTCGCTTGAGGTGTGATAGGTCGCATGATCGATTGCATTCGATAAATCAGTGTCCCACGACGTAAAAATCATTGGATGCTTCATAGTTATGAGTATAGTGGAGATGGTAGGATTTCTCTTTACATATGCGTACGGGTTCCATTTTGTTATCTAAGTGTGTGTGTGTGTGTGCGGGGAGGGGGAAGGTGGCGGCAAAATCTCAAGTGTGAAGACACGGAAGTCACAATAGGGCCTACAAATGAATGTTCAATTCACGCATACACGGACGCAGAAACGGACACGCAGCATGGGTCGCGTATGAATTGACGTTTATACATGTATAATTACAATTAGGTTTTATACTTGATGACGGTTTAATTCGAGACAAAAAAGAAAGAAAAAAAAGAAAGCTTGAATATTACTTGAATATTTATATCATCAATAAATACAATTACTGATATTTCATATTTTTCAGTAGCAGAACTTGAACTCTCAACGAATTCAACGACTCCAGAGTCTGGCCATCCATTTACACTTGTCTGCACCGTCACAGGAGATACTGTAAACCAAGCCATCATATTTGTGCAAAATAATGAAATTATTTGTAAACGATTTGCATACAACTACAATAGCCAAACAAAACCATTTATGTGTGCAGTGTATTACAACACAACACAAAGATACCAATGTGAATGTGATGCATTTGACGCAAACAAGAAGGTCTACAGCGTAACAATCAAGTCATTTAAAGCAGTCGACGTAACACAGTGGTCTTGCATTTCTGTCGGTCAAAATGACATCACACGTGGAAACAGTAACGTCATTCATCTCTGCAAGTGCATGCTTCTATTATAGCAATATGCATATCATATTCTAACTACCACTGTCGACAGAGGCTGTCATTTTATTAATGCTATTATACAATTACTAGATGTAAAATCTCATTATACACATATCATCTGCCATTGAAATCCATGTTAAATTGCCCAACTTCAAATGAAAATTGCCGATAGAATGGGTTTTCGTTGGCACTAACAACATACACAATTGCAATCATACATTATATAAGCATTTGCTTTCTCTCCAAAATTGAGAACATTTCCATCTCATTTAAAACATATATAATTTGCTGTATAACCGCATCTGGCTCTTGTACCGGTCCGAACAGGTGGTTCAGTGACCGATTCACTCTGGTTGTTTCTTCCCCTATACACCCATGCCGCAAAAAGTCAATGCACAATATTACATAATAAAATTGGTAAAATCCAGTCAGAAGGCTTACCAATTAAATATACAAATTGTTTTAATTCTTCCTCAATTACTAGAAGCGAATATGCGAACCACAACATATTTCACAATTAGGAACTATAGTGGATCAATGAACTTTCATCCGGAAATGAACTGTATAGTGACACCTAACCCGATGAACGTGTTGTGGCCGTGCGCTGGGCTTTCCATCCAAAATATGACAGCCGTGTAGATAACCAGAAGTCATTACCCGAGGCTGTATACACAGCTGTCGTGTCCATAGCCACTTATTGTTGTATTTATAAAATTCATATTTGTACGTGCTATTTAGCATGGTGTGTGCACGGTAGGCGATTGGACTTGAGAGCAAAAAGATCCTTGCCAAATGCGGGATTAGGAAACTACAGATGACATTATCGAGAAGGCAGACAAGAGATTAGGACAATCAGAAACTATTAAAAAGGCCTTGCATATAATATTATTACGATGTTTGTTTTGTTTGTTTCGGGGTTTTTTGGTGGATTTGTTAATGTTTTTGTTGTAGTAGGGTTTTTTTTTTTGGTTTTTTGTTTGTTTTTTGTTTGTTAGCTGAATTAGTTGATCCATCTTTATTTTTATAACAAATAACTATTTCAACACGAGTTTGTCTATGTTGTTGATTTTAATAGTTTCCACAACATTTTACTATTAGATGCAGACACGAACGAATGTAAGACTGAAGTGGGTTTATGCGATGTCCGCGCTGACTGTACGGATACACCGGGGTCGTACACATGTACCTGTCGAGATGGATATACTGGAGATGGACGGTCATGTATGAGAAATTTACATAATGTATACTTGACACCGAGACTTGGCATCAGGGGTAGTATCAACAAATATATCAGAGATAATTATACAGTTGCATAATACCTGTAGTTAATACTTTATTGTTAAACAACCATGCGTTGGCTGATATGTAATCACATGATTTATTTATATTATAGAAATACACATGCACAAATACATGCATGAATCTATGTCCAACTATTATTTGTAGTAGAGACAAATCAAATTTATATGAAAGAAAAAAATCGTACCTACCTCGAAAACCAGAGTCACGGATGACAAAGTTAGGGAAAGCGTTGATATCCGTGCTATAAACATTGTGTTCCTTAATTTGATCACTGTGTCATTCTGTCTATCAGTATACGTTTGCCAGTATTACAATAAAATAAGACCGCTAGTGGTGAACAGAACAGTAAACTCTCAACCATATATTATCACGGTGAGTCTTGATAGGCACTTTTAATTTGCTACTCGATAAATCATATGAGGAATACTTAACTTTTACAGAAAACATATTACTTACCAACATTATATACACTATACATACTGAGCATACCAGATTAAGTTCAAACTTAACTAATAACGAGCCATCTGCGATATCATACCCTTTTGAAGACACTGCCAGTTTGACTGCCGAGTTTGACTTGGATGTCTCTTACTGGATCCAACCAAATTCACTGAACTCGTGTATAAGATAATGCTTTCCTTCAACCTGTTACAGGGCCGTACCCTGATCAAAATCCTAGGGGGTGCACTACTCTTTATAAACAAAAGAAACACCATACAAATTAACCCTGAGATGCGTATGCTATTTTGTTGAGTAAAAAAAAAGTGAGATTCGCAGTGGGGCAACTGTCCCCCCCCCCCCCCCCCCCCCCCCCGATGGTACGGTCCGGAGCTAGTAGCATTATGCAGGTTGACAACATTCAAAATAACTGTTCACGATGAATTATACACCACTTCCGGTCGTCTCTTTATGGTATCATTTGTTAAAATTGTATGTGTATCATGATACCCCTACACTTTTCATTTAATTCTAGACACAAATATAATAATAATAATAATAATAATAATAATAATAATAACTCATAAATTGTGCTCTGAACCTATATTGTCATAATTTGCATTGAAAACTAGAAGGTATCTCCATTGTTTTCTTTGATTCGAAGAAATGCTTGATTACAGTAGGAACTGTGCTACTGACACTTTTTTGTCACAGTCACGCTTGTCATGGCCTTTGCAATCCATTGTCTTTTAACTATTTTGACCATTTAAATATCCATAGTGGAGGGGGGGGGGGGGGAGTAGTAGAGGTGCATGGTACATTTCTTTAAAGAAAATATACTTCCCAGATGTCTTTTGTAAAATTACGATATTGCAATATAAAGTATGTTTGTAAATATAACGATAAGGAGATTTCATAGAATATCTAAATTTGAAAAAAACTGTATCATTATATTTAACAGCTAGTTTATTGGAAAGGGAAATTAGTGTTGGTTTTGTTTTAAATCATGTTTGGTTGAATTTAGATATCGACGAATGTCTTGTACAGACGTCGTGTGGTACCAATGTCAACTGTACCAACACAGATGGATCATACACTTGTACGTGTTTGAATGGATATTCTGAAGATGGGCAAACATCTGCAGGTAATTCAGTTAAACATCAGTCGCTATTCTGGGGTGTTTTCTATACAATTTTGATAAGCAATTCCTTTTCGCAAATAAAACTATGTCATCAGAAACAAATGCATTTGATATCACTATTTTTGTTTATGGCCAGATTAAGTAAGTTTACTAAAGTTACCGGATCACTGATACACATATTAAAGAGAATCAGTGACAGATTGTAACCATGCTTAACACCATCGTTGAATACAAACCAGTATGTCAAATGCCCGTTCAGTCTTACACAACTCATATGCCCGAAACCTTATTGATATAGGGGCATGTAAAAATACTCTCAGTCTCACACAACTAATTATGTTGTCATATATTCATTTTATGGGATAACGAAAAACATTTAAAAAACCAGGAGCACTATAGATCAGATTGTGTCTAATAGCACTGACAGTAGCAAACAGTGCAAAACGTCTACCCACTGTGCACTGACTTCAGATAGCTTAACAAGACAGTAGATAGAAACGTTATGGACAAACATGAACGTTCTTGGTACAAATAGGAAAATGGTTGATACCATAAAAGGACAACATACCTGATTGTGTAAGACTGAACGGACACCACTAGATGACATTGACTAATTAATCACTGGCAACTGAATGTTAACCATTTGGTAATTTTGACTTAGCTTAAGTCTACAGAGGTAATCCACTCAGAGAATGATTCTTCTGAAGAGGTCGATCCTGTGATCAGAGCACCTACGGCGAACATTCTACCGACTGACCGGCCTCGGTGGCGTCGTGGTTAGGTCATGGGTCTACAGGCTGGTAGGTACTGGGTTCGGATCCCAGTCGAGGCATAGAATTTTTAATCCAGATACCGACTACAAACCCTGAGTGAATTCTCCTCAAGGCTCAATGGGTAGGTGTAAAACCACTTGCACCGACCAGTGATCCATAACTGGTTCAACAGTTCAACAAAGGCCATGGGTTGTGCTATCCTGCCTGTGGGAAGCGCAAATAAAAGATCCCTTGCTGCTAATCGGAAAGAGTAGCCCATGTAGTGGTGACAGCGGGTTTCCTCTCAAAACCTGTGTGGTCCTTAACCATATGTCTGACGCCTTATAACCGTAAATAAAATGTGTTGAGTGCGTCGTTAAAGAAAACATTTCTTTCTGTCGACTGAGTTAGATCCCGTCTACCCCATCACTAGCTAAGCTATGGAGAAATATATTAACTGAGAGATTACATGACACATCATCCAGTATACCAACGAGTCCATACAGCTTTTCCTTTTCTCGCTCGGGCTGCTACATCCACTGAGAAATTCAATGTTAAGTGCATCAGCATAGGTAGGTTCACTGTAAAACTATAATTAATACTAATTAGATTCGTATATTTGTGTATATATTAGTTCATTGTCAGATGTTGGTTCGTGTATCATATAATATTTGTGAATTGCGAACCAGCTGTGTTTCACATATTATTATTTATGTATTTGTTTCAGCTGTGCCACTGAAATCTACTGCTGTAGAAACTGTTGCCATTGTTTTGGCTGCGACGACGACGATATTAGCTGTACTTGTTATTATCTTGGCTGTCGTCATCATTAGGTAAGTATACATCATCTGCAAAAATGCAGTTATGTTCAATAAAGTAAAACCAAAATATATATAAATAATCTGTTTCAGTATTCTCCTTGTGTATATCGTGTCTATTTACAGTACTCTTGAACACTGAGCTCAGATTCAGGGTCAACACCATGGCAAATACAATAAATATAGATTCAGAATTCCTTAACCACTTATTGCTAAATATTATGGCAGCTTGCTTTTTTAACTGTTTGGTTTAATGGCTGTGATTCAACAACTACGACATCCATACACACTAGAGTTTTATTTCCAGTGTATCTATAATGACTACATTCAAAGCAAAATTAATGGTGGAAATGTAGAAGACTTAGTTTTTGTAATATTTACGGAGGTGTTAATATAGTGACCTTTGTACTACCCTGGGAAAAGGTATCACATTTTACAAGATATAGCTCAATGTAAAATTGTTTTCATGTTATCAAATGTTGTCATCTACAATGTCTACATTCAAAATAAAACGGGCACTGGATTAATAGTGGGGCGGGACATAGCCCAGTGGTAAAGTGCTCACTCGATGCGCGGACAATCTGGGATCGATCTCCATTGGTGAGCCCATTGGGCTATTTCTCGTTCCAGCCAATGCACCACGACTGGCATATCAAAGGCCGTAGTATGTACTACCCTGTCTGTGGGATGGTGCATATAAAATATTTTTTGCTGCTAATCGAAAAGAAGTGGCGACAGCGGGTTTCCTCTCTCAATATATGGGTGGTCCTTAACCATATTACTGACCCCATATAACCGTAAATAAAATGTGCAGAGCGCATCGTTAAATAAAACTTTTCTTTCTTTCTTTGATTAATAGTGGAAATGCTGAAGACACAATACTGCTATACTTTTGGAGTATTAATATAGTAATTTGTGCAATACCCTGGGAAAAGGTATCATAATTTATAAGATGAATCTAAATCTGAAATTGTTCTCATTTGTTTTGACTAGTTTCCGCACAATTGTATATTGCAGGACCTGTATTGGCAATTTAGCTATGTATGTAATATTTCAATGGTAGTATTGCGCCTTATCTGTCAAAATGTGTGTGCATAATATAAAATGTCCAGGCAAATAAACAAGTTGGCTTATATTAGAATTGCTTGTAGAAAACATTTGTTAATTTAGGCCTAGTATCGATATATAACAAGTCACAGATTGTATCAACTGTTGTAGCGTATATCGTATAACAGTAAAAGGCTTTTGTAATCGTTATTGCATTTGTGTCTTTGTCATTCGTTATAGAATGCGATCCAAATTGGCGGAGTCCAAGGTAAAATTGTCCGACGTAAGACTAGGTGACGAAAACCAAGCTACCTCAGTGTATGAAGACGTCCATGATAACAACACAGTTGGTACTTCTCCATCTGATCTACCTATAGAATCCTATGGGTACGGAAGATCAGCACCTACTGGAGAACATGATTACCAAAACGAACAAGGACTATCGGGAAACAACGACCAACAAACAAACACGTACGAGAGACTGGATGTGGACGTTACTGGCGAGCGAGGTACATATGAGAAGTTAAATGTGTAAATTGTTTGTGGAACCAGAACAGAAATGTTGCTGGTAGTATTCGTTACAGACTGTATCTAGAGTGTCCATTCCTACAAGGAAGCGTCTATCAAAAGCACATTCCAGTATGAGATCAACCGTTGATTCCAAAGAGCCAGGGGCCTAATTCACAAAGGTCTCTTAGGCTCTGCTAGACAACAAATAATCCTATTTGTAAGAATTTGGCATTGCACTGCGAGATGGCAAAGTTGCGAGAGTTTAGTGAATTAGGCCCCACGTGCCTTTTGCAAATCGTCGGCTATGACAGATTTGTCGAGTATTAGTATTTAAAATCCACCGAGTAACATGTTTTTTACTTCTTCTTTTTTTTGGTGTTTTTAAAATAAATTGAAAGAAAACCTGTGTTCACACACGTGTCTCATAAACATGCTGTGTCCAGCATTTTGTAAGTGTGTGTAAACTCATCGGATGAGATGAACGTGAGTTCATTATGTATATACATCCCTGGGTATTTTCATATTCTGTTGTACATCGAACCCAACATATATATTTTAATACTGCACTGCACATACAACCATCTGTATACTTTTTTCATTTCAACTTATTTTCGTGCTTATATTTAATTAAGGTTTAAGCACGCTGTCCTGGGTACACACTTCAGCTATATGGGCTGCATGTCCAGGGCCCCGTTCCACGAAGCGATCTTAGCCCTAAGATTGCCTTAGGCACATAGCTACCCTATCTACTTAAGTTGATCTTAGGGCTAAGATCGCTTCGTGGAACGGGGCCAAGGACAGTAGATTAATTGTTACTTGTTAGTGGTTAGTGAGAGAGAAGAGGGTGTAGTGGCCTTACACTTACCCACTGAGTCGTTAAAACTCGCCTGTGTGGGAGCCGGTACTTTGCTGCGACCCCTGCACCTATCAGCCTTATGTCCGATGGCTTAACCAGGACACCACCGAGGACGGTCCATCTCTAGCATCACGATTGTCATGTCTTGTAGCTCTTAGTATGTTCATTTATATTAATATGGTTTGCGATAAA
The DNA here is from genome assembly GCF_016097555.1 of Gigantopelta aegis. Taxonomy (NCBI): domain Eukaryota; kingdom Metazoa; phylum Mollusca; class Gastropoda; order Neomphalida; family Peltospiridae; genus Gigantopelta; species Gigantopelta aegis. The sequence continues at coordinate 23,850,327 of NC_054710.1, forward strand.
ATTTTATAATTTACTTAATTAAAAGACAGAAAAACATTTCTAGCCATATCTTTTCATAATTATCAGCATTTGAGTTTAGTATTTATAATATAACAATCAATTATATGGGAAAAGTAAGTATCATAATACACATCTAGATAATTTGACGTAAAATGTCCGATGTGTCCTGGTCTCGCCTTAACATATAAGCGGTGGCAACATAAGGAAACGGCTCACAAAATTTCACAAAACATTGTAAGCATGTAAACGTAACACAATTCCATTTACTATCATGGTACAACAAATGTGGTAGTAAGTTTGTCATTAATGATGTAATGTAATTAATTTTCTGCGTAAAATATATGCCAAACAGGTGTAAACGTATGACTGATCTAACTGCTAGACGCAGACCTAAACCCATGTATACCTTTCATTTATCGTACAATTTAGTACAATTTAGTTTAGCTAGTAGTACACCAAATAGTATTTTACTGAGTCAAAGTTTGAGGTGCACCCAACTTTTAATTCCACAATTAATGCTACCATTCCTGCCATTGGTGATAAATGTGACATGGTTTGCTGTCATATAATGATGTATCATACGACCAGTAAATTCATGTAATGTAATTTGAAATAGTGCCAATGCATCAGCTAAAATTGTATTGGAAACATACGGTATCTTACTGAATATAGAACCACGCACAATTGCTAGTCTAAATCAAAGAAGCTTCCCGTTATATCTAACACGAGTAGCTTACCCCCCCCCCTCCCCCCCCCACATACACACAGTTTTATGATTTGATTTTAGTGTAAGGTATGGTAGTATTTATATTCATGATGGGGGCGAGACGTAGCACAGTGGTAAAGCGCTAGCTTGATGCACGGTCGGTTTGGGATCGATCCCTGTCAGTGAGCCCATTTGGGCTATTTCTCGCTGCAACCAGTGCACAACGACTGGAATATCAAAGGCCGTGGTATGTGCTATCCTGTCTATGGGGTGATGCATATAAAAGATCCCTTGCTGCTAATCGAAAAGAGTAGCCCATGATGTGGCGACAGTGGGTTTCCTCATATGTCTATGATCCATAACCAAATGTCCAACGCCATATAACCGTAAGTAAAATGTATTGAGTGTGTCGTTAAATAAAACATTTCCTTCCTTCATTCCATGGTGTACATGTCGATTGAAATTGTATGTATCAGTTTTTAATTATATAAATTGTGCTACTATTGACATCTATGTGATTTGAATTTGCTAGTATTGTCACCATTTAGGTGTATTGTGTCACTTACATTCTAATAATGCCGTGCCTAGCCTAAATTAACTAGAACTGAACAGTAATAAATTTGTAGTTGTTTGTGTTTTTGTTTGTGTTGTTTTGGTTTTCTTTGTTTTGTTGTTGTTTCGGACAAAATACATTTTTATATACCAAGCCAGTTTTGGTTGTGGGACCTTCAGTTAGGTTCGCCCCATACACATTGCATAATGTATCCTAAACCATGGAGGCTTTGTGACGTATCCAGAACACTAATAATTGACATATCGGAAGAGGAATTTTAAATACTCTCTATAAATAAAGATATAAATATGGCTTGTGCCCACCCCCACCCACTAGATACTCTGGACTACCACTAGAGACTGTGCGCCCACTCCACATACCGTTCCTACGGTTGGAGTATATTGTAACACAACGGCAAGGGAAGGGGTTGAGGATAGGTGAACATAAATTCATCGAGGCTAAGTGCATTGCATTGTAAACTTTCGCCGTATATAGTTGATATGTTAGCCAAGTCAGAGTCTGGTAGACATGAATATCAAACCAAGAAGAAGTCGCGGGTCAGTAAAGTTGTAAGCCTGTTCGAAATAAATACTCTTGTGTTAATATAAAACATTCTGAATGACAAAGTTCTAGCATGCCAGGAATTAGGTGGATAACAGTAGGTGTTATTGTCCCTAGTATCGTATTCAGTTTAGTAACACAATGAAATCTTTCTTATTCAGTGAGATCACGGGTATTAAATTTGTACATGACGTGGCGGGGTGAGAACCTCAGAGGTAGAGCACTCGCCTTAAGTACGGTGGTCGCAGGATCGACCCCTCTCGATGGACACGTTCTTTTTTCTGCTTCTTCTTCTTCCAGTCAAAACCAGTTCCACACTAACCGTTATGGTATTCGCTGATCCGTCTATGGGAAGGTGTATATAACAGATGCTTACTGTTTTGTCGTAGCAGTAGCCTAGGGTAGACCCCACAAGAGGACACTAATTAATTAAATATCCGTTATTGGATGTCAAACATTTGATAATTCAGTCACATAGTGCCCGAATGAGATTGCCATCAGCTATCTGGGTGGGGTGAGACGTTTCCTCCGCCACCCCCATATACCCCATAATTGTATGTTCATGTCCGCATTTACCTTCACCCATAATTATTCGGGCGGGACATAGCCCAGTGGTACAGCGCTCGCTCGATGCGCGGTCGGTGTGGGGTCGATCCTCATTGGTGGGCCCATTGGGCTATTTCTCGATCCAGCCAATGCACCACGACTGGTATACCAAAGGTCGTGGTATGCACTACCCTTTCTGTGGGATGGTGCATATAAAATATCCCTTCCTGCTAATCAAAAAGAGTAGCCCATGAAGTGGCGACATCAGGTTTCCTCTTTCAATATCTGTGTGGTCCTTAACCATATGTCTGACGCCATATAACCGTAAATAAAATGTGTTGAGTGCGTCGTTAAATAAAACATTTCTTTCTTTCTTTCCCTAATTGTTCGTACACATATGCATGTATACAAACGCACACTCATATCAGGCGCGGACCGGCCTCGGTTGTGTCTTCGTGAAGGTAGCAGTATACCGAATAGCATTTCACCGGGTCAAAGTTAAATGTGGAACTGACTGTTAATAGTTAAATTAATACTACCAATCCAGCCATTAGTTATAAATGTGACAGGACTTGCCAGAAAATGTCGTTTCGTCTAGCCAGCAAACTCGTGTAATTCAGTTTGAACTAGTATCAGTGTACCATCTGTTATTAGGCTAGGCATGAATCGTCCGTGGTTTTTTCTAAAAATAGGATGAAATAGTTTGTGTGGAACTAGACTACTGAAAGGCGCTTCCTGTTATGTGTGAAACTACCGGCTTAAACTCTAATGTTTTTCAGATTTACTTTAAGGATGAGGTGAGATAGTGTTTATATCCATAGCAACCTCCCCCCCCCCCCCCCAAAAAAAAAAAAAAAAAAAAAATCCCCCAACCAAACAAAAAAAAAAACAAGCAAACAAAAAAGCCAATGAAAATAAAAAACGAACCCCCCCCCTACCCACCCCCAGCCCTACCCTCTTTTGAACATTAATGATACGTGTATCAGTTGTAGCACAGGGATATTACTAATGTCGTCTGTGTTATTTGATTTGGTGGTATATGGTGGTTATCTATCTAATTTCTTTTTGACCGCCCGATCTAATCTAGCGACCAAATTTAATGAGTAGAATTTTCTTTAGTAATTATATTAATTAGAGATGCGCATCAAAATTTTAAAGGCCCACTATTTTATTTTTGGATGTAAATTTCAAAATTATCCCCTCAATTTTTTTTGTTCTGTCCCAGAGCAAGCCACTGGCTATCCAGAGACAGGCCCCGGGACGGACTAACTCGAAACTCTAGTGGTATATGAGCATGTAAAAATTATTCGCACTCGCGCTTCGTGGTATACACTCAATAGACGACTGACGTCACACACCATTGACATTTCTTTCTTCGCTAAAAAACCGGCCTCGGTGGCGTCGTGGCAGGCCATCGGTCTACAGGCTGGTAGGTACTGGGTTCGGATCCCAGTCGAGGCATGGGATTTTTAATCCAGATACCGACTCCAAACCCTGAGTGAGTGGTCCGCAAGGCTCAATGGGTAGGTGTAAACCACTTGCACCGACCAGTGATCCATAACTGGTTCAACAAAGGCCATGGTTTGTGCTATCCTGCCTGTGGGAAGCGCAAATAAAAGATCCCTTGCTGCCTGTCGTAAAAAAGAGTAGCCTATGTGGCGACAGCGGGTTTCCTCTAAAACGTAGTGTCAGAATGACCACATGTGGCGTCGTTTTCGTTCTTCAGTTTGTAGGTCAGAAACCAGGTTGCTTGGTACAGGAGATACAATTATATATACTCAGTGCATCACTATATCAGCTACTATTAGGCTATACTTGAAACTTGCGGGATCCTGCTGAAAATAGGACGACATTTTCGGTGCAGTATTTTGGACAGCTATGTGTAAAACTAGCGGGTTACGCCCCGAATTTTATTTTTCAGATTTATTTTAATGATGAAGAGTGATAGTATTTATATCCATGGTAAAAAAACCCAACAACAACCTCTATTGAAAATGAGTGATATGTGTAGCAGTTTTAGCACACGGATGTTATTAATGCCGCCTATGCGATTTGATTTGGTGGTATACACCCTATAGACGAATCACGTCGCACACCATTGACAAACCTTTCTTTGCTAAAAAGCCTCTGTGTACAGCATAATAACTCGTAACGCAACGCGGAGTCTTTACATTATGACGAAAATATGTTTTTGTTCGTTCGTCAGTTTGTAGGTCAGAAACCAGGTTGCTTAATATAGGAGATAAAATTATATATACGATATACTCAGTGTGTTGTGTGTGATATTACAGCGACCCGCTACATACAAACATAGTTCAGTAGTCCAGCAACAACTCGTAGGACATAATGCTGAAGTTATTCGATAACTCAATGATACAAATATTGTTAAAAATACCATGGGTTTGATTCGTCGTGTGACTCAGATGTGTTGATAAACAGTGTGAACAGTGTGCTGCAGTTTCGTATCAGTTGCCTTGTTCTGTTTCTTGAGGTACAGAAATAAATATTTGTTGTGTTTAAAAAAACACAAAAAAACAAACAACAACACAAAAATGAATTGGACTCTTGTTTTGTTGGTATTCGTTGTTTGGAGTACATTTCACGTTTTCGCAGGTAAGACTATTTGTATTACAGTCATAGGTATGTTATAGAAATTATTGGACAAAAGAGTAAAACATACTAGTTCGAGATTTCTACTCAGTCTCGTTCCAGACAGTGCTTCACAACTGGTCTAACAAAGGCCGTGGTATGTACTATCCTGTCTGTGGGCTGGTGCATATAACAGATCCCTTGCTGCTAATCGAAAAGAGTAGCCTATGAAGTGGCGACAGCGGGTTTCCTCTCTCAATATATGTGTGGTCCTTAACCATATGTCTGACGCCATATAACCGTAAATAAAATGTGTTGAGTGCGTCGTTAAATAAAACATTTCTTTCTTCTTTCTATTCCACATTTGTTTACGAGACGGGGCGGGAATTAGCTCAGTCAGTTAAGTGTTCGCTTGAGGTGCTTGTGTCGCAGGATCGAACCACCTCGGTGGGTTCATTCAACTGATTGAGTTTTGTCTTGTTCCAACCAATGCACCACAACTGGTCAAAGGCCGTGGTATGTGCTTTCCTGCCTGTGGGGAAATGCATACAAAAACCCCTTACTGCATAAGAAAACATGTAGCGGGTTTCCTCTGATGACTACGTGTAAGAATTATCAAATGTTTGACATCCAATAGCCGATGATTAAGTAATCAACATGCTTTAGTGGTGTCGTTAAACAAAATAAACTTTACACTTTTGTTTACGGGACGGAATGTGGCTATGCACGCACATGAAAAACACGCGCATGCGAACGCACACAAAACGAATAAATATGTCTGCTCTGACTGACCCGGATATGAGTTAATAACGGTTACATCACAGTTGTTGGTGAGAAGTAAGTTGTTGTTACGGTTTACTCGCGTCTACGGGGGCCGCAAATACTCACTGAGTGTGGGTGGAAGCTGGTACTGAGCTCACCAGTCTTAAGATAAATGAATTAGGCACTACGTCGCTGTGGTCGGTCATGTATACACCACACATTTGTCTTTAAACACCAAATTATTAAGACCCCCAACCGGCCTCGGTGGTGTAGTGGTTAAGTCATCAAACATTAGGCTGGTAGGTACTGGGTTCGCAGCCCGGTACTGGCTCTCACCCATAGTGAGTTTTAACGACTTAGTGGGCAAGTGTAGGGCCACTATACCGACTTCTCTCTAACCAACAAATAACCAATAACCCACTGTCAGACAGTCCAAGTAGCTGATGTGTTTGCCCAGGACAGCGTGCTTGGACCTTAATTGGATATAAGCAGGAAAATAAGTATAAATGAAATTACCGGCTTCCACCCAGACCAAGTTTAACGAGTCAATGGGTGTGTGTAAGACCAGAGCACCGACTTCACCAACAATTAACCACTAACCCACTGTCCTCGACAGACAGCCCTGAAGGCTAAGGTGTGTGTCCATGACAGCGTGTTTGAACTTCAATTGGATATAAGCAAGAAAATAAGTTTAAATACATGAATGAATATAAATGAAACTGGATTAAAATTCCGGTCTTAATGCTTCAGTAATTCCGCCGTCCTCCTGTCAGGTGGTACAGTCCTGGGTGATTGTGCAAGAAGTGGAGATATATGCTCTATATGAAGGGTGTTGTTGACAACTGTTTAAAGCGATAAGACAAAACGTTAACACTGTAGCTGCGTTTCAAATTATTTTACGAAATCCTTAGAAATGTGGTGCTCTGATGGAGACCATAAAGTAGGGTGTTCAATACATGAGATAAACATATTATATACAATACTAGGTTTATTGCGTCTTATATCGCGTGCCACTGTGTAATACTGTCGGTTAATATTTTAAGTTAAAGTTACATTATCTGGTTACCATAGTATAACATCATGTACAAATGTGAAATACAAGCTCAAATGCACTTTTTAAAAAGTCGTGTATGTTCGCTATGAACGGATATCGTCAAACGTATACGCTTGATTCGTCGCCTGTGCGGCCATAGCTCGACAAAGCACAAACGACAGCCTGTTGTCAGTTTCATTTAACACGTGCGTTTGCCGATTTCAAATTATAGGGTTCGACTCAAAAAATTAAAAGAGACATCTTGCGCTGTAGTTAAAACCGGTTTGATCTTGACAACGTATTATCGACAGTCATACCTTCCTATTTCAGAATTGATATTTTATAAAGTGTTAGTAGAACTTTTAAAATTTAGTTTGTATACTAGTAACACATTAATCATCTGTATATTTTTAAAATAAAATATACTAAAGTAGACAATGAACGTTTTCACTTCTTAATTTTACGTGTTAAAATCGACAAATTCAAATAAATATTATTTCGTTTGGAAAGGGCAAAGTTGGGGATTGGGGAGGGTTGTTTAACGACATCAAAGATAAAGCATATTGATTTAATAATCATCCGACCCCATATAACCGTAAATAAAATGTGTTGAGTGCGTCGTTAAATAAAACATATCCTATCCTTCCTTCCATCTGCTGTTGGATGTCTAACAGTTGGTAATTTTGACATATAATCTTAGAGAGGAATCGGGTGCATGTGCAGGGGGAGGGTATTGGAGGTCGAAACCCTTACTTGCCCAAGCTTAACAAAAATTGAAACCCCGCTGAAATCCCTGCACACGCGCCTTGGAAACCCGCTACATTTTTTTTTAGCAAGGGATTGTTTATATGTACCATCCAACAGACAGGATATCACATACCATGGTCATTTTGTATACCCGCCGATAGGGATCGATCCTAGACTGACCGCGCATTTACCCCCCCCCCCCCCCCCACCTTTTTAGGCTTAAGTAATGAATAAAAATAGCATGTAGTCTTGAAAAATGTTACGTAAATCGAACACAGTACCATCTTCCTCTACCCCTAGAGCGTTACGTAATTAGTAACACACCCTTACATGTAATGCGTATGCCAACAGCTGGCCACTGTCAAAATTTCAAGGCAAATCCCCCACTCACCGACCCCTGGAAAGGCGTTGTACCATACCTCTATGGATATAAATATGTTTTGGAGATATGAGACGACCCCTCAATCAAGACAGTTAAATTTGTCAAAAATTGAGAAATCTCACGTGATCTCTTGTTGGGGAATTCTATACTTGTGGCAAGCCAATGAAAACCGAGATCGGTACGAGCCCGTCAAAAGTGTTCCACTTTCAAAATCATGTTCTCAGTCTGGAGCTCGTCGCGGTAAGACGTGTTTGTACACACTGCACGTGCTTTCGCGGCTCGACTTGGGGATCCTTCACTTTTGTTGTTTTTATCAGCGAAGTGAAGTTTTCTACTGGGATGTATGCGGCCATTGGAACTGATTGAACGCTGGAACGCTTCTCGTTTCGACAGTCTGCACCACCAGGTCGGATTCTTTTTTAGCGAGATTCCTTGCCTCCACGTCATTTCTCTGTCTGACTATGTTGACTTTCTTTTTTCGTGACTCGTATGACGGCCATTCTGCAGAACGCCACGGTTGTTCGCGTTTAGTTTCTACATGTCAGAGCCTGTCCTAGCAGCACTGGAATATTGACCGCCCCACTCTAAGAAGAAATAGGAAGCGAGGTCGGCCCCTATTACTCTTTTTCTAGACTTTACCTTGCTTTATAGAGACACCATCTTGTATCCTCTGGAGTCGGGCCCGTCCGCACCACTATACCAACCTATGACGACTGGACTATACCCTAGTCTGATTCTCTCTCTCGTTCAGACGGATCCGGCTTCTCAAGATCTGTATTTCAGCACAGCACTACACCTTCAATGTCTACTGACTGTCAATCTAGGGGTTTTCTTGACGGGATGCAACCCACATCGTCCCTACAAGATGTGCACCCTAACAGCCTTAACGAGGCCACTCACGTGGACATATAGATCGGACTTTAAACTTTTAGACCTTCGTTCAAAAGGTTATGTCGAAATTACTTTCTTTTTTTAATATTATTAAATAGTCCGATCCTCTCTTCTTTCTCTTATTTATTTTTGGACTGTCCTTCTAAAATGCTCCAAATTATATAAATATTCGACCGAGCAGTCAAAATTCTGCCCATTTTCAACTCGACCCCCCACACACTCCCCCCCTCCACCCCCAACCCCACCCCCACCCCATCTTATCTAATTTGACCACCCGATCTAATCTAGCGACCAAATTTAATGAGTAGAATTTTCTTTATTAATTATATTAGAGATGCGCATCAAAATTTTAAAGGTCCACTATTTAATTTTTGGATGTAAATTTCAAAATTGTCCACTTAATTTTTTTCTGTCCCGGGACAAGCCCTGGCTATCCAGAGACAGGCCCCGGGACGGACATGCTCGAAACTATAGTGGTATATGAGCATGTAAAAATTATTCGCACTCGCACTCAAAATCATGGCTTTGTTTTTGACCTGGATAAGCCAGCGTAGTGAAACCAATGCGGAGTGCGGCGTCATATAATATTATGCACCAAACGTAATTGGATTGTCTATTCTATATGCTTAAATAATAAAAATATTCCAGGGAATGTAGTTTTAAATAGCGTGATTGAACTAAAGTCATGTGTGAGAACTCGTATTGTTACACGCATCGTTATACTGCTTCTAAGTTTAATTTTTATCTATCTCAGTTGATCAATCTTCTACCATTTCCTTACAATTAAATTTAAATTTAAAGTTTGCTTTGTTTAACGACAATAGCAGAGCACATTGATTTATTAATTCTCGACACAGTCAAATTTATGTTTGAGAGAGAGAGAGAGAGAGAGAGAGAGAGAGAGAGAGAGAGAGAGAGAGAGAGAGAGAGAGAGAGAGAGAGAGAGAGAGAGAGGTGTTTTTCGCTATCGTCAATATGATATATTAGGAATACAATTTTTATTATGCGAGCCTCTGGCAACGATATCTTTGTTAGTCTGTGGAATCACGGATCTCAGATTTGTACATGACTTTGTGGGGTGTAGATCAGAGGTAGAGCACTTGCCTGAAGTGCGGTGGTCGCAGGATCGATCCCTATCCATGGACACGAGTTTTGTTTCTTCTTCTCCCCGCCAAATCCAATGCCACACGATTGGCATCAACATATTTGGTATGTACTGCTCCGTTTATGGGAAAGTGTATATAACAGATCCTTGCTGCGTTGTCACTAGGAGTATCCTAGAGTAGACCCCACAAGAGGACACTAATTAATTAAATATCCGTTATTGGATGTCAAAGATTTGGTCATTCTGATACGTGGTGCCCGAATAGAATTTCCTCAAGCAGTAGGGGTTGTGATGTGCAGTTCCATCTGCCATTCCCACCCACCCCGACATGCATGCTCGTGTCCGAATTTACTTATACTCCGAACAACTCACACTGATATACTAATTAAATGAACGCACACTCATATCAGGCGCGGACCGGATTTGGTTTTGTCGTGAAGCATCTTACCGGGTCAAAGTTCGAAGTTAATACTACCAATCCTGCCATTAATTTTAAATGTGACATGAATTGCCATAAAATATTGTTTCATTTGACCAGCAAACTCGTGTAATTCAATTTAAACTAGTATCAGCTGTTATTATGCTATGCATGAATCGTCCGGGTTTTTACCAAAAATAGGACGAAATATTTTGTGCGGAACTAGGGAAGTCAAAGGCGCTTCCTGTTCTGATGTGTGAAACTAGCGGCTTAAACTCCCGATTTTGTTTTTAATATTTACTTTAAAGGTGGGGTGTGACAGTGTTTATATCCATGGCCAAAAACTCCCAGCAAAACACATGTATCAGTTGTAGCACACGGATGTTAGTAATGTCGTCTATGCGATTTGATTTGGTGGTATACGCCCTATTGACGACTCACGTCGCACACCATTCACCGACCTTTCTTCACTAAAAAAGCCTCTTTGTGTACAGCATAATAACTAGCAACGCAACACGGCGTCTTCACCGTATGACGAAAACATCTATGCTTTTTCTTTTCGTTTTTTTTTCACTTTGTAGGTCAGAGACCATGTTTCGTATTATAGGAGATAAAATTATATACACACAGTTTGTTATGTGTGGTAATACAGCGACCTGCTACATACAAACATAGTTCAGTAGTCCAGCAACAACTCGTAGGACATAATGCTGAAGTTATTCGATAACTCATTGATACAAATATTGTTAAGAATACCATGGGTTTGATTCGTCTTGTAACTCAGATTTGTTGATGAGTTTTAACAAACAGTTGGGAAGGGTTGCTATAGTGTCGTATCAGTTGTCTTGTCCTGTTTATTGAGGTACAGAGAATAAAATCTGTTTAAAAACAACCCACAAAAAAACCCCAACAATAACATGAATTTCACTAATCTTGTTTTGTTGGTATTCGTTGTTTGGAGTACACTTCACGTTTTTGCAGGTAAGACTATTTGCATTTCCGTTATATCTATGTTGTTGAAATTACTGGATCATGTGCTTCATAACGCGTGCCACTACATAATAATCATTTAAGCATAAAAGTTTAAAAACTGACTTTGGTGTTGAACCTGTTTAGTATCATATTGTACCAAGGCTTATAGGCGTACATCGGGATGCTGAATTTTTGCCCGAGTTAGACAAAACTTTCCGAATCTAGATAATAAAGTGTATTCATATTTGCTTGAATACTATCAAAGAGCTATATGCATAGGTGGCGGAAGCGGGGGATGGAGGTTTGTTGTTGTTGTTGTTGTTTGTTTTTTGTTTTTGTTGTTGTTGTTTTTTGTTGTGTTTTTTTTTTTGGGGGGGGGGGGGGGGGTGGGTGGGGTTGGTCCCCCAATAATTCTATAGCTTCTGTTACTTAATTATGGTATATTATTATGTATGACAAGATCTGTTTTTGTATTCATATCTATATCAATTTTATACAATTTATTTTAAAATACTAGTATACACCTAAATGTTAAATATGCCTGTTAAGTTTGTGTTTCCCATCTTGTGTTCAGTGCAGCAGAAAAGCTTTCACATAGCTTACAAAGAAGCACATTTAGCTTGCAAATCTGTGCGACAGTACTACCAGAAACTGCACCAAGAAGAGTTCGAGTTTGACCATCTCTACAATGACACGGTCAAAGAGGCAACTGTATTCGATATCCAAAGCGACCAAAAAGGTATGATGATGCTCAGGATGCACACAAGTTTGACAGTCCTAAGCAGCTGCACACACAAGAGTACATCGAAACGTTGGAACGTCTGATCAACCTGCTGGAGGCAAGATTTGATCAAAATTACTATCACATAGTTTGTGATATGGAAAACATGCTCCTAGGAACAGCCAACGGGACGTCCGCGGAAATCCCAGATTGAGTCAAGTTGTATACCAAAGACACTGACATGACTAAACTGAAAACCCAACTTAAGTTCCTTCCTCAATTCATTCAGATGTCTAATGACGACATTAAACATGCGGGATCAATGAGAACAATTGCCAGTGCATTGAATTCGACCCAAGTTAGAAAGAAACTGCTCAGTGAAGTAACAACTCTATTACAAATATATTTTACTATCTCTGTAACTACTGCTACAGCAGAGGCCGTTTTCCGTCTTGAGGGGATTGAATACTTGAATGAGAAGCACAATGAGCCAGGATCGACTCAACAAACTCCTCATGATTCATGCTCATAAGAGTATCACCAACTCCCTTTCTCTATCAGTGGTTGCAGAGGAATTTACATCAGCAAATGAAAGGAGGATATCATTCTTTGGAAGCTTTAGGTGAATTATTAGTTATAGACGGGTTTATCACGATGGCCGAGTGGTTTAGGTGTTGCACTGTCAAATGACATGCAAGTATGCAGAACATTCAGATCCTGCCAAAATTATCACACGTTGTGTTTTTAAATATTATATTTACTGGGTCGACGTTTCTGCTGGCGAGCTATTAGTTCCTGAATGCGCCATTAGGCCTGTTGCAACTTAAACAATTAATGAACTCTAATACAAAAACTACACTGGTTTCGAACCGAATGTTTCACAGCACATAATATTGTCATCTACGCTTAACAATTATTGTGCTTCCATTCTTTTGTGAAAATCACAGTAGCCGAGAGGTTAAGGCGCTGGACTGTGAAATGATATGCCTGTCTGTGCAGTGGATTCGAATATTATTGAGCCAGTGACGTCAAAATACTATGCGAGGCCATGTTTAAATCACGTGATACTCTCACCAAATACAACACACTTTCCCACGCAAATTTCTTTAATGAATCATGTTCCAATACCTCATACGACGTGGGTCCCCAATATAGTATCTGTTCCGTCGGCTAGTTACATTATTTTAAAAATAAATTATTTAAAGAGCACTCAACTATAAATTGCAAGGGAAAACAAGTCGAAACTCGGTTTTAAAATGACTCATTCTATGAATTACGTGCCAGGAAATCGCATTTCAGGCCATCTAAATTTAAACATTTTCCGGGGAGTTTTCCGGACAACCCTAAGTAGCTCGTGCGCTTCGCGCACTCATCCAAGGCAGGTTGACCCCCTCCCCCAATATTCAAAACGTTCCGCCGCCTATGATATGGGATTCCAAACAAATCACTGCACATTTTTACATAGATTACAACTAATATTGTAGGTAGAATGGTGGGGAAAACATGGTGGGAAGTGTTCAGGCCACCTCATTATGCTCGAATATCTCCATCGGATTTATTTCAGATAATAGTGATGTTTGTGAAGTGGTCTTTATTGTTAAAGACATTGTTTTGTAAAGGTTATTTTTTAATGTTTAATTGTTTGTTTGTTTCTAAAATTCGATCATTTCTTTATCATTAATTGTATTCCGTTATACAAATAACGTTTAACCGCCCTTCCGTTTGCACGCATGTCAGTTATGCTGGCTGTTGACTAGGCCATGCTATTTTTGAATTGTCACATGTATTGCATAATATTTCACGCGAACCGTCATTTTTTTTTCGCAAACTTTAATTCACGAGAACCACCAACCAGTTACATGAATTACATTTGTGTAACATATTCATTCAACTCAAAATTGTATTTAGCTTACATTTTAATGACAATATATCCCTCTGATACTGTACGTTTAAGCAAAATAAAATACATAATAAAAATGTTTCATTGCATTTAATTAAAGAACAATTTTTGGTACTTGGTAAGGAAATCTTCAGAATATGTAACGGTTTACCACGTAACCGATTGGCTTCAGGCGTATGTGTAGGAATTTATGCCGGTGGGGAGGCGGTCTAGACTATGGCGAGCAAAGTTTCTAGGAAGTTCCAGTCCTGCTTCTAAGTGAATAATTTTTTTCAATAGCTTTGAGCAGAGGGGTTTTAGGACCCCAACACTCACCCACCCAAGCACACGCGCCGATTCTTTAATAGGGTTGTTACTATTATGGGATTGTGTAAGTGACTTGCCATACATAGTTGATGACACTATACACACGTGCATACATCTCTAATGATGACAGTTTGTTTCAGGCAGAAAGAGCCTGAATTGTACTTGAATATGATTTCAAAATAAAATTATTGATGTTTCGTATTTTTCAGTTGAAGTACTTGAACTATCAACGAATTTATCGAGCACAGAGTATGGCCGTACATTTACCCTTGTGTGTACCGTCAAAGGGGAAAATCGAGCAGATGAAGCCATAACATTTGTGCGGAATAATAAAACGATTTGTAAACGACGTGCGTATAAGTCTAATATTCAAACAAAACCATTTGAATGTGCAATATATTACAACACAACACAAGAATATCAGTGTGAGTGTGATGCAATTCACGCGAACACGAAGATCTACAGCGTAACAATCAAGTCATTTACAGCAATCGTGGAAGCACATTGGGTCTGTAGTTCTGTCAGTGTAAATGACAACATACTTCTTACGAGTAACGTCGTTTACCTCAGTAAGTATATGTGCCTTTTTATATATCATACGGTTCGTACGGGTCTGCTACTGTTATCGAAACAACTCACGAACTTTACTACAAATGAGTAAAATCAAGTTTGTTTGGTTAACGACACCACTAGACCACATTGATTTATTACTAATCAGCAATTGGATGTCAAGCATTAGGTAATGTTGACATATAGTCTTAGAGAACAAACCTGCTACATTTTCCATCAGCAACAAGGAATATTTTTGTATAAACCATCCCTCAGACAGGGTAGCACATGCCACGGCTTCGATATTCCAGTTGTGTTGCACTGGCTAGAACGTGAGATGAAACAGTGCCATTCTGTTTGGCAGTTTTAGGGGAAAAAGAGGAAATGTTTTATTAAACGACGCACTCAGCACATTTTATTTACGGTTATATGGCGTCGGCCATATGGTTACGGACCACACAGATATTGAGGGAGGAAACCCGCAATCGCCACTTCATGGGCTACTATTTTCGATTAGCAGCAATGGATCTTGTATATACACCATCCCATAGACAGGATAGCACATACCGCGGCCTTTGATGTACCAGTGGCAGTTTTAGGAAACAGCGCATAACGTGCATGCGACACTTTTGATATATATGTTTTACTCTTTTTTTTAATTAATGATTAACATGACTGTCCATTTTTTCACAGACTATATAAATTATGAAATCATAGCATGTCAAGCAAAAGTGATTGTTCGTTAGTACTAAACTATAATAATATTATGACAATACTGAAACGGATTTGCAAATTAATACTATTAACTGTACTCAGCTTACAGTCAGAATACGGGAGTTATAGGTAACTAAGGGTGGGGTGGAGACTGTCGTGTTTTATGTTTAATTTTAATGAACAAACGCATGCAATATTCCTGTTCAAATTGATCGATCTCGAAATATGCGTTCTCTTCTAATGGGACGGCGAAATGTAAGATGAATGCTACAGGCATGTTGAAATACCGCGCACACGCTCAGCTTGTGATAGCGAACAACAGTTACGCCTGGTGGAAAGGTGTTACGAAGTACGACCATCACTGTGCTGTCGGTTTTCGGTGTAACCGATTCATTGTTCGCAAACATTGCAGTTTATGTTAGGTATGATACCATGGCTAGCGATCCATAAGTGGCGTTATAATTGTTCCATTAAACCAGGTCCAGACGTGTGTCTAGAACATTAAATATGGGCGTCTAGACTGGCGAGTGAAGCCACGCAAGGAATGCTGACCTTCAGAATGAAGGAAGTGAACACACACATGCATACACACATACATACACAAACACACATAAACAAACACACACACCCACGCACACACACACACACCTCTCTCTCACACACACACAACACACATACACAAACACGCTCCCCCCCCCCACACACACACCCACACACACGCACACACACATACATACACAAACACACGCACACACACACACCTCACACACATACGCACACACATACACAAACACACATAAACAAACACACATACGTACACACACGCCTCACACACGTACACACACACACATACGCACACATACATACGCACACACATACGCATACCTACGCGCACGCACACACACACATACACACGCACGCACATGCGCGCATACACATATACACGCACGCACATACGTGCATACACACATACACACACACATATGCACATACACACATACATACGCAGACACACACATACATACGCACACACATACATACACGCGCCCACAAACACATACACATACATACACAGACACACTTATACATACGCACACACACGCACCCACAGACACATAAGCACAGACACACGCACAAACACACACACATACACACACTTACACACGCATACAGACAGACATACGCACACACGCACACACACAAACAAACATACACACATATACATACACGTACATACGCGCGCTCTCACACACACGTACATACGTACATACACACATGCATACGCACATACAGACACACATAGGCACACACACATACATACACAGAATTACACATATATACGCACACAGGCACACGCGAGCGCACAAACACATATCATTGTGCTGTAGTGGTGTCGTTAAACAAAACAAACTTTAACTCTTTCACCTTAACTTGACTTAACGTTGTTGTAACGACGAAACTGACGCTTTCTGTTTATTTACTTGCAGTGACACACCCATAAACAACAATATACATACACACGTAGATGTACCTATACACCTGGGAATTAATTAAGCACCACCTGAATTCAGTCAAAAAGGCGCCTTGAATTACTTGTCTGTTCCGACGGGGTGTAAACCACGCGCACACACAAACACAAACACGTACATACACACAGACACGTACACCCACACACACACGTACGCCCACACAAACACACGAGTGTCTTTATATCCAATGCATTTAAGAAAGTAAAAAAAACTAAACAGTTTAACTACTAGACATTACGACCATCAGAAACATAATTGGTATAGAGACACTGTGACATTTTAATTGCTAAAACGGCTCCGTTAGTAGTACGCATCTTACACTGGTACCAAACTCGGGACAGTCGCTTTAATATAACAATAATTCTTATTTGATTTTGTTCGCAGATTATGTTAATCATTCAGCAAATAGGACGACTCCTTACTCTGAAAATGTGACAACTATTTCCAGTACCTCTACAACAAGTGGTATGGCGATAATACATAATTTTAATTATAACTATTTATCTGTCTGTCTGTCTGTCTATCTATCTATCTCTGTGTGTGTGTGTGTGTGTGTGTGTGTGTGTGTGTGTGTGTGTGTAAAAGAAAACTTAGTTGAAAAACAACAACCATCAGGCACACAGACAAACGGTCACATTAACAGTTATTCAGTTAGACACAGACTGAAAGACCGAAAGACGTAGCGGATAATGTACGAAGATGTGTAGATCCTTGAACTGAACGCACAATTCGTTTTTTAGTTTCACCGGTGATGACTTTTTTTTTAAACAATCTACACCTAGAACAATAGGTATGGGCTTATCTCAGTAGACTGAACGATTGGCACCCTTTATTTTTATTTCTGATTATTGTAAATGTGGTTTAGACATTGAAGACTTCTGAATGATTTACACATTATATAATATCATATATGTAATATATAGCCATTATTGTTTCTGCCAAACATTTTTAACATCAGATTCATTAAGTAACCGACTACTCCTAATGAAACAAGGCGTTCTCTAGTGATAATACATCATCGATGTTCCTTTGGTTGATTGTTTTCTATTTTAAACGATGCTTCAGCCAGCGTTACTGCTACAAATCAGATGACTGAATGTGTGAAAACTATACTAACATTTGGTCAACAAGCGGTATAATACTCACAATTGTGACATGCAAATAAACACACACACAATAAACACGGACTCACACACACACACACACACACGCGCGCGCGCGCGCGCGCGCGTTCTTCTCTCTCGGGGTCTGGTGTACATGTATGTCTGTGTCTTTCTGTCTCTATATACCCCTCTGTCCATCCCTGTCCCCTCCCTATCCCCATCTCTCTCTCTCTCTCTCTCTCTCTCTCTCTCTCTCTCTCTCTCTCTCTCTCTCTCTCTTTCTCACGCCCCGTCTTTCTTCTTTGACTTTACATGTCACTAAGATATAGAATGAGGGAAAGGACGGCCAGAATCAGGTTTATAAATCGGTAGACTGGTGTTAAAACATATACGTATACTGGTGGACCAATATATCCAATATGTATCCTACAAGTAGTGAACCAATGGCCATAATATATGACGTCCCATTTGTGGTGAAGTGCATATAAAAATCCC
The DNA here is from genome assembly GCF_016097555.1 of Gigantopelta aegis. Lineage (NCBI taxonomy): Eukaryota > Metazoa > Mollusca > Gastropoda > Neomphalida > Peltospiridae > Gigantopelta > Gigantopelta aegis. The sequence goes on from NC_054710.1 coordinate 23,868,909, forward strand.
TTGCTGATAATAAAAATAATGTAGTGGGTTTCCTATAAGAGAGTGTCAGAATTACTAAATATTTGGCATTCAATAGCCAATGATTAATAAAACATTGCGCTATAGCGGGTTCGTTAAACGAAATAAACATTACACACACACACACAAAGTCAGAGTCTCTCTCTCTCTCTCTCTCTCTCTCTCTCTCTCTCTCTCTCTCTCTCTCTCTCTCTCTCTCTCTCTCTCTCTCTCTCTCTCTCTCTCTCCGTTTTCGTCTTTCTCAGGGTTTACATTTCACACAAATACAGAACAAGCTTATCAGGCATGTTTAACACCACACTTGTATTAAAACATATGTGTATACGGTTGGACCGGTCACTGTTCCAAAAGTTGTGATTTATTTTCGTTTTATATGCAGAGTTGGCTGATGATTCTCGTTCTAATCCGGTACTAATTCCGGCTGTTTCCGCCGCGTGTGGAGCCGTCATTGTATTGGTCGTAATTGTTGTGGCCGTTTATATCATCAAGAAAAGGATAAACTCGAGACAGTACGGACCTATGGGTATGATTTTAGTTTTTTCAGTGCACGAATCTTTTATCTCCTAAAATTATGGTTATCCTCTGTAACAACTGATCAGTGTGTTTCCAAGGACCTTAAGTTTTGGACTTTCCCCGCTAAGCACAATGAAAGGTTGTAGATATCCACAAATGCATTTCAAATTATTTTAATCTAGTTCAAGCGTAACATTTCAGTGTTTTTGAGGTGAAATAACGTCTCATTTGTATTTAATCTGAGCACGTTTATATTGGGTATATTTATTTTGGGCATAGAATTTATCGCCTTAGCTTTGGCGCAATCAAAAGCTTTGTAGTGATTGAAGTAGTTTGAAAGAAAAAAATGGTTTTGGAAATTTGGATTTGGGGCCTTTGGAAAGTTTTGGATACATTATGGTAATTGTGGCATGTCCGGACTCTGGGCTAAGTATCTCATGTGCAGTATAGTAATAAACTTAATTCTGGGTTCATATCCCATGCGTTACTGCCGAATACTTTAACTACTATTCAGTAACCTCCGTCGTGGACACACATCTCGTTCCAACCAGTGCACCATAGCTGGTAAAATGCCGTGGTATGTACATTCCTGTTTGTGGGAAAATACGTAAAAATATGTATCAGGTTTCCTGGCATGGCCATGTGTCAGAATTATCAACTGGTTGACATCCAGTAGCCGATGATTAATTAATCAATGTGATAAAGTGGTGTTAAATAAAACAAACGGTTGTTTTTGTGTTGTTGTTTTTGGACAATCATTTTTGATAGTCAAGGCCAGTGCGTCCAGGATAGCTTGCTTGAACATTACTTGAATTTGAGCACGAAACTGTTGTCTAACAACGTCATGCGGGTAACAAACGGAGAACGTTTATGTACAAAATTATACGTTATAAATTTGTATTTCGTTTCAGATAATAAGAATATTGGACACAATTACGCGGAACAAAACAACACACAGGGAAGAAAAGAGCCAGGTATATTGCGCATATAATACATGATATTGAAGGTCCACGTTTATTTTATAGTGCAGTTTGTACATATTGTATTTATCTCTTCATACAATTAGCAATGTATACTTTCATCTATTCATATGTTTATTCGGCAAGGCAGCCATTGGTTTCGTCATTGTGTTACTAATTCAACAACTGACTGATTGACTGACTGACTGATGGACGTTTTGACTGACTGATTGACGGGGATACTTTCTGTCTGATTAACTGATTCACTGATGAATTTACTTTCTGGCTGACTAGCGTGTGCTCTTTCTGACTGACTGACTGACTGACTGATGGATTTTCTGACTGACTGACTGACTGATGGTGTTTCTGACTGACTGACTGAATGAATTAATGACCGATGGACTTCCTGACTGGCTGATTAACTGACGGTTTTTCTGACTGATGGACTGACTGACTCACTAACTGATGACATTTCTGACTGACTGATTGGCTGACTGGGTGGCTGATTTTACAATGCGCTGGGTAGACGTTTTGTTGCATATTTCTTACCCACTAAGTATTCAACATATTTAATATTATCAAATACTTCTGTCGAATTGTTCTGTTATAAATCTGGCAATCTGATCACAGTCTCAGTGGAATGTAATTAACATTCAAATATATCACAAATTATGGATATGCATTTATGCTATATGAATATTAATTGTGGTATTGGTATTTTTGCACACTTTTTTTTATACGTTTATTTGGTTTAGTTTATGTTCATCTAAAACATTATTCTAGTTTCTATGATTTGTTGAACGCCTTTGCAATGAAATGCTATTCATGTTTCAGTGATGGAGGACAACGAGTTATATTTCATGTCGAAAGATTCGCCCAAACGCAGAAGAAAACCAGGTACTGTACACATGTTTTGGGCTGGATCTAGCTCATTCGGTAGTGTGCTTACCTGGGGTGTCTGCGTCGTGTGGTTGAATCACCTCAGTCGACCCTCTGTCTCGGTGTTATCCCATCCAAACTAGTGCACCACGATTGGTTTAATAAATGATTTAATACTGGACATCCGATCCTATATTTGAAAATGTTCACTAAAGTAGTATCGTACCGTCATACAATTTCGATCGACATATGTTTTCGATACTTTGTTTGTAACTGCATGTATCGCGAGATTATGCGAGATATTACGTCACTATCAGCCTGAACATAAACAACGAAGTGTCTTTTTCCTCACAATATTAAAAATGCTTCAAGTCAAGCTGCCAACTTTATGTCTTAATTATAATACCATAAATAGTGTGCATGTTATCAGTTTTTCGTAATGCAGTATTTTGGTACTAATGAAATGCCTCACATAGCAAAATCCAGGTATCACAAATCCCAGCAATGTTATTGTCTGCAACAATGACATCTGACCTGCCAAAGTTAGACGATATACCACGTGATCATTACACTGAACAATAACATTTATGGAAGGCTGGTTGGGTTACCTCTTATGTCATTCACAACAATGTTCGTTTCGGTAATTTCTGGTGGGGGCATGTTTACATGTGCATTTACATTTACTACAAATAAAGGTGGTTTGGTGGAATTCGATTTTTTGAAAATATATAGTTCTGTATTGCTGTCAGAGTACTTAAGGTGACAATCTGAATTTTGGTGTCGTTGATACGTATAACAAGAGGATTAGACATTAACCTATGACGAAAACATAATGTAAATATGTTTTAAGTGAACACTGTCTATTGGTCTGAAGATTATTCAATATTTTTTGCAAGTTACAAACATTTTATGATTTTATTTTCAAATGAAGAGTTTGATGTAAATTATTGCACGGAGTATAGACCCTTCACTGCCACAACAAGGACAAAAATAGACAGCCAATGAAACTATCGAAAACATATGACGTTTGTGAAAATATAGCGAAAACACCTGTACGACTTAGCAGCTAGTTTTTTTGGAGAAAAACTTGGCGTTCATGGGAAATTATCACTGTTTTTTATAATAAACCAATGTGACTTGAGAAAGGTAAAGTAGTATTGTATCTACGAAGTATTTTTGTATTATATTTTATTTGTTTTGCTTATCGTATCGAAAACATATGACACCAGGATAGTAGTGTTTCTTTTCTTTAGTTAACAGGGCCCCGTTTTACGAGGTGGTCATAGCGCTAAGGTCACCCAAGTACATAATTACTGTATGCAGTTAAGGTGATCTTAACACTAATACCGCTTTGTAAAATGGCGCCTAGGGTTATAAGAAAATGCAAAACAGCTTTAAATGTAGGCACTAATGTGTTTTGTGTTTCATTTCAGTAATGATAGACAACGATATTTATACACTCGGAAATGGTGATGAAGAATTACACGATAAACCCGAAGACGTCGGTGATATGTACTCAGTCGTCAATAAACACGGCAAAACTAAAGGAGACCCTCTTCAAAAACTCACAGACGAGGAAATAAGCGCCATGTATGCAGTTGTCAAAAAGGATACGAAGTCTGTGGCGGATAATAAGGGCAAGGATATGCGGACCAATGAAAAACGAGAAGACAACGAGTTGGCAGAAGATATGTCTGACATGTATACACAAGTGAATAAAAATAAAATGAAGAACAAGAAGTAAAACCAAACTTGGAAAGCAGGACATGTATCCCAAGGAGTTAGAACCTTGGGGGGGGGGGGGGGGGGGGGGGGGCACGGGGCACGGGGCAACGGGACAAATAAAAAAATGAACTAATTTTATAATTATTAAAACAAATTTATAAAAGAAGTCCTTGGTCAGGGGGCCTCTCTGGCAGGGGGGCCCGGGGCAATTGCCCCCATTTGCCCCCTTATAAATCCGGCAGTGACTTGGAGTACAGGTTCCTTCAGCGGAGGTATTAGTTCATACTTTTACTGGTTATTTTAGAATTCCTTTTTTATACATGGAAGACGGGTTCATGCAGCTGAATCAGTCTTAGAACAACAGTGGCAAGTGAGGCGAACTGGTCAAACTGAACATACCAGGATCCACCCTGTGCCTAAACAAGGCTTAATGATTGAAATCAGTGGATGTCCTCATTAAGACAACATAACATGATTGTATCAATCGGGATATGTGACTGTCCTCTTAAAACGAAAAGCTCCCAGGGAAATACGCTGGATCCTACAGTGAAGACCCTGTTGTTCTTCTTCTGCGTTAAATCAAGATTTGGCCGTATTAGATAAAATAAATCCGGATGTGATGACGAAATGTGACGTCTTCCGGAGGTCGTCAAGAACTCCCCAGAGTTTGATATTGAGGAGTGTGTCTTGTGTCCAAACTTTCTGACGGTTCTCTTCCAGGTGTGGGCAGTTTTGAAGGATGTTGAAGACCTTGCGAAAATAACCTTTAAGACGTTCCATTTTAGAAACCAGTAATGCGAATTTTATTAACTGATTTAACCCCAAGATGGCTGCGATCTACAATAAACGATCTTGCTTCAGTGCGCTATTAAATTACGCTATTAAAGGCGCAGACACTAGTTTCAACTCGTGACAATTAATGGGCACTAAGTTTAGATAGTGTACAAACCTGTAACACATTTGTTTAAATTAACAGCACAGTGAAATAAGAGTATGTGGCTTTCACACGGTGAAATACCCTTAAAAATAGATTAGAACTCGAACCAATAACCACTACTTCTCAGACGCCCGTGCGTGTTTAAAAATATGAAAAATGCATTTTGTGATATTAAACACACCAGGATGACTATAAACACTTTGGATGTACGCAAATGGATGATCTCAGCAATAAAATGATTTAAAGTCGCACGCCCTAGTTTCAGCCCGCGCAAATTAATTTTGGTTAATCTACAAAACTGTAACACACTTAGATCACGTTTTTTTTATAAAATAGAGTGAAAAAGCAGGTTTTATATCGATAAATACCATGGGAATCCCCGTGACTCAATTACTTGAAATAATTTTGAAAGTTAGTATTCGGATGTCACCGGTGAGACGTCCGCTCGAACGCACCAGCAATGACCTACGTCAACGGACAAATCCCACCTGCACACAGACCCAAGGGTGCCTTTCCTTTCACCTCTCCTGGACATGTTCCAACTGTTCTGTCCTGGACAGCGAAAGGAATGAGTTTGGAACAGGGAGTTACTTTAACAACGGGGTGCTTCTGTTGAGGAAGTGGCTGCTGCAGCAATCATGATACTTGAATCGAAATAAAACGACAGTGATAGTCCGTCACTGGCCATGTTGACTATACTACAGTGTTTGAAACAATACATTTTATGTATTTTGTATAAACCGCAATTAGCCTACATTTGCTATTCGGCACCGGGTTCTAGTGCCTAATCTATTGTTATTAGCAATTAGATGCACCGTTTATTATTGTTGTTGGCGGTGGTAGTAGTAGTAGTAGTAGTAGTAGTAGTAGTAGTAGTAGTAGTAGTAGTAGTAGTAACAATATAGCTTGTGCCCCCCACCCCCACCCCCAAGGTTGTATACCCTCTCCAGATATCGTAAGACTTAGCTAAATTATTGGTTTTAAGGGTTTGTAACGTTTTGTATTGAGATACTTACTTGTCTGAACTTTATTGTTAATGAAAATGTTCACGAACTGTGAAGAAAACCCTCATAAATGAACAAGCAAACGGATGTTGATTGCGCGACCCCCGTGCACGAGAGAAAACACACCGAACCAAAATGATAAAGGTCACATGGTATGCCAACGTCTGTGACGTTGAAACGGGAAGATCCCCTCTAAAAATAGATTAGACCTTGTCTGCTCAACGGTTGTTGTTGTTTTTCTCAGACGCGTGTGCGTTTTTAAGAAATACGAAAAATGCATTACGTAGTATTACAAACACCAGAATTACCAGGATTACCAAAAAACACTTCAGGTGAATGGAAATGTATATACTAAATAATAAAATGTAGGTAAAGTGCAATTTTATTTGTGAAAACAATGGGTTTAATAGAGAAAAACAATGGCGTAATGGTTAACAACTAGGGCGTGTCCATTTAAATCTACGTATTGTACGATTTCAATTATCAAAACCGGTTATAACAGTGAAAAATATTCCTTAGTATTTAAAAACTAGGGTCTGCCCTTTTAAGGAAGGTGTATAATGTAATTCTGCTCACTTTGAATATGTAGCTTTTTATTGACTCGCTACAAATACTTTCTTGTAATTGTGCACGTATCCGAGGAAAGAGGCGTTCGTACGGTGTCAGATCGTTTTTGAGTTTCTTTTGTGCCGGGGTGTCGTTAAGCAGTCATTCATTCATTCATCCATTGCGTTCATTCATATAATATTAGGTCAACTTATTTTTGTGATTTGCGATTTCAGGTAGTATCCAGGAAGGGGCGATAATCCTTGTAGAAGAAAATTAACTATACAACCAAAATTGTCTCCCTGAGACATGCCCAGACATTTT
>NC_054710.1:23876013-24013513 GCF_016097555.1 Gigantopelta aegis
GGTTGACGAATCTTGATAATACGTTCTGGTACATTTTTCATTTACTGTGTTTTTTGTAAATATTTTCGGAGGAAGGAGTAAATGTTTTATTTAACGACACACTCAACACAATTTTTATTATACGATTATATGGTGTCGGACATATGGTTAAGGACCACACATATATTGAGGGAGGAAACCCGCTGTCGCCACTTCATGGGCTACTCTTTTCGATTAGCAGTAAGGGATATTTTATATGCACCATCCCATAGACAGCCTAGCACATACCACGGCCTTTGATATACCAGTCGTGGTGCACTGACTGGAGCGAAAAATAGCCCAATGGGTCCACTGATGGGGATCGATCCTAAACCGACCCCACATCAAGCGAGCGCTTTACCACTCGGCTACGCCTCGCCCCAAATATTTTCGGAGATTATCCAAAACAATTAGCTCAGAATGTCAAATCTTTATAATATGAATGTTATGTGTTGAATGATACATTACAATATATGTTCTGTTTGCTGTTTGTAGATAATCTCGGATGTGGCCCATTTGCAGGTTGACGAACCTTGAGAATACGCGAATGCACACAGTTCTGCTGATATACCGCGAGACTGACCCAGTCTTTATACTATAGTTGTTACGGTTTGTAAATGAATAAAGCTCGTCCGTCCATATCTGGCACTGGCTGTATGTTAATTATAGCGGGGTTTTTTTAATGTATTGTGGGGTTCGGAGAATGTTATTGTATGGGGATAGGAGACCATATGAATAGGGGTAACTTCGGACTTTGGTAACTTCGGCCTGGTAACTTCGGACCCGAGTAATCTCGGCCCCAGGTAATCTCGGACCCCATCGGGTTAGTTAACAGGAATTCCGATGACATTTTTCTACTGGTCTCGACGGCTCAGTGCCTAAGCAAACGTCGGTCTTAAAAGGATGACAGGTAAGGGTTCGCATCCCGGTACCGGCTGCAGCCCAGAGTGAGTTTTTAAGGGCACAACGGGTAGATGTAAGGCCACTACACCCTCCTTTTTTTCTCATTAACACTCTCAATAACATATATATATATATATATATCTACTAACAATTAACCACTGAGGTGTGTGCCATAACAAGTGTGCTTGAACCTTAATTGAATATAAGCACGAACATAGTTGAAATGAAATACGTTTTTTTCATTTTATGGCATATGCAGTTCAAACAGTCATTTCAATACGCATATTTCTCCAAAAGTATGTGACATATACCCAGCTGTACATATATACTGAGCGCAAGTAGAAACTTTACTCTGCGTAAATTTGACCGTACAAATTAAATACAGGGTGCATGACTATAAAACTGCTATGTAAGGATGTCGATATCATTTGAGAAGCAATACAGGTTGACACAAGTCGATGTGGGGATCAATTTATTGCGTATTACCGCCTGATGTCATGTGGACCCCCCCAAAACGATTTTCACATGATGAGATCGTGGCACGTTCTGAAGTCAATAACGCGTGTGACCGCCTCGCGCAGCCACCACAGCCGCACAACGTCTTCTCATCGACCGAAGAACTCCTCTGAAAACATCCGTACCGGAAGTCGTCGCCATTGGTTGATCAGTGTCTGCCCAAGAGCTTGAAGGTGGGTTTGACCTTCTGACTCAGTCGTCTTCCCAATTCATCCCAAATGTGTTCGATGGGATTCAGGTCTGGTGAACGGGACGGCCAATCCATGACGTTGATACCGGCGTTTCGCAAGCAATTGCGCGTCAAGATCGCTTATGGGGTGTAGCGTTGAAATGTCAATCCTGGACCGTGTTGTTGCATGAACGGCAGCAGTTCCGGTGTCAACACTTGATCACGGTATTGTGCGGCAGTGAGGTTGCCCTGGACGACAATCAATCGGGAACGACAATGGGAACAAAATGAACCCCAAACCATTACGCTGCCGCCACCAAATCGGTCGACCTCCTGAACACAACACTGCGCATAGCGTTCTCGCGGTCTACGCCACACCCGACGACAGTTAGATGGAATCAGAGACGCTGGAATAACGTTGTCTTTAGTGACGAGTCACGTTTCACACTTATTTTTTTTCTTGGTGACGTTTCAGTTTTGACTCGCTCACCAATCGAACTTGCAAGGGTACCAAGCAGGGTATAAAATGGCATATGTGGGCGACCACGTTTATTTAGTCTGTTGTGCCACCCTTCAACATCATTATTTGTACGGATACGGAGTCCGTAGACGCTCCAAGATGATGGTGGCCAAACAGCGCTCGTGATCCAGGTATTGCCGACATATTCAAACAGGGCTTTTAACTTACAGTTCACATACACTAGATGGCCTCTCAATGCATTTTCACCAATGGCTAAATTCGGATTGTTTGATAGGTATTAAAATGCTTATATGCCAAGGATTCAAACACTTTTAAATTACAGTTTAACATACACTAAATGGCCTCTCCATGCATTTTCACCAATGGCTAAATTCGGATTGTGTGATAGGTATTAAAATGCTTATATGCCAAGGATTCAAACATGCTTAATGTGGGGGCATAACATCCGAATAACAAATCAGGAAACACTACCAAATCAAACTGTAGTAGTAAGAAGGGGACGGGGGGTATGAGCAGAGAATAAATGTTTAAAAGATAAATAAACAAAATATACACAACAAAAAGTACAATGAATAATCTAATAATGTTTAATTAAAAAATTAAAAAAAAACTCAACTATCTTGAAATAATAATATCAGGTTGTTTAACAACAAACGTTCGTTTGCGTATAACCCAGATATAAGTTGCTTTCATTAATACAGAGGCCGAGATTACCGATCCGAAATTACCTGGGGCCGAGATTACTCGGGTCCGAAGTTACTAGGCCGAAGTTACCAAAGTCCGAAGTTACCACGTTCCGACCATATTTAACTTGAGTAATTATCTGTACTGCACATTAATATTTTTCTAACATAATAAATAATAGCTCTCTCTGTCTGTCCTGTCTGTCTGTCTGTGTGTGTGTGTGTGTGTGTGTCAAAAGTCGGGGGGGGGGGGGAAAAAAAAAAAAAAACTCTCGTTCTCTATCTCTCTCTCTCTCTCTCTCTCTCTCATATCTCTCTCTCTCTCTCTCTCTCTACCCATTTCTCTCTCAGCTCTCTCTCAATCTTGTCTCTGTATAATTATACCTAGCTATCTACCTATATCTGTCGCTCTCTATCTCTCGGCCTCTGTCTCTATCTCTCTCTGTCTCTCTGTGTCTGTCTGTCTGTCTGTCTGTCTGTCTCTCTCTCTCTCTCTCTCTCTCTCTCTCTCTCTCTCTCTCTCTCTCTCTCTCTCTCTCTCTCTCTCTCTCTCTCTCTATTTCTCTCTGTCTGTCTCTCTGTCTGTCTGTATGTCTGTCTGTCTGTTTGTCTTTCTCTCTCTCTCTCTCTCTCTCTCTCTCTCTCTCTCTCTCTCTCTCTCTCTCTCTCTCTCTCTCTCTCTCTCTCTCTCTCTCTCAGATACACACACGCACACTCTGCTTTTGTGTAAACTTGAAACAATTAATTAATTCCTAGTTGTAGTTACGTACCAAATGAATGCATAAAGTATATGCTCTGTGTAACGCTTCGTGACGACAACAAAAAGAAGAGAAGAAGTGGTGGACGATCCTCCCCCCCGGGGGTGGAAGATCGAACAACGGAACAAGGGGGGGGGGGGGGGGGAGAGAGACGGGGACGGACTAGAAGACATTAAAACGTAATTTAAAACGGGATCTCTTTAAGAAAGATCCAAAAGAGTGGGCAAGTGTGTGTTATTCAACATATCATCAAAATGACGTTAAACGTGTAATTAAAACCGGACGGATTATCGACTCGCGGTTTGTGATTCTGACGTCTTACCGTTTGTGATGTCACGCTAATCTTTAGCCACGCCTTATTACTTGATCACCGTGTCAAAGACACCTGGGATCCGCCCTGTTTTACCTGTACAGGAGATGATTTAGATTCCATCGGTGTGCTCGGTCGAGAAAACTCGGAAGTAAGTTCATGTCTCTCTCTCTCTCTCTCTCTCTCTCTCTCTCTCTCTCTCTCTCTCTCTCTCTCTCTCTCTCTCTCTCTCTCTCTCTCTCTCTCTCTCTCTCTCTCTCTCTCTCTCCTCCCACACACACACATACACACACACACACACGCACACGCACACACACACACAGACAAAGACAGACACACACACACACACAGACACACACTACTTTTGTGTAAAGTTGTAACAATTCATTCATTTCTAGTAGTACAATTACGTACCAAATGAATAGACATAAAGGATGTGTTCTGTGGAACACACCGTGACGACAAAAAGGGAAGTGGGGCACGATAAGAAGATGGAACAACAGAAGAATGCTGGGGGATGTGGGGGTGTGTGGGGGGGGGGGGGGGGGGGGGAGGGGGACGGACTAGAAGACATTAAAACGTAATTAAAACGCATCTCTTTAAGAAACATACACAGAGTGGCAACGTGTATTATCCAACACATCATCAAAATGACGTTAACGTTGTGACACGACTCACGGTTCGTGACTCTGACGTTTCACCGTTTGTGACGTCACGCTAAGCTTTCGTCACGCCTTATTATTTGATCACCGTGTCAAAGACACCTGGGATCGGCCTTGTTTTACCTGTACAGGAGATGATTTAGATTCGATCGGCATGCTCGGGAAAACTCGGAAGTAATTACATGTTTGTTTTGTGGAACACAGGTCTGTTTAAATTAATTTCAAAACACAAACACCGCTACTGCAACTTGCGACAAAAAACAAGTTTAACATAAACACATTATAAATTACAGATTTTTTGTTGCGTTTGTTTTGTTTTGTCTATTTTGTTGCTTTGTTTTGTGTATTTTTGTGTGTGTTTGTGTTCATCGAAAACAGAAAGGGGAGCGAATGATGAATTTTTATTTAGTTTGCCGAATAGTAGCTCATACTTTTTTGATTAATATCAAGGTATCTGTTATATGCATTATTCCACGGACAGGATAGCACATACCACGACATTTAATATGCCATTCGTAATTCAGTGACTGAAATAAGAAATAGTCCAATATCGCCTGCGCATCAAGCGAACTGTTTACCTACGTCACGCATCCAAACCTACACAATACCCACGTTTTTTCACGTGCCTGGTGTTAACTTCCTGCCAGATAGAGGATATTCGACGAATCGTGGGCATGAGTTCCACCCATACCCCTCTTTCAATGGTTAAGGTTAGTTTTAAGGTTAGGGTTAGGGTTGGTCTTTAGAGCCTTGATATAGAGGGGTACGGGTCGTGTATTTTATAAAATGGTATGATTTGTTTTCAGAATTAAAAAAAATAATATTACTTCACGAAATCATTATTATTAGTAGTATAATTACAATATGATCTTTACAACGACATGGCGTGCGCTACAACAGCGTGCTCTGAATGTGCACGTAAAGCCCTATGACCTGACCTGACTGACCTACAACGACATAGTAAATATAATAATATTTATTTATAGGTTCTATGGTGTAATGGTTAGCACTTTGGACTCTGAATCCAGCGATCCGAGTTCAAGTCTCGGTAGAACCTGAGTTCACTTTTTTATAAATCTGCATAATGAAGGAGAAATGTAATTTCTTTCGTTTAAGATTCGAATTAGAAAGAACTTTATTTCTCCTGGTATAGGAAATAACCAGCGAGTTATGTTGTAGTTATAGGGGGCGTTATGATCGGGGTATAAAAGGCAGGGTACCATGTGAACAGTTCTTTCAGTTCATGGTCGAAAATCAGAATGACGAACGATACATTACGTGTTCATAACGATACACTTTATCAGAGGGTTGGCGAACCTAGATAATACGTTTTGGGACATTTTTAATTTACTGTGTTTTTTGGCAAATATTTTCGGAGATTATCCAAAACAATTAGCTCACACTGTCAAGTCTTTATAATATGAATGTTATGTGCTGAATGATACATTACAATATATGTTTTGTTTGTTGTTTGCAGATAGTCTCGGATATGGTCCATTTGCAGGTTGACGAACCTTGAGAAAACGCGAATGCAGACAGTTCTGCTGATATACCGCGAGACTGACCAAGTCTTTATATTATGGTTGTTACGGTTTCTAAATGAATAAAGCTCGTCTGTCCATATCTGGAACTGACTGTATGCTAATTATAGAGTGTTTTTGTAATGTATTGTCGGGTTCGGAGAATGTTATTGTATGGGGATAGGAGAAGATATTTAACTAGAGTAATTATCTGTACTGCACATTAATGTTTGTCTTTCTAATTTTCTTTCTTTCATGAACATGATAACTAATCTCTCTCTGTTTCTGTCTGTCTGTCTCTGTCTCTCTGTCTGTCTCTCTCTCTCTCTCTCTCTCTCTCTCTCTCTCTCTCTCTCTCTCTCTCTCTCTCTCTCTCTCTCTCTCTCTCTCTCTCTCTCTCTCTCTCTCTCTGTATCACTCTGCTTTTGTGTAAAGTTGTAACAATTTATTAATTTCTAGTAATACAATTACGTACCAAATAAATAGACATACAAGAAGTGGGGGACGATAAGAACATTGAACAACAGAAGAAGGGGTGGGGTGGGTGTGTGTGGGGGGGGGGGGGGGGCGGACTAGAAGACATTGAAACGTAATTAAAAGGGATCTCGTTAAGAAACATCCACGGAGAGGCAACGCGTATTATTCAACACATCATCAAAATGACGTTTAGGTTGTGACACGACTCACGGTTTGTGACGTCACGCTAATCTTTTGCCACGCCTTATTATTTGATCACCATGTTAAAGACACTTGGGATCCGCCCTCTTTTACCTGTACAGGAGATGATTTAGATTCGATCGGTATGCTCGGTCGGGAAAACTCGGAAGAACGCAAGTCTGTTTAGATTAGTTTGAAAACACAAACACCGCTACTGCGACGTACGAAATAAAATAACTTTAACATAAACACTCTTTAAATTACGGATTGTTTGTTGTTTTTCTTGTTTGTTTTGGTTTGTTTTAATTTATTTGTTTTGTTTTGCTGTTTGTATTTTTGTGTTTCTTATTTTGAAACTGGGACGAACGTTTTGTAGGCCTATATAAACTGAGCTTTATTTAGATTTTTAATTGTACATGCGTTTTAATACTGGTTTAGCGTTCGCATTTTGCCAATAAATGACAGATTTTAAACGAGAACAATAGTTTCTAGAGTATTCGTATATGGCATTTTGATTATTCGAGTAAGTAAGATTAAATTTATTTCACCTATAAGGGTAACAAACGGACGAGAACAATAGTTGGTAGAGTATTCGTAATGACATTTTGATTATTCGAGTAAGTAAGATTAAATTAATTTCACCTATAAGGGTAACAAACGGACGAGAACAATAGTTGGTAGAGTATTCGTAATGACATTTTGATTATTCGAGTAAGTAGGATTAAATTTATTTCACCTATAAGGGTAACAAACGGACCCTTGATATTTCAGCATATTATTCATCAAACGACGGAAGTTATATCGGACTAAAGTTTGTATATTTTGTTTAAAGATATCACTTGAGGATATCGATTAATTAATCATCACCTACTGGATGTCAAACATTTAGTAATTCTGACTAGTAGACATCAGAGGAAATCCGCTACATTGTTCCTAATGCAGCAAGCTATTTTTTTTATAAATATTATGCACTTTCCCACAGACAGGAAAGCACATGCCACGGTATTTGACAAATTGTGGTGCACTGGTTGTCACGAGAGAAAAAAAACTAATCAGCTGAAGGATTCACCAAGTTTGGTTCGATCCTGCGACGCAAGCACCTCAAGCGAACACTCAACCGATTGAGGTAAATCCCGTTCCCATATATGTAATTAAAAAAAATGGAATATTTGATCACAAATGCTACAAAGCTAGTCATCACTGAACAAAATGGTACCAACTGGTGTCTGTCACTAAATGTGCCATGTCGTATTAAAATGCAAATTGCATTCCTAGGTGATTTGATCAGATAGTAAATCTGATTTATTACTTCTTGCAGTAAATACAGACACAAACCGAAACCAGTTTCAAATTAGAAGTAAGAAAGAAAGAAAGAAATGTTTTATTTAACGACGCACTCAACACATTTTATTTACGGTTATATGGCGTCAGACATATATGGTTAAGGACCACACAGATTTTGAGAGGAAACCCGCTGTCGCCACTACATGGGCTACTCTTCCGATTAGCAGCAAGGGGTCTTTTATTTACGCTTCCCACAGGCAGGATAGCACAAACCATGGCCTTTGTTGAACCAGTTATGGATCACTGGTCGGTGCAAGTGGTTTACACCTACCCACTGAGCCTTGCGGAACACTCACTCAGGGTTTGGAGTCGGTATCTGGATTAAAAATTCCATGCCTCAAGTGGGATCCGAACCCAGTACCTACCAGCCTGTAGGTCAATGGCCTACCACGACGCCACCGAGGCCGGTAAATTAGAAGTAATTACATTGTATTATGTATAATATTAATCCTCGTAAAGGTGAAGTGACTCTAGTCATTCAGGTATTTGCAATACTCCCAAAAAATGCATTTTTTTGTGTTTGTTTCATAAATATTCTAAATTTAACTAGAGCAAATTGATTTATTAATTATCGGCTATTGGATGTTAAACATTTGGTAATGCTGACATATAGTTTTAGAGAGGAGACCTGTTTTTCGTTAGTAGCAAGGGATCTTTTATATGCATCATTTCACAGACAGGATAGCACATACCACGGTTTCGTGTATTTCAAAATATTGTCAGACCATGATCAGATGGCTTTTACCATTACTGAACACTATATAAAAAAGTCAACAAAATGTTTGTGTTTAACGACACCACTAGAGCACATTGATTTATTAATCATCGGCTATTGGATGCCAAACATTTGGTAATTTTGACATATAGTTTTAGAGGAAACCCACTGCATTTTTCCATTAGTAGCAAGGACTATTTTGTATGCACCATCCCACAATCAGGATAGCACATACCATAGTTTTTGATATACCATTCGTGGTGCACTGGCTGGAACGAGAAATAGCCCAACGGGCCCACCGACGGGGATCATTACCAAACCGACCGCGTATCAAGCGAGTGCTTAACCACTGGGCTACGTCCCGGCCGAACAGTATAACAATAAATGCATACATAATATATTTTGTGTTAACTGATCATTACTGGCTGGAACACTACTGAATATTGATAATGAAACATTTTGCATACAGCTGTTCCTTACAGACATGGGTGTGGTACAGTACAGCAAAACACGTGAAAACACAATTACCGTTCTAGGTCATTAGTAGCTGTAGTGATGCATATTGATAAAAATTACATTTCTAGCTCTTTGATGTGAATATACCCGAGGGGACAAGGGATGGGCCGCACTGAAACACATTGTACATCAAACGCACATACAGTGTTTTAATATACAAGTATTTTAAAGGTCCTATGTCAAAGATGAAACTTCAATATTTTATTATTTTCATTATTTATTTGTAATAAGTTACTGTTTTAAAAAAATTGGTAATCGATCCCACAGCATGTTTCCCTTTGTCATAAGTCTTAACTCGAAAATAATAGAGTTTTAAAAGTCTTGTATTGGACAATAAGAATGGTTTTATGGAAGAATGGAAGTATGTTTTTGTAATTTTGTGTATAAGCATATAGGAGAAAGTATACACTTTATGTTTTAAACCAATAATTAATCAATATTTTTTGTCAGGAATGGCCATTATTGCACCTTTAACTTATAATTGCATACAAAGAGAATACTAAACTAGCAGTGTTCGAGATTAACGGTATCCCGATATCCCGGGGATACCAGAATTTAAATTTGGATACCAGACTTCAAGAACCCAGTATCCCACCGGGATGCCATATAATACTAAATGCTCAGGTGGGATACCAGATTTTGAAATGTTAGTATCCAACTGGGATACTGGCCAACATGTTTAATGTCGAACACTGACTAGTTACCCAAAGATGCCGTTTATAACTTACACACTATGTGGTACTTGGAGAAAGGTTACACACATACTAATGAACCGACAAAACGATATAACTAGGTACTAATGGGTAATACTACTAATAACGGTGATGATAATTACAAATGTAAAAATAATATATAAATTTAAAAAACAAGAATATAAAATTATAGGTCCCACCGAGATTTGAACTCGGATCACTGGATTCAAAGTCCAGAGTGCTAACCATTACACCATGGGACCATATGCTATCATGCGTAAAACATTATTTATAACCTGTTTCTTCCATGCTATTTATGACTTAGTCGGCGGTAGTCGAGAAATGTGTCTTGCCAAAATAACAGAAAGAGAAAGAGGGAGAGGGAGAGAGAGAGAGAGAGAGAGAGAGAGAGAGAGAGAGAGAGAGAGAGAGAGAGAGAGAGAGAGAGAGAGAGAGAGAGAGAGAGAGAGAGAGAGAGAGAGAGAGAGAGAGAGAGAGAGAGAGACAGAGACAGAGACAGAGACAGAGAGAGACAGACAGGCAGACAGACAGATAGGTAGTTAGGTAGATAAATAGAGAGATAGATAGATGTAGGACAAATAATAATAATAATAATAATAATAATAGTTATGGAGAGAAAAATGACTGAAAAAAAAAAAAAAAAAAAAAAAAATCCCAAAAAACAAACACAAAACCAAAAAACAACCCCAAAACCACAAAGAAGAATATTCAAGATTCGTAAGATGGCTGAACCATATGTGTGTGCGTACATGCGTGCGTGTGTGTGTGCGTGCGTGTGTAGAGATGGGAGTTGGGGAGGGTACGGAGTACTGATTTCCAAACCCTGCATCCTCTCATTCGAAAATATCTTCCATGTACATAGAGAATACCACATAAGTAACTCTGCCCCGGGTTGGGCCCCTGGCCTCCCTGAGGCCGAACCCCGGGGCAGACACGCCCGATACATCTGTGGTACATGCGCATGTTAAAATATTACGCACGCACATAAGTAACCGTTTGATAACATTTATCTGACAAACATTTGTTTCGAAACTATCTCACGAGTTGAATATGTTTCAGCAACGGTTTTTAAGATATCACATTAAAGGGACATTCCTGAGTTTGCTGCATTGTAAGATGTTTCCGAATAATAAAATATTAAACTTACATATTAAATATAGTTTTTTGTTTATAATATCAGTGGCTGTATATTCAATGTGTTTTTGGTCGTCTTTATATTTGTAAGAAGCCCAAACTGGATTTTGTCTTCAAATAATTTCGTACGTACAAAAAAATAATAGTTTAGGAAATAAAATGAAATTTAACCTAATACAAATATAAGAACTATCAGAAACAAGTTTAACTTATATCTTATGCAGAAAAAATATATTTGATATGTAATTACAATCGTTAAAAAGTCTATGTTAACATCGATAAGATCTTTAAAATTGCAGCAAACTCAAGAATGTCCCTTTAAACTATAGTTGTTTAAATCGTGTTTAGAAACATGCTGATCTTGTATTTCCCGTCGTCATGAAATTGAACGTAATGCTCTGAACATCACGTTTAAAGATTTTTCAGATCTTTGTAACCAATTACTGTCAAACAAATAACATCTTCGTCCTGTTTTACTCTGACATTTCGAGATTCGATCATTGTTGTCAGCTAAAACTTTGAAAATAATTAGTTTACTTTCTAGGATACAACTTAGACCGAGTACTCTGACGGTAAGCGAGCTAGACGGACATTTGAACAGTTGTCAGTCAAAAGCTATCAGAGTCCAAACTAAATATCTAATAACGTCACACGCATACAAGTTACATGGCGTCGTCATAATATTAGTGTATCAGACTCTATTAGGCTGGTAAGTACATGGTTCGCAGCTCGGGACCGGCTCCCACGCAGAGCGAGTTTTAACGACTCAATGGGTAGGATTCCCAGTCTGGAGCTCCACGCGGTAAGACGTGTTTGTTTCGCTGGGGGACACTGCACGTGCTTTCGTGTGCTCGACTTGGGGATCCTTCATTTTGTTGTTTTTGTCAGCGAAATGAAGTTTTCTACTGGGATGTATGCGGCTATTGGAACTGATTGAACACTGGAACGCTTCTCGTTTCCACAATCTGCACCACCAGGTTGGATTCTTTTTTAGCGTGATTCCTCGCCTCCACGTCATTTCTTCGTCTGACTATGTTGACTTGTTTTTTCGTGACTCGTATGACGGCCATTCTGCAGAACGCCACGGTTGTTCGCGTTTAGTCTCTACATGTCCGAGCCTGTCCTAGCAGCACTGGAAGATTGACCGCCCCACTCTAAGAAGAAATAGGAAGCGGGGTCGGCCCCTACTACTCTTTTCTATACTTTATTTGCTTTATAGTGATACCATCTCGTATCCTCCTGAGTCGGGCCCGTCCGCACAACTATACCAACCCATGACGACTGGACTATACCCTAGTCTGATACTCTCTCTCGTTCAGACGGATCCGGCTTCTCAAGATCTGTATTTCAGCACAGCACTACACCTTCAACGTCTATCGACTGTCAATCTAGGGGTTTTCTTGACGGGATGCAACCCATCTCGTCCCTATAAGCTGTGCACCCAAACGGCCTTAACGAGGCCACTCACGTGGACATATCGATCGGACTTTAAACTTTTAGATCTGCGTTCAAAAGATTTTGTCGAAATTACTCTCTTTTTTTTAATTATTATTAAATAGTCCGATCCTCTCTTCTTTCTCTTATTTAATTTTGGACCGTCCTTCTAAAATGCTCCAAATTATATAAATATTATTCGGCCGAGCAGTCAATTCTTTTTATTTTTGGCTTGTAATTTTTTTTTTTTTTTTTTTTTTTTTTTTTTTTATTCTATTAACTTTTTTTACTAATTGCTATTTTCAAAATTCTGCCCATTTTCAACTCTACCCCCCCCCCCCCCCCCCCCCCCCCCCCCCCCCTCCATCCCGAGTCAGGTCACCGATCTTATCGGAGGTCGGACTCGGGATGGGCGTGTTCGAAACCCTAGTGGTATATGGGCACGTTAAACAAGTTATCATCATCATCAATGGGTAGATGTAAGACCACTACACCATTTTCCCTCTCAATAACCACTAACAGCTAACCCAATGTCCTGGACAGACAGCCCAGATAGTTGAGGTGTGAGTTTAAAAGTTTTGTATTGGACAATAAAAATGGTTTCCCGAACGATTTGGTACTAATTAAATATTGTTTCTTTGTCAGTTGTCTTGAACGAATTATGGAAAAAATGTAGTGTGTTGAATATGTACGCATAAAACAGTGACGTCACTAGTTAATGCTTGTGGCACTCTCTGAAGATTCGTCCACCCACCCCCCTAAAAAAAAACCCTAGGAAATGGAAGTATGTTTTGGTAATTGTATGTATAAGCATATAGGTGAAGGTATAAACTTTATGTTAAAAAGTCTCTGTTAGTCGATAACATCTTAAAAAGTGCAGAAAACTCAGAAATGTCCATTTAAGATGATTTGAGCAATTTAGACGGGCTACCAAAATGAAGTGCGTCGCACTGTTTACAAAACAAATAAACATAACATTTTGAACGACGGCCAAAAAATATAAAGTCCGACTAAGCCCGACTTGAACCTTAAGTGAATATAAATACGCCATTATTACACTATTAAAGTAATGCAAATTAAGATGACGTTTATATAAAATTGAAGTTTCTTTTGTTAAACGACAACGCAATAGCGCATTCGTATATTAATCATCGGCTATTGGATGTGTCACATTTGGTAATATTGGCATATAGTCTTAGTGAGGAAACCCGCTACATTTTTCTATTATTAGTAAAGGATTATTTATATGCACCATTCAACAGACAGGAAAGTGCATATCGCGGCCTTTGATATACCAGTTGTGGTGAGCTGGCTGGATGGAGAAATAGTCCAATGGGCCCACCGACGGGGATCGATCCCAGACCGATCGCGCACTGTGCCAAATGTTATGTATTCTGTGTCGGAGAGGAACAATCAGGATAAAATATAGGAATTTAAAAAAATATATAAACGTTTTATTATTAATAATTGTTACTGTAATCAGATAGCATAATTCAGTTAGATATGAATATTGTGTTTATGTTAATAATGCATTCGAATGTTACCAATCTGTGATACTTGGCGAAACTTTACATACATAATAATGAGCCGACAAAATTAAATAACTACGTACCAATGGGTAATGCTAACAATATCGGTGATAATAATTACAAAACGTAATAAAAAATACATAAATTCTAAAACACACATATAAAATATAGGTCCCACCGAGATTTGAACTCGGATCACTGGATTCAAAGTCCAGAGTGCTAACCATTACACCATGGGACCATATGCTATCATGCGTAAAACATTCTTTATAACCTGTTTCTTGCATGATATTTATGACTTAGTCTGCGGTAGTTGAGAAATGTGAGCCTTACCAAAATAAGAGAGAGAGAGAGAGAGAGAGAGAGAGAGAGAGAGAGAGAGAGAGAGAGAGAGAGAGAGAGAGAGAGAGAGAGAGAGAGAGAGAGAGAGAGAGAGAGAGAGAGAGAGAGGGAGAGACAGAGACGGGGACAGAGATAGACAGACAGACAGACAGATAGATAGATAGATAGATAGATAGATAGATAGATAGATAGATAGATAGATAGATAGATATAGGACAAATAATAATAACAATAATAATAATAATAATAATAATAATAATAATTAATAATTAATAATAATAATTATGGAGAGAAAAATGACTAAAACAAAGAAAAAAAGAACAAACAAACAAACACAAAACCAAAAACCAAAAAACAATCCCAAAACCACAAAGCAGAATATTTAAGATTCTAGGGTGTTTGAACCATATGTGTGTGCGTACGCGCGTGCGATCGTGCATGCGTAGGAATGGGAGTTGGGGAGAGCACGGTGTATTGATCTCCAAAGCCTGCATCCTCCAATTTGAAAATATCTTCCATGTACATAGATAGTGCCACATAACAGTTAGATATCAGTTATCTTACAAAGAGTTGTTTCAAAACTATTTCACGAGTTGATTATTTTTAAGCAACGGTGTGTAAGATATCTCGTTAAAGGGACATTCCTGAGTTTGCTGCATTGTAAGATGTTATCGACTAATAAAATATTTCTACGATTAATTTTCTTGTTTAGAATAGCAGTGGCTGTATATTCAATGTGTTTCTGGCCGTCTTATATCTGTAAGAAGCCCAAACTGGATTTTCTCTTCAAATAATTTAGTACTTTAATTTAATTTCGAAATTTAACCAAGTACAAATAAAAGACAGGTTTATTATACAGCCACTTATATTTTATGCAGAAAAATATATTTGATATTTAATTACAATCGTTAAAAAGTCTCTGTTAGTCGATAACATCTTGAAAATTGCAGCAAACTCAGGAATGTCCCTTTAAACTATAGTTGTTTCAATCGTGTTTAGAAACATGCTGATCTTGCATTTCCCGTCGTCATGAAATTGAAAGTAATGCTCTGAACATCACGTTTAAAGATTTTTCAGATCTTCGTAACCAATTAGTGCCAAACAAACAACATCTTCGTCCTGTTTTACTCTGACATTTCGAGATTCGATCATTGTTGTCAGCTAAAACTTTGAAAATAATTAGTATACTTTCTAGGATACAGCTTAGACCGAGTACTCTGACGGTAAGAGAGCTAGACGGGCATGTGAACAGTTATCAATCAAAAGCTGTCAGAGTAACAGCGCCCGTGCATATAATTTTTTTAGAGTAAAAACTCAATCTCCAATGATGTCACACGCATACAATTTATATGGCGTCTTCGTGATATTAGAAAGAAAGAAAGAAGTGTATTATTTAACGACGCACTCAACACATTTTATTTACGGTTATATGGCGTCAGATATATGGTTCAGGACCACACAGATTTTGAGAGGAAACCCGCTGTCGCCACTACATGGGCTACTCTTCCGATTAGCAGCAAGGGATCTTTTATTTGCGCTTCCCACAGGCAGGATAGCACAAACCATGGCCTTTGTTGAACCAGTTATGGATCACTGGTCGGTGCAAGTGGTTTACACCTACCCATTGAGCCTTGCGAAGCACTCACTCAGGGTTTGGAGTCGGTATCTGGATTACAAATCCCATGCGTCGACTGGGATCCGAACCCAGTACCTACCAGCCTGTAGACCGATGGCCTGCCACGACGCCACCGAGGCTGGTTTGTGATATTAGTGTCTCAGACTCTATTAAGCTGGTACGTACAGGGTATCGCAGCCCAGAGCGAGTTTTAACGATTCAGTGGGTAGGTGTAAGACCACTACACACTCTTCTCTCTCACTAACCACTGACAGCTAACAACTAATCCACTGTTCTGGACAGCCAAGATAGCTGAGGTGTGTGCCCAGGACAGCGTGCTTGAACCTTAATTGGATAGATGCACGAAAATAGGTTGAAATGAAATGTTTACACCAACCGTTCTGAGAAAATAGTTGGGACCGTGAAAATTAATGGGTTGTGTTCGGTGTTGTACAATTTGTAAGACTTGTTTCTCGAAAATTACGTTTTCATAGGACAAAAGACCAATAATAACAAAAGCACAACAAAAACACAAACAAAACAAAACAAAACAAAACAAGAAAACAACAAACAAACAACAGCAACACCCCCCTCAAAAAAAAAAAAAAAAAGAGAGAGAGAAAAAAAAAGAAGACAGAAAAAAGAAAGAAAAAAGAACAACTTCGATCACCGCTTATTTAACATTTAAAATGATTCTCTGCAACAAACACTTGTTTATTTATTTCACCTATGTCATCTAATTTTAAATAATATACAATGGTAAAAATAATAACTTGTTAATACTCTTTACCTTTTCGTCGTTCTATTTCCCCTCTTTGTTAGTAAATTTGGAACAAGTATAATCATTATGCTTTATTTTATTGCTTGTAAAATATTCATATTGTACAATATTGGGAGAGGCCTCAATATAGGCTTTTGGCTGATGGCCAGTTCCAATACCGCTACTGTATTAAACGTCAATAAATATTGTTTAAATCAAATACCGTGTATAGGTTCCATGGTGTAATGGTTAGCACTTTGGATTCTGAATCCAGCGATCCGAGTTCAAGTCTCGGTGGAACCTAATTGAAATATATATTTTTCGCTAACATTTCTTAAGTTTATTTTAACATACAGCGATTTGTTTTAAATTAAAATAACCAAATTTAGATTATTGATTGTATGTTTGGATTTAGAACAACAATAGAAATACCGAATAGGAGTGTCTAGGTTTATTTTAAATACAGTTAACCTGAAATATTAATGTTAATATCAACTATTAGACCGAACATACGTTTTGACCACAGACATCCTAGTAAAGAACGCTCAGATCTGTTTATCAACACACCGAAACACATTCCATAGTTTGCACATGCATCACGCAGTTGCCCCGTACACATGAATGGGGTGTCATTCTCGATTTTGACCATTTCTAGGAAGGTCCATTAGTCACTGTTTGAAGAGTATATGTGAGGATATAACAGAGTAACGCAAGAAAGAAAGAAATGTTTTATTTAACGACGCACTCAACACATTTTATTTACGGTTATATGGCGTCAGACATATGGTTAAGGACCACACAGATTTTGAGAGGAAACCCGCTGTCGCCACTACATGGGCTACTCTTCCGATTAGCAGCAAGGGATCTTTTATTTGCGCTTCCCACAGGCAGGATAGCACAAACCATGGCCTTTGTTGAACCAGTTATGGATCACTGGTCGATGCAAGTGGTTTACACCTACCCATTGAGCCTTGCGGAGCACTCACTCAGGGTTTGGAGTCGGTATCTGGATTAAAAATCCCATGCCTCGACTGGGATCCGAACCCAGTACCTACCAGCCTGTAGACCGATGGCCTAACCACGACGCCACCGAGGCCGGTAAAAGAGTAACGCAAGAGGACACTCTGCTACACACAGTCATTTACACCTGTTATGTGGTAATAGGCAAATAGCATGTATGTATAATCCACTGTATGCTACTATACATGGAAATGCTGTTACCTGCACCAGGGGTCAGTTGTTCAAGGAAAGGTTAAGCTGACCACTATTTTGTTTTGAAATGTAATAATTATGGGATATTGGACGAGCTTCAATTTTGTATGGAGTTTGTGTTCCGAGTGGAATAGCCTTCAGTAGTTTCGAGCTTTAGGGGGTGACAAATGAGAATTGTTTCACGAGGGACATACACATGGTGCGGGGTGGTGGCGAGTTTAATATCATATTTATTACCCATAATTGATCTTGTTTTAAATCACTCAACTTACTTGGTTGGCGTCCATGGAAGGGCGTAGTGAGATAATCGATGATATGTTGCAAGATATGTTTTTAAAACATATGTGTGATAATAAAACAGCTGGCTAATTATTTGAACAACTGGTCCAAAAATATATCAATATACGAGTTATTGTATATATGGGTTTATGGCCTTACATAGAATAAAAAAAACAAAAAAAAAACGAATTGAATTGAATTGAAATGAATAAAAGGTGGTTTGAGAAAAATGAGGTGTTACGTATGATTGGGTTGGTAACGGCGGGTGACTCGCATCGTCTATGCGATTTGATTTGTGGTATACACCCTATAGACGTTATCGACAGCAAGTAACACTGGCATTGCATCAATAGTTAATGTATTCTAGGGGATTAGATAGAAACCGAAAATTTTCATGAACATGTAAAACATAATTAACCACTGAGCTGACATCAGAGTCACGTGGTTTCCATAAGAAATTTACCCTTGCCATCTCGGTAAATATTACTAGCCTAGTGGTAAAGCGCTAGCTTGATTCGCGGTCGGTTTGAGATCGATCCCCATCGGTGGGCCTGCTGGACTATTTCTCGCTCCAGCCAGTCCACCACGACTGGTACATCAAAGGTCGTGGTATGTGCTAACCTGTCTGTGGGATGGTGCATATAAAAGATCCCTTGCTGCTAATCGAAAAGAGTAGCCTCTATCAATATCTGCGTGGTCCGTAACCATATGTCTGACGCCATATAACCGTAAATAAAATATGTTGAGTGCGTCATTAAATAAAACATTTCCTTCCTTCCTCGGTAAATACTCAGAACTCAAGAATATCAAAACTAAATTGCCATGAAAACGCGTCCCTGGGCATCTTTATTTCTCAGTTGCCAAGGGAACATGCCCCCGAACCCGCTACAGATCTCGGCTCATTTACCTTGGACAAATTCGTATTGCCCTTTTAACACACACACACACACACACACACACACACACACACACACACCTCTCTTTACAAAATCCCGGATCCGCCCCTGTTTTATTCCTATTTCAAATGTACTATACGGTTAAGCAAAGTAAATTACTTTTTTTTTAAAGGTTGTTTGTTTTATTTAACGACACAACTAGATCACATTGATTAATTAATCATCGGCTATTGATTGAATGGCAAACATTTAGGAAACCCGCTATATTTTTTTTTTTCAATAGCAGCAAGGGATTTTTTATATGCACTTTCCCACAGACAGAAAAGCACATACCAAGGCCTTTGACCAGTTGTGGTGCACTGATTGGAACGAGAAAAACGCAATCAGTTGAATGGATCCACTGAGGTAGTTGAATCCTGCGAGGCAAGCACTTCAAGTGAGCACTCAAACGACTGGGCTAAATCCCGCCCCGTTAATTGTTTTATCAGTTGTATTACATTGCTTTAATCTGTCATCAACATCTGTCCGTCCAAAAAGTGACATAATAAAATATAATATACTAGAGTATAACAAATAACAATTAAAAAAAAAACTAACAACAAAAAACAACAACAACAGAGACAGACACAGAGACAAGAGAGAGAGAGAGAGAGAGAGAGAGAGAGAGAGAGAGAGAGAGAGAGAGAGAGAGAGAAGACAGAGAGAAGAGAGAGACAGAGACAGAGAACAGAGATAGAGAAGAGAGAGAGAGAGAGAGAGAGATGAGACACTAGACACAGAGACACAGAGACAGAGAGAGAAAGAGAGAGAGAGTTTAAAGAGAGAGAGAGGAGAGAGAGAGCAGAGAGACAGAGACAGAGACACAGAGAGAGAGAGCGAGAGAGAGAGAGAGAGACAGAGAGAGAGAGAGAGAGACAGAGACAGAGACAGAGACAGACAGACAGAAACAGAGAGACAGAGAGACTAAACGTTGTACCCTATGCCAATTTGAATACTCTATGTATAGGTTCCATGGTGTAATGGTTAGCACTTTGGACTCTGAATCCAGCGATCCGAGTTCAAGTCTCGGTGGAACCTGATGCATTTTTATTATATATTTGATTTCTGTTTTTTGAGTGGCCTTCAGTGGCAAATGAGCGAAATACATATGTACCTTAATTGATTATGATCACCCAACTCGGTGTATGCAAAGACACATTTATCCATTCAATGCGACAATGTGTGTGAACTACTGTTATCTCATTGTCTTATTTCTTTTCTTTTCTTTTTGGAGCAATCAATTTTTTTATTTTTTTGGGGTAGAGAAATAAATTATTTTTGTTTGGTCTTAATTTGTTCATGTCCTGTTATGGAATTCTCACTTCTTACTAATTTATTATTGCAAAATCTACCCACCTGAAACTTACGCCCTCTCTCCACCTGTACACGTACGTCTGCCCTGAATTCAGTCACTGACTAAGTCTTAGTTTGATCCTAGGGTGGACGTGCCTGAACCTTAGTTGGATATAGGCACGTAAAGGAGTTTCAAATTCCCATATTTGTATGTATATATACTTATTTCCGTGCTTATATTCAATGAAGGTTCAAGCATGCTGTCCTGGGCACACGCACCTCAGCTATTTGGGCTGACTGTTTAGGACAGTGTTAGTGGTTAGGTGTTAATGAAGTAACTGTCTCTGTTTTTGATATTGTAATGGCTTGCTCTAATATTTGGTAATGTGGTGAAAACCCGCTAATCTTTTCCATTAGTAGGAGTGGATCTTTTATATGCACTACCCCACATATATGGTAGCACATACCACGGCTTTTGATATACTAGTCGGGGTGCCCTGCCTGTAACGAGAAATAACCCAAATGGGCCCACCGACGGGGATCGATCCTAGACCAACCGCGCACCAAGTGAGCACTTTAACACTGGGCAACATCCCGTCCCTTAATGTTAGAGAAATATTTGCTTTTAAGATTGTTTTGCTTTTCGCCAACAGCCGCCGACTCTAGTATTCATCGGTTTTTCTTCTTTAGTCTGTATACAGATGGTAATGGAGTTGCATCAGCTGTTTAATGAACCACCCAGCGATACGACAGGGAGGGTAATCTTTCAGTAAAGAAATGTGACGTGGTTTTACACTGATGTGTGAGTGGAAACCCGCTACATTTTCCCATTAGTACCAAGGAAATTTTATAGGCACCATCCCACAAACAGGATAACGCATACCACGGCCTGTGATACTACAGTCGTGGTGCACTGGCTGTAACGAGAATCAGCCCATTGGGCACACTGACGAGTGTCGACGACGATCCTAGATAAACCATACACAAGCCGAGCGCTTACCATTGGACAACATCCTGCTCCACTAAAATTAATGTTAAAGTGTCAGACCCCAGTTTAAACCCGTGAAAATTAACAAATTAATCTACAAATCTGTAACACATCTGAATAAAGTAAAGTAAAGTTTGTTTTCTTTAACGACGCCACTAGAGCACATTGATTTTTTATCTTATCATCGGCTATTGGACGTCAAACATATGGTCATTCTGACACTGTTTGTTTTTAGAGGAAACCCGCTGTCGCCACATAGGCTACTCTTTTACAACAGGCAGCAAGGGATCTTTTATTTGCGCTTCCCACAGGCAGGATAGCACAAACCATGGTCTCTGATGAACCAGTTATGGATCACTGGTCGGTGCAAGTGGTTTACACCTACCCATTGAGCCTTGCGGAGCACTCACTCAGGGTTTGGAGTCGGTATCTGGATTAAAAATCCCATGCCTCGACTGGGATCCGAACCCAGTACCTACCAGCCTGTAGACCGATGGCCTAACCACGACGCCACCGAGGCCGGCACATTTGAATAAAGTTACAACTGAGTGAAACATGAGTCCGTGCCTTTGAAATGGTTAAATAACCTCTAAAAATAGACTAAAACTCGACTCCATAATTGTTACTTCTCAGATGCACGTGCGTTTTTAAAAATAAGAGAATGCATTTTGTGATATTAAAAACACCAGGATGACTAAATACATTTAGAATGTACGAAAATTGATCATCTAAACCATAAAATCTAAGTTAAGTATGATTTCAGTTTTCAAAAACAGCTATAATAGTCACAAATATGTTTTAGTGTTTAAACACTAGGTTGTGTCCCTTTAAGAGAAGTGTCTATCTGTAAGATGCTTCGGATTTGCGCTAACAGCTGTAGTCTCTAGTATTCACGAACTTTTCCTGTTCAGTCTGTATACAGACGTAGTCCAGTGGTACAGCGCTCGCTCGATGCGCGATCGGCGTGGGATCGATCCCCGTCGGTGGACCCATTGTGCTATTTCTCGTTCCAGCCAGTGCACCACGACTGGTATATCAAAGGCCGTGGTATGTGCTATCCTGTCTGTGGGATGGTGCATATAAAAGATCCCTTGCTGCTAATCGAAAAGAGTAGCCCATGAAGTGGCGACAGCGGGTTTCCTCTCTCAATATCTGTGTGGTCCATAACCATATGTCTGACGCCATATAACCGTAAATAAAATGTGTTGAGTGCGTCGTTAAACAAAACATTTCTTTCTTTCTTTCGATAGTAATGGAGTTGCATCAGCTGTATAACGAACCACCCAGCAATACGACAGGGAGGGTAATCTTTCAGTAAAGAAACGTGACGTGGTTTTACTCTGATGTGTGTGTGTGTGAGGTCTGGTCGCGGGCGACACACAAAAGAGACTAAACAAATGAACTAAAAGACAAAAAAGGAAAGTAAACTTGTGAAATTAAGTACATGCTGGAAATAGGTGCAAACGGAATATTTTTAACGCGCGACCAAAAAAAAAAAAAAAAAAAAAAGGAAAAAGAAAAACAAAGTGACACTTGAATGTAATCTGAACGACAAAACCGTTATCGTGATTGTAGTCATATCTCTGCAAAAGTTGTTTAACGATACTACTAGAGCACATTGATTTATTAATCATCGGCTATTGGATGTCAACTACTGTAAATCAGGAAATGTTAGCGAGCATAAAATGTTAGCGAATTTAGCGAGGCCATACACGACGCTAATATTTCATGGCGCTAAATATAAAGAGATGTTCTTAAAATAGTGAAGGCACAATAATAGTTACATGCCACTGATTAAACCATAAGGATAGCAATCAACAATAGTTAGTAGCATGCACAATGCTGTAGTGTTCTACTAAGTTTAAGTTGTCTATATCCTGCATGACATCAATATTCGTCAAAAACATTATTTCAAATAAGACTACAACTTAAGCTTATTCTTTTTTTAGTTTCTAATATTATGACATCGCTAAGAATTCTATGTCGCTAATATGTCACTTATTTTGATTTCGCTAAATTTTAAGATCGCTAATATTTTATGATTTACAGTAGTTCGTAATGTTGGCATATAGTCTTAGAGAGGAAATCCGCTACATTTTTCTATTATGCACCATCCCACTTACAGGACTCTTCAAAATGATGTCTTCAAACTGTTGTCTGTCCCACACTCGACCACTGGCCATGCCAGAGACTGGGTGTGGGAGAGACGTGCTGAACCTTAACTGAATAGAGGCACGATAACAGAGTTTACGATTACGATTAACAAAAGAAAGAAAGAAATGTTTTATTTAACGACGCACTCAACACATTTTATTTACGGTTATATGGCGTCAGACATATGGTTAAGGACCACACAGATTTTGAGAGGAAACCCGCTGTCGCAATTTCATGGGCTACTCTTTCCGATTAGCAGCAAGGGATCTTTTATTTGCACTTCCCAC
This sequence comes from Gigantopelta aegis, assembly GCF_016097555.1. Taxonomy (NCBI): domain Eukaryota; kingdom Metazoa; phylum Mollusca; class Gastropoda; order Neomphalida; family Peltospiridae; genus Gigantopelta; species Gigantopelta aegis. The sequence goes on from NC_054710.1 coordinate 23,899,941, forward strand.
AGGCAGGATAGCACAAACCATGGCCTTTGTTGAACCAGGTATGGATCACTGGTCGGTGCAAGTGGTTTACACCTACCCATTGAGTCTTGCGGAGCACTCGCTCAGGGTTTGGTGTCAGTATCTGGATTAAAAACCCCATGTCTCGACTGGGATTCGAACCCAGTACCTACCAGCCTGTAGACCGGTGGCCTAACCACGACGCTACCGAGGCCGGTCGATTACGATTTCGATCAAACCCCTGGGCGCGGGGTCCCCCCCCCCCCCCCCCCTCCTTCCTACGCAACATTCCCCTCCTTTTGTTTAGTCTACTGGGCGATAATTTGTAACGTTAAATATAATAATTAATTTATTTTTTAGACTGCCCAATCATCTTGCGACCAAATTAAGTTATCAGAGTCTGTATTATTAAAATTTGTTTTTGGACTGCGCATCTAAATTTATAATTGACCCCCTTTTTTATTTTAGAGTAGAAATTCAAAATTGTCCGATAAAGTTTTCTGCCCCGAGTCGGTCCCCTGGTATCCAGACTTCGTGGTATATGAGCATGTAAAAACTGTCAAGTAAATCAAGCATGCAGACCGTTAGGAAGAGTGTTAGTGTAACGACACGTTGTAATGTTTAACTGGATCATAGTTAGTGGCTGTGGTATGGTAATGGTGACATTTGTATTTGAGAAATAAATATCTGCAGAGCAGCTCGTTTAAGTCTACTCGTTCGTTTAGCAGAAAGCAATATTGTATTCGCACTCTCCCGCATTAGGCTACACGCCCACATCAATTCAAATAAATTCATCAGCTTTAAAATGTACACTAAGCTTAGAATATACGTTACCGTCTATAAAAATAATAATTACAAAAAATAAATAGAAATTAATAAATTAATTTTAAAAACAAAAACACCCCAAAAAACCCACCGTTTATACGCATCAGTGTGAAAGCACAACACGTTTCTTTACTAACAGATTACCCCCATTGCCGTATTGCTGGGTGGTTCATTATACAGCTGATGCAACTCCATTACCATCTGTATACAGAGTGAACAAGACAAACTAATGAATACTAGAGGCGGAGAATGTTAGCGCAGCCCAAAACAACAATAATACTTCTCTAGCATTTAGCAGTGAGATGTAGCCCAGTGGTAATGCGCTCGCCTGGTACGCGGTTAGTTTAGGGTCGATTCCCGTAGGTGAGCCCATTGGCAGGGCTTCTAGATTATGGTAGCCCACCTCCCATGGCTAGTGATATTCAGTGTTGGGCTAGTAAATAACTACCATCGCCATGCCCAATGGCTATTGATTTTTTTTTTTTTTGGGGGGGGGGGGGGGGGGGCAAATGCTGCATTTAAGTCTATTTTGTAAATGTGAATATCCTGCCCCTTTCATCCTTCAAATCTAAGGGTTTTTAAGCTGTATCTCCTTCTTTAGGTGACATATCCTATTATTCCTATTCATAAATTTATATTTACTTAAAGTAAAAAAGAAAGAAATGTTTTATTTAACGACGCACTCAACACATTTTATTTACGGTTATATGGCGTCAGACATATGGTTGACCACACAGATTTTGAGAGGAAACCCGCTGTCGCCATTACATGGGCTACTCTTCCGATTGGCAGCAAGGGATCTTTTATTTGCGCTTCCCATAGGCAGGATAGCACAAACCATGGCCTTTGTTGAACCAGTTATGGATCACTGGTCGGTGCAAGTGGTTTACACCTACCCATTGAGTCTCAGGGTTTGGAGTCGGTATCTGGATTACAAAATCCCATGCCTCGACTGGGATCCGAACCCAGTACCTACCAGCCTGTAGACCGATGGCCTGCCACGACGCCACCGAGGCCGGTCTTTACTTAAAGTAGGGCTAGTGAATTTTAATCATAGCTAGTAAAAAAAAAAAAAAAAGAAAAAAAAAAAAAAAAACTGATCCCATGGCTAGTGTATTTTTATAACAATTCTAGAAGCTCTGCCATTGGGTTATTTCTCGTTACATGGGGGGGGGGGGGGGGGGGGGGGGGGGGGTCGATGGGTTCGACCGAACCCCCCGCCCCCCGAATTTTTTTTTTTTAATTTAATATATCTGACATTATTATATTTACTCAACATAGAAATATATGCCCAATATCTCTGCAATCTATTTTGGAAACCCCCTTTTCAAAATCATATGTACGCCCATGACCACGACTGGAATATCAAACGTTTGTTTTGTTTAACGACACCACTAGAGCACACTGATTTATAAATCACCAGTCATTGGATGTCAAACAGTCCTTGCTTCTAATGGAACACTGTAGCGGGTTTGCTCTCTAAGACTATAAGTAAAAATTACCAAATGTTAAAAAAATGTCTAGCTTATTTATTTATTTATTTATTTTGTTCTGGGTTGTTTTTGGAGTTATTTTCTTTTAATTTGTATTTGTTGTGCTTTTTTCAATAACAAAGGTAATTCAATGATAAACTGAGGTGCAGACTCTTTCTTACACGTGGGTCTATATTTCTATTTTAACTGAGACAGGACTATTCAGCCCTATGTACGTAGGTGGTTAGAAGGAATGTTTGTTTAAAGACAACTCGTGATGTTTAACTGGAGCATAGTGTCTGACATGTGCTAACTGTGACATTTTCACCTAGCCTAGCTCGCGAGGGAAAGCAATACAGAAACGTTGCTTTGTTTAACGATACGACTAGAGCATATTTATTTATCAATCATCAGCTATTGGATGTCAGACATTTGGTAATTTTAACATATAGTCATAGAAACGAAACCCTCTACATTGTTTTCCGTTAATAGCAAGGGGTCTTTTATTTATACTTTCACACAAACAGGACAGCACATACCACGGTATTTGACATACCAGTCGTAGTGCACTGGCTAGAAGGAGAAATAGCCTAATGGACCCACTGACGGGAATCGATCCTATACCGACTGCGACTTAGGAAAGCAATATCTTCGCCCATTAGTCTACTTGGAATATGCATCTAACTATGTTGGTAGCCCAGAGGTGAAGTGCTTGCCTGATGCGCGGTCGTTATGGGATCGATCCCCCTCAGTGGATCTGTTGAGCTATTTCTTGTTACAGCCAATGCAATGGCTGCGGGATGGTGCATATAAACGATATGTGAAATGTAGCGGGTTTCCTCTGTAAGACTACTATATGCAAGCCCGTAAGAACCGGGGGGGGGGGGGGGGGGGGGGGGGGGGACGTGCATGTGCTCCCCACTTATGAGCCGTTTCCTTTTCTTTTTTTTATCACATTGATGTTTGCTATTGTAACCAAAATCTGATATAGTCTTTGTACCCAATCCGTCAGTGACCCCCACTCCCAAAGTCATTCCAGCCAGTGCACCATGACTGGTATATCAAAGGCCGTGGTATGTGCTATCCTGTTTTATGGGATGGTGCATCAAAAACGATCCGTTGTACTAATGGGAAAATATAGCGGGTTTCTTGACAGCGTTTGGTTCTAGTACTAGGGCGCGTGATAAAGTGGCAGCTCATACCACGGTCTATGATATACCAGTCGTGGTGCACTGGCCAGAACGAGACATAGCCCAATGGACCCACCGACGGATATCGATCCCAAACCAATCGCGCCTCAAGCGAGCGCTTTACCACTGGGCTACTTCCCATCCCTAGATAAAACAACTAGCAGTGGCCCGTGGCTGTGTCATATCTTGTTTTCTGCTCTGCCTTGTGCAGATATACGATATTGAACATGCTAATGGTAAATTAGTCACCGCCATTAATGTTACGATTTCCATTATGATTTACATCTTCACAAACAAAGACGGCCGTATTTGTTTAACGATTGCACGGTCTCGTGATCATAATATGCCTAATAGGGTAGGCAAGTATATAATTATGTATTTGCAACTTGCACTTCTTAAAAAAAGCAACCAAGAGCCAGGCCCGTAAAGTGCATTTTTAAATCTCTGTCTCTCTCCCTTAGTCTCTATATTGCTCTCTCTCTAGGTCTCTCTGTCTATGTGCGTGCGTGTGCGTGTGTGTATGTGTTTGTATGTATTTATGTATGTATGTGTGTGTGTGTGTGTGTGTGTGTGTGTCTCTCTCCGCTCTCCCTCTCTCTCCGTCTCGCTCCGTGTGTGCATGGATGTGCGTGCGTGCGTGCGTGCGTGTGTGTGTTTGTGTTGTCACTGCAGTGGCCCGGGGATGGGTAGGTGGACAATTCATGTGTTCGAATATGGCATTTCCAGGCTTCTTAGCACAATAAAAAAACGAGTGTGTGAGGGGGGTGGGGCGGTGTGTGTGTGGGGGGGGGGGGGTGGTTGGGTGGGCATAACCCACCCTTGTTCCGCATCCTCTGTTAATTATAAGCAGGCGAACAAATTGGCACATCAAAATAATATAGGATATAATAATATTTTTTATTAAGAGTTAATACATGTGCAATATCTTCCATGAATCTCTTAAGGTATGTTAATCCCTCAAATCGTTTTGTGATATTTTATAGCAGAACATTCTTGCACCAGTTAATGTTACAGTTCACACTATTGATTCTCTCTCGCTTCGTATTCTCTCTTAGAACAAACAAACATTCAGGCAGTTGTCGTTCGTCAAGGTCAAGGTCAAAGGGTTTTACGTGCACGTTCAGAGCAAGCTGTTGTAGCGCACGCCTGTCGTGGGCACAGTTGCCGGCCTTGGCCGGCCTCTCTGTCCAAGACAGGAAAGTTGTCGTTCGTAACAACATTCCATATAAATAGCTGTTGATCTTGGCGATTATGCAAATGACATCAGACGTTAGTGATACCTGTCCAAATAAATGCGGCAGTTATCCAATTACAATTTGTCCGTGTTATGGTAATCATGCAAACAAGAGTTGTCGTTCGTGATAATTATTAATAATCAAATCCGACAGGAGGCGATTGTTGCTGGCACGTGATCGGTAAATATCCACGGAATCGAAATTTCTCGATTTTGCTACTTTGTTCGAGAGAGACGATTTTCTAGTCCTGATGTTTGATACATTCCCCGCCGAGTACAGATCCCTATATTCGTATTCCTCCGCATCGTCTGTTCGCGGAGGAAATATATTTCCACTGGCTCCACTTTTATCAACATTATCAGTAGGTAAGTCATTGTGTGCGTTCCGTTTAGAATGACAGTGATCCACGCGATTACCATTAGCACTCGTGTCCTTATTACGAAGATCTTCTACGTAGCTATCAGACGATGCCGTCATTGAACTAGGTTTAGATTTACACCACCCACAGTTCAGTTCTCGCACTTGTCTACGAGATTTCGTTTTTAGTTGTGCACTGCTCTGATACTTTTGTTTGGGAACAGAACCCGTTTCTCTGCTTTCAGAGTTGTCTGCCCGTCTTTCAGAGGCGGTTTGTCGTTGATGCGTAACACTCGAATGATTCAATTGTTGTTTTTGTTGTCGCTGCTGTTTGAACGGGTGTTCCGGTGCGTTCCGCTTCGTTCTGTCACAGTGAGTTTTGCATGAAGAAGAAGAGTCGCATAAACACCGTTTGTGTCCAGTCCTAATGTTCGTCGTCCTTGCAGGTTTCTCGTTCGACTGTGAAGAATGTTGACCACACGTATCACAACTGCCGCTAAGTCTGATGAGCTCACACTGGGCTCTTTGGGGGAACCTGACCTTGACCTCTGTCTCATAATACCCACTGCTGTTCTCGGATTCGGAATAATCCGCCAGCGCACCTTCGTCGTCCGAGTAACCTTTCGTCACCAGAGGGCGCAGGTGACTGTGTGTCGTCATAGACAGACTCGACACCGTCGTCATGGAATCGGTGTCCGATTCCTCGTTAATGGGCGTCACCTGATGGATTAGCTCCCTTATCTTGCACTTGTGAATGAGATTCTGTTCGATTCTCGCGAGATAGAACTCATAGCTCGTGTGATCACCTTCGCTAGACGTGCTGACGTCATACTCACACCCCGTGTCGCTGCTCGCTAATAGACACTGATCTCTGCAATGCTCAGAATGGTCTCTATCCACACATGAAAATTTTGCCTTTTGGAAATTAAAATCTCCACAGCCCTTTTCTGAACTAAAGCCGTTAACACCTACTGGACAGTAGTTCTGAGAGTCTGACAAATCGTAAGTCAGATCCACGTCGCTGGAACCGGTTTCAGTGTTCCCCGACATGGAAGAGTTCCTTCTGCCAATCAGAGCGCACGTAAAGGCCGAACCACGTGACCTGTGATTTGAATCGCCGCCATCTTGAGCGAAAGAGTCTGGCTCTGGAATGGGTACGACCATGTAAGGTCCTTCCTTGTACTGCGGGTGTGTGCTGTCCTGCACATCTCCTCTTATGTCCAACAAATGAAAACCAGGAATGTCTGCGATTTCCTCATACACGTGGTAATCCTTAGAATTCACATTCTCGTCGCAGTCCTCGTTGAATCCGTAATCACCGCTCGACTGAGTCTTGGTGGTTTTCGTCTGCTTCTTTCTTCCCTTGAACCAGCGCAGCATCTTTCTCGTGTTTGGTTTTGTGGGGATTTCAGTAGTATGAATCCTCGATAGCTTTAAAGTCTATCACCTGAAAATACAAAAGAAGATCAGTAAGAATGTAGGTTAAGATATAAAATGTCAATATTCAAGGACGATTTCTTGAACGCAGATATCTGAAATGTCACCTGTGTAACGTAATTACAATAAGATGGCGCAGTAATTGCGTCACCCGTCGGTGGGCCCTTTGGGTCTTTATCGTTCCAGCCATTGCACCACGACTGGTATATCAAAGGTCGTGGTATCTGCTATTCTGTCTACGGGATGGTGCATATAAAAGATTCTTTGCTACTAATGGAAACATGTAGCCAGTTTCCTCTCTAAGACTATATATCAAAATTACTAAATGTTTGACATCCATAAGCCGATGATTAATAAATCAACGTCCTCTAGTGGTGTCGTTAAACAAAACAAACTGTTTTAATTGCGTCGCTCTCGTCATTAAATATGCGTCTAACCAGACTATTTGACGATGTCATATAGTAATAATTGTGACATGGGACAAGAAACCACTGATGTCAACTTACATGTCTACTCTGTTGTTTAATTTAACTTTTGAATTATTTTAAGTGATGTTGAACATCATTTCATTCGTGTACCCACCTTCGTTTGACATCAAATAGCAGATTTATTTTTGTACTGATGTGTTGTTAAGCATCCATCTTTTCATTCATTCATTCATTCATCCATGTGTTCATTCGTCCGTCCGTCCGTCCGTCCGTCCATCCGTCTGTCCGTTCGTCCGTCCGTCCGTTCGTTTGTTCACTCATTCATTCCAAAATACATGAAATATTTCGTATAAATTTCTCACAGAAAGAATATACACGCCACAATCATTCATTTAACAACTAGAATGAAAACATCCAATGGTGGGGAGGTGGAGAGGAGGAGGTGGAGGGCGTTGATCAACTACAGAGCCTTTGTTCTCCAACTAACCTAGATCCCATCCCGAATGAGAAGCTATTAATTACGTCAATACCAGTGTAGTTACGGGTGACCTCCGTCTGGGGAATTGAGACCACGCACGCGATACCTCGTACTGTCTGGCGCTATCCTAGACTACTTTCTGTGGCCTATTTACAACCCATGGGTTGTTATCAACGCTCGTCTATTTTGATCTCTTGTCTGCGGTTAATAAAGTAGCAAATAACAAACAATGATGTTGTATAGACCGGCCTCGGTGGCGTCGTGGTTAAGCCATCGGACATAAGACTGGTAGGTACAGGGTACGCAGCCCACCCAGAGCGAGTTTTAACGACTTGGTAAGGCCACTACACCCTCTTCTCTCTCACTAACCACTAACAACCCACTGTCCTGGACAGCCAGCCCAGATAATTGGATATAAGCACGATAATAAGTTGAAATGAATAAAATGTAAAGTATAGATTGAGATGACGTAAATTGAAACTGTGTACCACTCCCTTCCTCGATCCAACTTCCTATCCACGGCTGGAGCATTTTCAACGAAATATTGAAGCATTTAAGATAATTGTTAAAGTTTGCTTTGTTTAACGACACAGCTAGAGCACATTGATTTATTAATCATCGACTATTGGATGTCAACCATTTCGTTATTTTGACCAAAAATTGTTTTAAAATTTAAAAAAAAAAAAAAAAAAAACACCAACAAACAAAGAAACAAATAAATAAAAATAAAAATAAATAATGATCCGTTTCTAGTAGTGTTGGGAAGCAGTTGGAATTTCATCATCGATCACCAGCAATAATCGATTCGTACCAACCGATCAACTTTCAAATACACAATCGGTTGGCAATATAATCATAAGAAGGATCTGAATTATATATACTGTATGTCTGTTCAAGTTTAGTTTTTTAACGACACCCCACTAGAGCATATTGATTTATTCATCATCGGCTATTGGGGTATAACATAGAAGGATACAATTTGGGATTAAATGTCAGTGGTGATGCTGCGAATGTCAGCAAAAGGGTTAACTGGCTGACACTGTGTATTAGAGTTTTCACTGCAGCCACTCTTTGTTATTACTGTTTCTTATGTGATTCCTTATTTCTTTTCGTCAATATTTTAACAGTGTGGATTTTTTTTTTTTTTAAATTGATTTTATTTTTTTTCTGCATGTACAAAATTTGGAAGTAAAATCCAATATGGATTACACCAACCATTACGACGAAAAAGAAAAAAAAAGAAAAAAGAAAAAGAAAAAATATATATATATTCTAAAGAAGAAAACGTATTTAATCTCTAATTTTAACTCTTAAATAAGCTTTATTAGTGTGGCACACATCACAATGACAGGAAACCCATAACAGGTTCCTCAAGAATGAACAGCTATTTACGGAACATCGTGTCAATTCCTTGACTACGATCGATGCACAGTCTACTTGAGTACCTCTGATCAGATACCTGCTGAAACCAAAGGTTTTGGTCTTAAACCAGGTTTTGGGTGACTGTCGCTGGATAAGCATAATTAGTTACTGGGATCGTGTTAACTGTCATTAACCATTCTCAGTGGTATCGTGGTTAAGTCATCGGACATAAGGCTGGTAGGCACTGGGTTCGCAGCCCGGTGCCGGCTCCAACCCAGAGCAAGTTTTAACGACTCAGTGGGTAGGTGTTAGACCACTACACCCTCTTTTCTTTCACTAACCACTAAAACCTCTAACCCACTGCCCTGGACGGACAACCCAGATAGCTGAGGTGTGTGCCCAGGACACTGTGCTTGAATCTTAATTGGATATAAACATGAAAATAATATGAAATGATTTAATGAATCTGCGTTCAGACTGAGGAACTGTCTGAGACGCCAATGTATAATATATTATGCAATGGGATTTAGTCTGACGAGAGAACTTTCTAGGGGGAGTCCAGTCGTGCTCCGCCAGAATGTTGGGTTTTTTTTAAAAGGTCGTACCCCACAACCCTCTCTTTTCACGCAACTGTGTCTTGATACAAGTTGTTTAGTTGACTTATCGTCTACTACAAGGCATACAATCACTCGTTCTTATTGGCATCGACATTAAAGCGACATGCATGATGTCAAAATATAGATCTTCTACCCCATACAGAAACACAAGCATAAGGGGAGCCCTAAAAGTCGAAATATTTATGACCAAACTATAAAAAGCATTTCCGATCTTATCTTGACATAAAGGGGTCAAAAACAGATATAGAGACAAGGTCGCCACTTCTCCGGTGATTCAGTCGGGTGCTTCTACTATAGCACATTAACATTCACTGCGACGGCATATCATAACCCCCCCCCACACACACACACACACACACACACTTATATTACACTATACTATACTATACTATACTATACTATACTATACTATACTATACTATATTCATGTCATTTTTAAAGGAAAATGCACAGAAACAGTAAATATAAACGGGGAAAAGTACACTCAAATACTTCATACTGTGATAAAACGGTTTTCCGTGAAGTCTCTACCTTTCACCGCTGTAATAACACAAGCAGTCATGTGTGTGTGCACAGCGAGTTTAAAACCAATAGTCACGACTAAACGAAATTGAATCCACACCGACAATATATCATTTTGACACACCGTGTGATTTGTGTTGTTTTTTCTTTCTTTAAACTTTTCAACAAACGACCAGACTGAAAACCTCGATGTTCAGTGAAACAAACGAAGACACAAAGGAAAAATCAATACACGGTAGTTTTAATTAATTAGAGTCTATTTCAGTGGTACACGCTTGATCAAACTTTCACGATTGCGTGCACTTGGGGTTATTGCGTAAACCAGACCCGACTAACGGCGCACCAGTTGAAATATTGTTTTTCCTTATCTTGCGCCGTAAAGAAAGCTAAATGTTGCTATGTTTACCTAACACCACTAGAACACATTGATTTATTAATCATCGGCTGTTGGGTGTCAAACTGTTTGTTTTTATTTCTGATCCGTCGTGTAAGATAAAAACACGCTACATAATAATTTATTAGCAGTAAGGAATCTTTTATACACCCACACACCCTAAAAAAAAAAAAAAAAAAAAAAAAAACCACACACAGCCTACGATATTTATATACATGTATTTGCAATCAATACAATTAAAATGTGTGAGTTGATTGAAGGAATTAAAGGGGCATTCCTGAGTTTGCTGCATTGTAAGATGTTTTCGACTAATAAAATATTTCTACGATTAATCTTACATATTAAATATATTTTCAGGTTTAGAATATCAGTGTCTGTATATTCAATGTGTTTCTAGCCATTTTAATATCTGTAAGAAGCCCAAACTGGATTTTGTCTTCATATAATTTCGTGCGCACGAAAAAAATAAAATGTTTTAGGAAATAAAATTAAATTTAACCTAGTACAAATATTTGAACGATCAAAAACACGTTTAATATACAGCCGCTTATATTTTATGCAGAAAAAAAAAATATTTGATATGTAATTACAATCGTTAAAAGTCTCTGTTAGTCGATAACATCTTAAAAATTGCAGCAAACTCGGGAATGTCCCTTTAAAGTAGTGATCCTTGATCTTAGGTGTGATAAAATACTGTACGTTCGTTATTGCATGTTTTTTAATGAACATATTGCACATTACCTGCAGCAGAGAATACAAATGATCATACAGACTCATTATATATTTTATGGAGAAAACTAAATCCGGAATTTAACATTTTATTAATGTAATGTAATGTGCCCATTGGGCTATTTCTCGTTTCAGCCAGTGCACCATGACTGATACATCAAAGGCTGTGGTATTTCTTATTTTGTATGTGGGATGGTGCATATAAAAGATCCCCTGCTACTAATTGAAAATGTTGCGGGTTTCCTCTCTCAGTCTGTATGTCAGAATTACCAAATATTTGACAGCCAATAGCCGATGACCAATACATCAATGTCCTCGTATGGTCTCGATAAACAAAATACATTTTAACCACAAATGTTTTAACACAGCCGTATTTTGTAAAATATGTACACATACATTTAAGCGCTTTACGGGTCTCGCTGAGGTACTGCAGTGATTAAGACATAGTTCTCAAGGCTAAAAGGTAGTAGGTTCGCATCCCAGTAACGACTCCCATACAAATAACTTTTAAGGACTTGTGAGAAGGTTATACGCACACTGTACCGACACCTATGCCGCTAACCATCAACTTCCCAAGACAGGTAGCCCAAATAGATGAATGGTGTGTCCATGACAATGTGCTTAAACAAAATGAAACCATGTACGTACGTGCACGCTATTAAACCATTTGATCGAACGAGTTCGTTATGTGGCTTTAAAACAGAAGATCCAGACACCGGTGAATTCCCAAACTGTAGCCAACTTGGAAAATTATTCACAACAACCTTCAAACGATCCCTGCACTAACATTTTTAAAATGACAATATCCAACTGTATTCTCCGGGCGTATCCTATAAGAAAAGATGGGGGGCCCGGCGGAATGAATATCCCGTGAGTAACTCGGAATGATCCGGAGCAACTCAACCGTCGAGGCGTTTGTGTAGTTAAACAGTAGCTAGCCGAAAAGCGATCCGAATGTCGTTATTGCAAATGACACGGATGGTCGGCCGTCAAATAATGGCCCGACTCGACTCCTCTGCTGTCGGTTATTCCTCATTAGCCACTCATTTTCCGCGAGCTATTGTCGTGAACCTGTTGCTCGTTGGCGCGAACGGATAATAGAAACCAGGGGTGACTTGTCGTGCAATATAGGGACGTCATTCCGCCAAGGCGTTCAGAGGTCAAATGTCACAATGGCGCATCCTTGAGATGTTTTTCTGACTTGTTTGGAGGTTGTGTTGATTATTCGATAGAGGAACAACTTAGAAAGGTTCGTTCTACCGTTCAGTTTGTAGAAAGAAAAGGAAGGGCTATCTAGAGTTTAACATGGTTCAGAGTCAAAGAGAAAACATGTTGATAACACAAATGATCCTTGAAATGAAATGGGGAAGACGCATACAGACAGAGAGAGAGAGAGAGAGAGAGAGAGAGAGAGAGAGAGAGAGAGAGAGAGAGAGAGAGAGAGAGAGAGAGAGAGAGAGAGAGAGAGACGGACAGACAGACAGACAGAGAGAGACAGACATAGACAGACAGAGTGAGACAGAGAGAGAGAGAGACACAGAGATATATATAGAGAGAGAGAGATAGAGAGAGAGACAGACAGACAGACAGAGAGAAATAGAGAGAGAGAGACAGACAGACAGATAGAGAGAGACAGACATACATATATATATATATATATATATACTCTTCAAAAAAAGAAACGCAAAAGGGTACAAATGGGTTATAACTCCGATTTTATGTTTCCTACCGGTTCATGCTTTGTGAATATAAGGTCATTGCATGTCCCAAACACATTCCCACGGTTACATTCGATAAAACGCAGCTACTGTACAATAAAGTTCCAAAATGTGAATATTCGCAAAAACGCAGCCACGTGCAAACCATGTCACCACTGCATGAACACCGACAGTATAAAAGTGCAGGGTGTTCGCTTGCCTGGCCTCTGTATCTGGCCGACAGTTGACAATCCAGGGCATGCCACGTCTCAGTGAACCGCAGAGAAACAATGCCATCGGCCGACTAGACGCAGGCGAATCCAGAACGGCCGTTGCCAGGGCATTCCATGTGTCCCCAAGCACCATCTCCAGACTGTGGGACCGTTACCAGCAACATGGATCAACACGTGACCTCCCTAGATCCGGTCGACCACGGGTCACTACCCCCGGGCAGGACCGCTACATCCGGGTACGCCACCTTCGGGAACGATTGACTACTGCCACCTCCACAGCCGCAGCAATACCAGGTTTGCGCAGGATATCTGACCAGACCGTACGGAACCGCCTACGTGAGGTAGGAATTCGTGCCAGGACGTCCAGTTCGAGGTGTCATCTTAACACCACAACACCGTCGACTCCGACTGCAGTGGTGCCAGATTCATCGACAATGGCCTCAACTGCGATGGAGACAGGTGTGATTCAGTGACGAGTCCCGATTTCTGCTCTGACGTCATGATGGAAGATGTCGCGTGTATAGGCGTCGTGGTGAACGTTATGCGGCAAACTGCGTGCAGGAAGTGGACAGATTCGGCGGGGGTAGTGTCATGGTGTGGGCAGCCATCTCACACACTGGCAGAACTGACCTGGTCCACGTGCAGGGCAACCTGAATGCACAGGGCTACATTGACCAGATCCTCCGGCCACACATCGTTCCAGTTATGGCCAACGCCAACGCAGTGTTCCAACATGACAACGCCAGGCCTCACACAGCACGTCTCACAACGGCTTTCCTACAGAACAACAACATTAATGTCCTTCCTTGGCCATCGATATCACGGATTTGAACCCAATTGAGCATCTATGGGACGAGTTGGACCGACGCCTCCGACAGCGACAACCACAGCCCCAGACCCTGCCTGAGCTGGCAGCAGCCTTGCAGGCCGAGTGGGCCACCATTCCCGGGACGTCATCCGTACTCTGGTTGCTTCAATGGGCAGGCGGTGCCAGGCAGTTGTCAACACACGCGGAGGCCACACCCGGTATTGACTCCAGATGACCTTGACCTTGGTGGTGTGTCCTATCACTTACTCACAATGGACTAGAGTGAATTGTGAACAATCCTGCAACATTTGGTAATTATCGGACTCACCATTCAATAATTAAAATCAATTCTCCAAATGTTACGACAATGTTGGTTTTGCGTTTCTTCTTTTGAAGAGTAGATATATATTATATATATATATATAGATCTAGATAGAGAGAGAGAGAGAGAGAGAGAGAGAGAGAGAGAGAGAGAGGACCTGAGAAGAAGAGAGAGGAAGAGAGAGAGAGACAGAGAGAGAGACAGAGACGAGAGAGAGAGAGAGAGAGAAAGAGAGATGGAGGAGACAGACAAACGTACAGACAGACAGACAAACAGACAGACAGAGAGTGAGAGAGGAGAGAGAGAAAGCGACAGACAGACAGACAGACAGATAGAGAGAGACAGACAGGACAGACATATATACATATATATATATATAAGGGAATATATAGAGAGAGAGAGGGAGAGAGAGAGAGAGAGAGAGAGAGATGGAGAGAGAGAGAGATATAGAGAGAGAGAGAGAGAGAAAGAGAGAATGACAAACATACATACATAATATATATATATAATACTATATATATATATATAGGAAAGAGAGAGAGAGAGAGAGAGAGGAGAGAAGAAAGAGAGAGAGAGAGAGAGGGGGCCCAGACATACAGGAGAGAGAGGAGAGAGGAGAGAGACACAGACACAGAGAGATAGAGGAGAAAGAGAGAGAGAGAGAGAGAGAGAGAGAGAGAGAGAGACAGAGACAGAGACAGAGATAGAGAGAGAGGAGAGAAGGAGAAAGGGGGGGGGCAGGCAGAGAAAGAGACATAGTCAACAGACAGGATACAGAGAAGGAAACAAAATAGATGTGGAGGAAGTGGGGGGGAAAGGGGGGGAAGGGGAAAAGGGCGATCGATCCTGTAACTCCATCACACCTCAGGGGTAGCGCACAATCGACTGAACTACAACCCAGCCTTGAACTTTAAATGTTCACTTTTTAAAGAGGAAAAGTATACGCTGGGGAATCGGCGTACAGGGAGAAACAAAGGGAAGCGAGTGCTGGGGGGAAGAAAAGCGTAAGAGATGGAGGGTTTAGGGAGGGGGAAGGGGAGAGATGAAGAGGAAAGGAAGGGCGGGGAGAGAGGGGGAAAGGGTAAAGGAGTGACACGACTCGCAAAGGTACAGGAAAAGAAAGACGAGTAATCACACAGGAGGAGAAGAAAACAGTATACAGGTAAGAGAGATGAAAGGAAACTCGGCGGGAGAGAGGAGATGTACGGAGTGACACGACTCGCTATCTCAGTAGGGGGGGGAACGAGAGAACATACACAGGAAGGATAGAAACAGTATACAAGTAAGAGAGATGAAAGAAAACTCGGAGGGAGAGGAGAGAGATGTACAGAGTGACAGACTCGCTATCTCAGGAGGAGTCAACGAGTAATCACACAGGAGGATAGAAACAGTATACAAGTAAGAGAGAGAAAAGGAAACTCGGCGGGAGAGAAGGGGGAATGTACGTGAGTGAACGACTCGCTATCTCAGTAAACAGTTCAACGGGGAGAGAAGGGGGGGGGAGGAGGGAAACAGTATAAAAGGAGGAGTGGAGGGGAATGTGAGGTCAAGGAAGAAGGGGAAACAGAAGAGGGGTGGTACACAGAGAAAGGAAAGCACGCTGAGGGGGGGAGGCAGGAAACATGGTTTTTCCGGACTTGGGGAGGGGAGAGGAGAATTAGTTTATCCAGAGAAAAGGGAAATTAGTTTTCATTCTTAGGCATTTATGAGCTTCATGAATAACTCATATTATACTGGACTAAAAGAGAAAACGTAAAAAGTTGTATTATTATTCCGAGTACTCTGCCGCCAGAAAGCAAGACGAAAATAATTTGGACAGTAATGCTAGGGGGAAGATCATCAGAAGAGGGGAGAGGCCAAGAACAGGGGTTGTGATTTCTCCAACTTAGGGACCTAAGACTGCTGCACTCAGGGAGAAAACCACTAATCGATCGTAGGGAATTGAGAAGGGTAAGGGAGTGATCAAAACTAGCAACTGGAGAATCATAGAAGTCGTGAGATCTGTGAGTTGGTCAACTTCGTCGTAAGGGGGGGGTAGCCTTGACCCAACATAAAAGGGGAAATGAGGGGTCTTGAAGAGGAAGGCCCCGTCGGTGGACCCATTGGGCTATTTCTCCAAGGGGAGCCAGTGGAGGGGAGGAGGGGAGAAGAACAAAGACCGTGTTATGGAAGGGGATCCTGTCTGAGGGGATGGTGCAGAGAAAAGATTCCTTGCTGCTAATCGAAAAGTGTAGCTCACGAAATGGCGACAGCGGGTTTCTTCTCTCAATATAGGGGAGGAAAAAGACCAGGGGGGAATGACGGAATATAGCTGTAAATAAAATGGGGGAGTGAGGGAAGAGAAAGTAAATAAAACATTTCCTTTCTTGCTCTCTGACACAAGAGGGAGGGGGCTAGGTCAGAGCTAGGGAAGGAATGCTAGGTTCAGACTGTCAACTATCATGACGAAGTTGGAAAACTCGACGGGGGGGTGGGAAAAGATCCCCAATCCAGGCCTACGAATAACAACTAATGGGATATACGACGAGGAATCGAGTTGTAAGAGGGAAAAAAGGGGACTAGCAACTGACGGCCATAGAAGTCGGGACAGCAGAAAGGGGAGGGAACCTTATCGTAGCATTTGGTAGAAAAACCCAAGCATAATAGAATAGGTTTACTTAATTACAAAGTCTTTTCTGAAAGGGAATCAGAACATAGAGAAGGGTTTCTGAAACAGCGCGATTACTAGAGTCATTTTCTTTAAGAACCAGGGGGTGTGTGTGTTGCAACACGTGCGCAGGGGAGGGGATCCAGAAAATGTTTTTGGGAGGGTGGGGATGGTCGGGGGGCTAGAAGGCACAAAGCGAAGGGGGACCAACTTAAGCCAGATATATATTTAGGGGGAAGCGGTCCCTTGGGAAGAAAGGGGACCCGCCTTTGGTGAGACACGTTTTTGGGGAAGGGAAAGGGGAGGGGTGAGGGAGTTTTTGTTTGTTTGTTTGTTTGGGTTGCTTTTGTTTTTGTTTAGGTGGGGGGGAAAGGGTTTTTTTTGTTTTTTGCTTTTCTTTTTAACAGCGCCTGCACCTTGCCCGCACCACGTCAAAAACCGCGCACCTGAAAAAACGGCGTTAAATTTAGTTGTATCGTAAAATGTGCTGACGCATCACAGTCGCGTCTTAAAGCGTTGTGAAGCCTAAACTGTAAACAAGACAGTGTGGAATCATAGAAAAGAAGGGCGGGGGGAAGAGCCACGTCGTTAATCTTAGGAGGGCAGAAACAAGACCACAGGGGGAGCAAATTAATTTCGGCGACATGAATGTCACTGTTGAAATACCTTTACAGGTTGATGTTGATGTGTATTTACGAAGCCACGTATAATAGGGACGATTAACGCTTATATATAAATGTGTACGTAATTTTATACTAGGCTAACTTGTTTATTTTTGTTTTCTTTTTTTATTATTTGTTTGTTTATCTATTCATCTGTTTGTCCGAGAGAGAGAGAAGAGGAGAGGGGAGAGAGGAGAGAGAGAGAGGGAGAGAGGACGGAGGAGAGAGAGAGAGGAGAGAGAGAGAGAGAGAGAGAGAGAGAGAGAGAGAGAGAGAGAGAGAGAGAGATACACACACACCGAAACAAGAAGATTGTATTATATTTAGTGACAATTCAAACTATCTTTGTAACGGTTCTATGGTGTAATGGTTAGCACTTTGGACTCTGAATCCAGCGATCCGAGTTCAAGTCTCGGTAGAACCTAATTCATTTTTTAAAAGTGTTTCTCGGTTATTCTTCATAATAAAACTATTTACTACTTAAAATTATTTTATTTTATGCTGTTATATTTGTTTTGATTTCCTTTTTGTTTGTTGCTTGGAAATTTGTATTTGTATTTTTATTTATTTTATTTTATTTTTTGGGGGGAGGGACATGAATTCACCTACCGACTGGTATGTTAATGCGTGGATGGGTGGGAAACGAGATAAAGAGGTTTGGTAGGGACAGAGAGAGAAAGAGAGATATAGAGACAGAGAGAAAGAGAGTAAATGAGAAAGATAGAGAGAGAGAGAGACAGAGAGAGAGAGAGAGAGAGAGAGAGAGAGAGAGAACAGACCGGCCTCGGTGGCGTCGTGGCAGAGCCCTCGGTCTACAGGGCTGGTAGGGTTACTGGTTTTGGATCCCAGTCGAGGCATGGGATTTTTAATCCAGATACCGACTCCAAAACCTGAGTGAGTGCTCCGCAAGGCTCAATGGGTAGGTTGTAACCACTTGCACCGACCAATGATCCATAACTGGTTCAACAAAGGCCATGGTTTGTGCTATCCTGCCTGTGGGAGCGCAAATAAAGATCCCTTGCTGCCTGTCGTAAAGAAGAGTAGCCTATGTGGCGACAGGCGGGTTTCCTCTAAAAACAGTGTAGAATGACATGTTTGACGTCCAATAGCCGATGATAAGATTAAAAATCAATGTGCTCTAGTGGCGTCGTTAAATAAAACAAACTTTACTTTTACTCTCTCTCTGTGTGTGTGTGTGTGTGTGTGTGTCTGTGTGTGTGTGTGTGCAAGTAAAGACCCCTTCCTCCAACTACAGTCATGTTACAACACGTAGTGCGACCATTACAACATCACAAGAGACATTACCGGTATTATATTGACCACGTGTTCTTTACCGTTCCCCTTACCCAACACCTATTATCAGATTGGCGCTAATCTCGTATGATCAAACACCCCGAAGCCGCGTTTAGTAATAATAAAAAAAAAGTGAACAGTCAAATCTCCAGAGTCTTATTTGCTATTAAAGTCATGTAAATTACTTAACATTACAATAGCAGCTTTCACTTTGTACAATTCCAGCAAGTTCACCATCGTGTCGACCCTTGACCCCTGGTCAACGTGGCGCGCCCTGGAGGTTGACAAGGGACAATAAATCTGTTCCTGACTTCTGTGCACAGTTGGTTAGCCGGGTGAGTAGTTTATAATGGGCACTGCTAACAACGCCCTGGTATTTGACGTCCCTGGATGACAACTCAACGTCTAACTGGTCGGCTGGGCGTTAAATCTGGATCTACCGACTGGAAGAGAGGCGTCAAATATAGGAACTGAGACTGGTTAATACGGGTTATTAGTCATATTAGATGACCATAGCAGCATGTAGATTGAGATGACAGAATTTGAAACTGTGTGTTACTCCCCACTCCCCTCCACAGCTCATTCATACTCTACAACTGGAGCATTTTCAACTAAAGATTCAACTATTAAAGGGACATTCCTGAGTTTGCTACAATTTTAAAGATGTTATCGACTAACAGACCAGGACTTCTAGATTATGGTAGCCCCACTCCCGTGGCTAGTGATATTCAGTGTTGAGCTAGTAAATAACTACTATTAGCATGCCCGATGGCTAGTAAAAAAGAGAGACTTTTTAACGATTGTAATTACATATCAAATATATTTGTCTGCATAAAATATTTACTGGCTGTATATTCAACGTGTTTCTGATCGTTCTAATATTTGTACAAGGTTAAATTTCATTTTATTTCCTAAAATAATTTGAAATTATTTGAAGACAAAATCCAGTTTGGGCTTCTTACAAATATTAAGACGACCAGAAACACACTGAATATACAGACACTGATATTCTAAACAAGAAAATATGTATTTAATATGTAAGTTTAATCGTAGAAACTAGTTTATTATTCGGAAACATCTTACAATGCAGCAAACTCAGGAATGTCCCTTTAAGGGTGAATATTTCTAATACGTTGTGATTTGGAATCATTGACCATTGACACACTAGAAATATTTTCGCATGTTACCCCCCCCCCCCCCCCCCCCTCCCTACACATACACCTCCCCATTAAACTGATACATGTATAAAGAGGGAAACTCACCCTAACCCAAAACCTAAACTTAACCCTAAATCTAACCCTGGCCCTAAGAATAGGGGGTGGGGGTTGGTCTGATAATATACCAGTTGTCCTGCCTGTGGGAAAGTCCACATGAAAGATCCCTTGCTACTAATGGAACTAAAAACATAGCGGGTTTCCTCTGTAAGAGTATATGATAAAGTGAAAACATTTTAAACATCCAGTAGGCGATGATTAATAAATCAAATAATATTTTACTTGCATTACACCACCATAAGCTTTACAGCGACGTAGCAAACACAGTAACCTTTGTTTATAGGTTCCATGGTGTAATGGTTAGCACTTTGGACTCTGAATCCAGCGATCCGAGTTCAAATCTCGGTGGAACCTGCTTTAATTTCTTTTTTCATGTCTGCATAATGAAATAAAACTTATTTTTCCCCTTTAAGACTAAATATCAAGATTAACAAATGTTTCACATCCAACAGCCATTTCGTATGCATGATACATGCTTATAGCAACCACCCCAACCCCACATCTATTTGAAGCTAAAACATTTGTTTTTGTTTGTGATAGACCTAATATACTCTGTCAAATCATCCTATTTAATTTACACCATGGTTTTAAGTCTCTCCCCATAGACCAGAGCACTAGTGCATTTACCTTGTTCCTGAACTCCATTTTACCCTAAGGCTGAATACAGCATGCAAAATTCTGTGATAAGTAATCTGTCCCCACAGACCAGAGCACCACTGTTTTACCTTTTCGTTTTTGCATGGCAGGAAATTTAAACACGAGATATAGAATCATGTATTGTAGATAATCCCTCAGACTCGCCGGTTGGCATACCTGATTAGTGGTCAGTCATTCATTAGTCTTTTCGACTTTAACTCTTTTTTCACGACGTGAATATGAGTATAGTTATCCCTCGCGGGTATCGAGAGCTGAACATATAATTATGGCTCACAAATGACACTCGGCGTAGCCCGAGGGTGAACCGGTCTAATTACTAGTGACTTATCGACTGACTCACGGCTCTTTCTTATTAAACACCACTGGTCAAACTGTCAACGGCGCTTCGGACTGGCCTGCGGTCGTTCATTTGACACATGCATGTAATGCCACGACTTAACTGTTGCGACATACTCCGTTTTGGGTGTCAGTGTTGTGTGACGTCACGAGAGGGACACGAGCTTTGATTAAGGCCAACCCAGAACAAAGTGAGTGCAAGTGACTGTATTTAGTCGTTTGAGAGATACAATACTACTACATTTCTGCAAATACAGGTTTTTGCACTTGGTTATATGCTTCTAACACTCTATCACTAAACAACCAGTCCTCTGTCCTGAACAGACAGCCCCGATAGCTGAGGTGTGTGCCCAGGACAGTGTGTTTGAACCTTAATTGGATATAAGCACGAAAATAAGTTCAAATAATGAAATAAATGACTACCACATTATATATTCTACTACACGTTTCTGGGAGAGAGAGAGAGAGAGAGAGAGAGAGAGAGAGAGAGAGAGAGAGAGAGAGAGAGAGAGAGAGAGAGAGAGAGAGAGAGAGAGAGAGAGAGAGAGAGAGAGAATGACAAAAACACACCACTTATTGTATGTGTGTTAACAATATAAAACTCCAAATCCACAGAGGGACGGGCATAGACACTAACAGAAATAAAGACACAGACAGAGAGACATCAACAGTATAACAAACAGACTCACTTGGAAAATGAATGCACGTACGACTGACCAAAGACAACTAAATATCAAGCAGACAAGTTTGTTTTGTTTAACGACACAACTAGAGTCAACAGGTAAAATGTTTTAAACAGACGCAACATGTTTATAACGAAATACCTTGCCACAGCTCTCCATAAACCAACAAGTTCAAATCGATACAAAATATGGTCAAAATGAGCAGCTGAAACGACTACGAATTGATTACAATATGTCAAAATTTCCCACACGCCCACAGTTGGCCTTGCCGATATAACAGATATTAACTCTCTCTGATTCACAATTTCAACGAATTACTAATTTCGCTTGATGTATGACCCGGTGTATTCCTGACACGTGAATTAGTCGAGATGAACTCGCTGTTTTGTTCACTGGGTGGCGAGACCTCATTAATTAAAACACAATTAGCGGAGCATATTGTTAGTACACGTGAATTTCAATGATACCACGCGAGCGCGCGCGTTAATGATATGCAAGCGGAAGCGGTCTCAGGTGACATCCGCACGCGCATGGCGCGAGTTCCTGGATACTAGTATTTGATCTCACAGCACACTTTTGTTTCTCTATAGACTGCAAATGGAATTATGTGCTTTATCGCATGATCTCCATGGACCAACAAATTTCATATTACATTTTAATGAAAAATAATGTTTATCCATTTACTGTTGTCAAATACCAAAAGAAAAGATATTTGTTTGTGATATATTTTATGTTAGAATCCAATAACCAATTCTTTTAAATTTTAGTGGAAAACAATGAGACAGGCAAACTGATATATGGAACACGAAAGGGTGTCAGATAGACTGGCAAAGAGGTTATGTTCATTTTTGTACATAATACTAAAAATTAATAACGTCAACCTAAATATTATTTGATAGTCGTTCGATAAATTGAATATGAATCCGTGCCAAGGAGAGATGCTTACACCACTAATATTTCACATGCCATTATACAGGTGAAAGACTATTATGGCGTAGACGGGGCGCTGATAAATGGCAGCTGCGCGTAGTTTGACAGCGAGTGGATACTTTGCTAAAACCGTGAAATTGAGTTTTAATATGTTATAAGAATGGGCTTCTGGCAGCTTGGAGCCTATTGGGCTATTTCTTGTTTCAGCCAGTGCACCACGACTGGTATATCAAAGACCGTGGTATGTGCTATCCTGTCTATGGGATGGTGCATATAAAAGATCCCTTGACACTAATGGGACAATGTAGCGGGTTTCCTATCTAAAGACAATTATGTAAAAATTACCAAATGTTTGACATTCAATAGCTGATGAATAATAAATCAATGTGCTCTAGTGGTGTCGTTAAACAAAACAAACTTCAAGGCAACATGGTAGGACTAGGGAGCTAGGTTTTTACATCTCTCTGAAGCTTGTAGAAAACAAAGCACTACGCCACCATACGTCGCTCTACATGTTGGTCTGTCATGACATTTGTCTTCAATACTATGAAGCTGGACAAGTCATCTGAACGACAAAACCATTTACATACAAGAATTGTTGCTGGAATTTGCTGGTCATCCTCGTTTGTGTAATGCCACAGCATGTATTATTTTCTAATTCAAGAAAAGCACGTACCTCAGAGAAGTAAAGGTTATGGAGATGAGCTCTGTGTCCGTGCTTATAAGTCCAGTCTCAATATCTAATGACGTCACACTTTCTCATTTGTATGGCGTCATGACATTAGTGCCTCAGACTCTATTACATTCTAGACTCTAAAAGTTTTATAAGCACCAGACCTGGTCTATTTTTATAAGGTATTTCCCCATTTCAACCTCACAGAGTCTTGTTTCACGCTATTATAACTTTATACAGATGTGTTATAGATTTGTAGGTTAACAAAACATAGGGTCAGTTTTCAGGGCAAAACACTTTGGCCTGTCACTTTTAAAGGTAAGATGCCACACCTTTATGTACTGCATAGGAGTATTATTATGGTGTTTATATCTATAAATTATATATTAAAAAAAATACATATTAAAATAAGTTAACATCGTCGGCAAAGCTAATTAATTTGGTATAAAAGAACCTATACTATATCATGTGTATTTATCAATGTAGAATATACTGACAATGAGTCGACACGTGATGACACATACGTGAGAGCGGAACGGAAACACTACAATAACCGTCACAAATTCAAACATCGCCCGGTGGGTTATAAAAATATGAAGAACGTCGGCGTAACGAGATTTTTCAAAGGCGGCATTTTGACCCACAGCAAAGTGTGTAATTTTATCCCGCGTGGGGGCACTGTTGCTTGTATTAACGACCTTGTCGGGATCGTATTTACTTTGTCAAGTGTGTCTTTTATGACAACGTTATACAAAACAAATCGGGCCGATCTTTGCCGAAGTTTGTTTTTAATTCGCGTTTCATGAAGCGTAGCATGGGGATATTTTAGACTGATAATCGGCGACCGTTTAACGAGACGGTTCGAGGGGTTTTCAGATAGAGATGAAACGGTTATAGATCATGTTACGAGCCAGCGTTTAGAAATTAAACTGTGTGCGTTATAGACCCCGTGTTGTGTTCTTGTGTAGGACAAAAAGGACTCTAAAACGCTATGCTGGTTTTTCTACCATTGTAACGCATTTCTCACTTAAGGTAGACTATTAAAGAAATGTTCGTTGTAGATTAAATAGCATTTAACATGGGCGTACATTGAAAAGGGGGGTTCCAAAATAGATTGCAGAGATATTGGGCATATATTTCTATGTTGAGTTTTGAAAAGGGGGGTTCCAAAATAGATTGCAGAGATATTGGGCAGATATTTCTATGTTGAGTAAATATAATAATGTCAGATATCAATGTCAGATATATTAAATTATAAAAAAAGCGATTTCGGGGGAGGGGGGGGGGTCGGTCGAACCCATCGACACCCCCCCCCCCATGTACGCCCATGTTTAATGGGTTGGGAGGGATGCACAGGATTAAAAATGTTTTTTTTTTTCTTTTTTTTTTTTTCTTTTTTTAAATGATACAGTTCGTCTGCACTGATAAGCCAAGCGCCCTACCCGAAGCCCATTCAGAACATTACTTTAGCAAAATGAGGGCGGTCCTTTCATTGGCCAGAGTTAGGTTTTGTAGCTATTTGAATCAATATATATATATACCACATCACTCGAGTTAAATATGCTTTATTATTATAACACACATATCCCTATTTTAATAAATCGATATATACATGTATAACAAATTATATAATGAACTTCATTTATTCTACTATACCTAATATTATTGACTTATTGTATGTATATATTTTTGTATATAATTTAACTATTTTTGTATATAATTTAACTATTCATATACTATATTATTTATTATTTAATGTTCTCCTGTAAACCCTATCCTGTCTTGTCACATTATGTTATGTATTTGTTCATGTTTCCCCACATGTCGTTGCCTAACGGCCAGGGTGTAATAAAGTTCTGTTCTGTCATTTAAACAGACAATCGACCCCATTTTGAGTAAAAACGTTGATAATCTAGTATTTATTTTATATGGCATGATCGAAAACAACAACCAATGTTGATGATGTGAACGATTGAAAAAAGTTTGTTTTGTTTAACGACACCACTAGAGCACATTGGTTTATTAATCATCGGCTTGTGAATGTCAAATATTTGGTAATTCTGATATATAATCTTGAAGAGGAAACCCGCTACATTTGTTTTTCTTTAGTAACAAGGGATCTTTTATGTGCACGATCTCACAGGCAGGATAGCACATACCACGCTGTTTGATATACCAACCGCGGTATACTGGTTGGAACGAGAAAAAGCCCAATGGTCCTACCGACGGGGATCGACCCTCTGTGGACGATGAGTTTATATTCTGGATCATATGGTTATTTATATTTCGCTATTTTTACACGTGTTTGTGGTAAACAACTGGTCGATGTCATAGAAAGAAATGTTTTATTTAACGACGCACTCAACACATTATTTTACGGTTATATGGCGTCAGACATATGGTTAAGGACCACACATATTTTGAGAGGAAACCCGCTGTCGCCACTACATGGGCTACTCTTCCGATTAGCAGCAAGGGATCTTTTATTTGTGCTTCCCACAGGCAGGATAGCACAAACCATGGCCTTTGTTGAACCAGTTATGGATCACTGGTCGGTGCAAGTGGTTTACACCTACCCATTGAGCCTTGCGGAGCACTCACTCAGGGTTTGGACTCAGTATCTGGATTAAAAATTCCATGCCTCAACTGGGATCCGAACCCAGTACCTACCAGCATGTAGACCGATGGCCTACCACGACGCCACCGAGGACGGTAGTCGATGTCATAGATAATCTTTGTAAAACTAAACCAAGAATATTAAAACTGTAATGCGCTTCCAATCGGTGTAAACAGTGATATTATCAAGAATCCTTAGCGAAAAATATTAAATGCATCTATTCAACGTGTATTCATTAAAATTGCTGGAAGTACTTTGCCACTATGGAGATGTAATTGGAATTGAAACTGTGACGTCACTTGTTAACCTGTTGGTCACACTTATTGATAAAATAAATAATAGTATAAATTTGTAAAAATAAGTAATAGTAAACGAACTTATTTTAATATATTTGTGTGGACATGCAATTCATTGTATTATACATGTTTTGGTCAATATCCAGCTTGGAGACTGTCTCTTTAATTCATAGCCATAACTAACACATTAAATAGCCGATGGTTAAACACCATGAGAGTATTTAAACAAATACTCTAAGAATTAAAAATTTGCGTAACCGATTTATGGGTTATGAAAAATTAATTTCAGGTAACCCATTGTCTACCGTAGTAACTCGTTATGTCCATGAACATGATTCCCTGAATTTTGCGTGAACAAAATAGGTTACAAAAAATTATATTTGCGCGAACAACGCGCGAACGAAAAGATCGTTCTCGTGATTTCCAGAGGCCTGTTTAAACAAATACTATAATGATTTTATTCCCAGTTAATAAATACTAAATTGATAGCATCGCTCGCCTAAAATAACAGTTTTACTGCATATTAAATTGTATTAATTTTACTAGATATGTATACTGTATTGTTATATCATATTATATTATTATATTATGTTATATATATTAAGAAAACATTGTCGTCTATTAATACTAATATACTACTTCTATTATTACTATTTTTCTACTAGTAATACAACTTTAGCGACTTGGTGGGTAGGTGCAAGACCACTACACCCTCTTCTCTCTTACTAACCACTAACAGCTAAAAACTAACTCACTGTCATGAACAGACAGCCCAGATAGCTGAGGTGTATGCCCAGGACAGCGTGCTTGAACGCTAATTAGATATAAGCACAAAAATAAGTTGAAATGAAATGGCAAATATGTATGTGCAAGAGTAGTTAAAATCCAAATATAACTTACATGATTCAAAACGCGAACACTGGTTTACAAAGCCCAGATTGCACGCTTACACATATTTAACCACTTCAGCAACAGGATCTTTTAATGCACTTCCGTTTGGTGATTTGAGAAAAGAAATAGAGCTCTGTTCTGTTCTATCCCAGTAAATATTAACACACACTTTATTCCAGCTTCAGAACACACATCATTAAACAGACATGATTGGTTTCAATTTAAACCTACAAGATAATAACGCCTATAGTCTTTATTCATAGCATACCACCTCAAGGCCAGTCAACAAAGTGTCGGCGCGTGGCCATTGTTAACGACAACTACCGAAAATACCCGAAGGTGATGGACACATTAAAATGCCTCGTTATCACCGACAATTATCTTTTTTTCTCTTTTTTCCTCCCGTTTTACACATGTGGCTGGCGCGTGGCCATTATCCACAGCGTCACAATGACAATGTCTATAACGACGGCGTGGTATTTTTCAAACCAGATGGTCGCATGTTAACGGGGTATATATCTTAACGTCAGACGTTCAAACACCAGCTGAGAGACACAGGTACTGGTCACGTGACTTCCATTAACTTCATCAGCGGCCATGTGTGGAATGACAGTTGTGCGTCGTGTCGAATATCGCGTTTTGCTGTCATTTCGCTTTTTATCGTCTTTCATTACTCCATTAGTTAAAACTAAATAACCAATTTAAACCTCGCGTGTTGTGCAGAACACATGTTGCCCGGGACCAACTAAAGATAGTTTACAAAATCTTCAGTGGCAGATCAGGGATCTTTTATGACTATATATTTAAAGAGTTTGCAACCGACCTCGGTGGCGCAGTGGTTAAGCCATCGAACTATTGCAATGTTGAGTTTCTCGAATAAAAAGATTTTTTTTAAAAGCCATCGGACTACAGGCTGGTAAGTACAGGGTTCGCAGTCAGGTGCCGACTCTAAGCCAGAGCAAGTTATTAAGAGCTGCATGGGTAGGTATAAGGCCACTACACCCTCTTCTCTCTCACTGACCTTTAACCAACTAACAACTAACCCACTGTCCTAGACAGACAGCCCAGATAGCTGATATGTGTGCCCAGGACAGCGTGCTTGAACCGAAGTCGGATATAAGCACGATAATAAGTTGTAATGAAAGGGAAGACGGATTAGAGAAGGATGTATGAACCCGAGAGATAGTGGCAGTCGATCTGTGCACAAGGTGCGGGTTGTAGCCCAGTGGTAAAACGTTCACTTAATTCGCAGTCGGTCCAGGATCGATCCCCGTCGGTGGACCTATTGGGCTATTTCTCGTTCCAGCTAGTTCTTCACAACTGGTGTAAAAAATGGCATGGTATATACTATCCTGTCTGTGGACAAAATGCATGCAAGTGGTTCATGATGGCAATCATACCTTGTCGAAACGTCCCTTTGAGTCTGATTTGTGCAAGGATACGATTGCTGTATTAATTCACACAGACACACGCACAGACAAATATAGACGGAGGGACAGACACAAAGAAATAATGTTTCTTCGTACCCAGTGCTAAATGGAATTCTCATTATGTAGGTTCCATGGTGTAATGGTTAGCACTTTGGACTCTGAATCCAGCGATCCGAGTTCAAGTTTCGGTGGAACCTGATCTATTTTTTTTTTTTTTACAATTTATCTGTTATTAATTAATTTAAAAAACACATTAGACACCCTGACACACCACGAACACACATACAGACAGACACACACACACACACACACACACACACACACACACACACACACGGACACACACACACGAACACACATACAGACACACACGCATGCGATCTCCTACCCCCCAACAAAACAACAACAACAACAACCCCCCCAAAAAAAAAACAAAAAAAACAAAACAACAACAACAACAAAAAAAACAATAAAAACAAAACAAACACCTACAACACCCACCCAACTAAACAAACAACCCCACACACGAAAAAATCCAAACAAAACCAAACAAAAACAATCAAAGAAAACACAAAATAACAACGACAACATAAACAGACAACAACAACAACAACAACAGTAAGTAACAAGCATTTCGTAAAGTAATTACTTTGGCAGAACAAAGAAACCAGCATGTATGGCAATAAAATAGCTATTTCCAGCTGCACCGTTTGACAAACAGGTAAATAAAACTAACACAACCCTTGTCACGTCTTTATTAACGTGTAGCAAATACAAATGCATACATGTTAAAGGGACATTCCTGAGTTTGCTGCAATTTTAAAGATGTTATCGACTAACAGAGACTTTTTAACGATTGTAATTACATATCAAATATATTTTTTTGCATAAAATATTAGTGGCTGTATATTAGACGTGTTTCTGATCGTTCTAATATGTGTACTAGGTTAAATTTCCTTTTAGTGCCTCAAAAATATTTGGACAAAATCCAATGTGGGCTTTTTACAAATATTAAGACAATCAGAAGCGCATTGAATATACAGACACTGATATTCTAAACATTTAACAAGAAAATATATTTAATATGCAAGTTTAATCGTAGAACTATTTTATTAGTCGGAAACATCTTACAATGGAGCAAACTCAGGAATGTCCCTTTAACGTTAACAGTCAGGCTATCTTGGGCAGTAATCTAATTTCAAAAGACAAATATTCAAGCACGCTCTGTTTTATTGTTAAGTTGTTGCTAAATGTCCATCCTGCTGGGAGTGTGAGCAGGTAATAAGAAACGATTTAATACAATATTTGTTCGTAAAAAAACACTGGTGACTTGTCTCAGAAAGATCGTGTGTCTTTGTTCAGTGCAGTTTACTAGTGTGATTATGGTTCCCAATATAGACATGTAAAGTGTAAACAAGTTTTAACTTCAGGTCTGTCCTCTTGGAAGGAAGAAAATGTTTTATTTAACGACGCACTCAACACATTTTATTTTCAGTTATATGACGTCAGACATGTGGTTAAGGACCATACAAATATTGAGAGAGGAAACCCGCTGCCGCTACTTCATGGGCTATTCTTTTCGATTAGCAGCAAGGGATCTTTTATATGCACCATCCCACAGACAGCATGCCACATACCACGGCCTTTGATATGCCAGTCGTGGTGCACTAGCGCTAACGAGAAATAGCCCAATGGGCCCACTGACGAGGATCGATCCCAGACCGACCGGTCATCAAGCGGGCGCTTTACCACTGAGCTACGTCTCGGCCCCTGCTATATTGGAGTAGCCAAGATTTTATATTGGGGTGAACCTATTCCGGGGGGGGGGGGGGGGGGGGGGTGATGTGTGTTGTAAGAGACCCAGACTCTTGTGTTATAGTTAAAGTTTGCTTTGTTTGACGACACTATCATATCATCGGATATTGGACAATATTTTGTCGATGCGCGGTCGATGTGGGATCGATCCCGGTCGGTGGGCCCATTGGGCTATTTCTCGTTCCCGCCAGTGCACCACGACTGGTATATCAAAGACCGTGGTATTTACTACCCTGTCTGTGGGATGGTGCATATAAAAGATCCCTTGCTGCTAATCGAAAAGAGTAGCCCATGAAGTGGCGACAGCGGGTTTCCTCTCTCTCTATCTGTGGGGTCATTAACCATATGTCTGACGCCATATAACCGTAAATAAAATGTGTTGAGTGCTCTCGTTAAATAAAACATTTCCTTCCTTCTGTTGTTACATCTCTGTCTGATGCTATGATATACAGACGCGAAAAGAAATAGTCCGTAATAAAACGTGTAACTCATTCTATGCGCACGGATATCCGCTTGTCGACGGGGACTGGGTTTGTGCACACTGCTATCTGTGTTTTGTGAATAAGATAGCTTATGTCTAGGAATAATCTTTGTTGGAGTATCCGCACTTAACACTGTGTGCCTGGATACTCAAGACTTTCATTCACTGTGTCAACATAGTCTCGATTTGTTCAAACATGATACCGTCTGCTGACTACAACGCAAAAATGGTTGGTTATCATTCGACGTTTTGGACCGGCTTCGGTGGCGTAGTGGTTAGGCCATTGGTCTACAGGCTGGTAGGTACTGGCTTCGGATCCCAGTCGAGGCATGGGATTTTTAATCCAGATATTCCAAACCCTGAGTGAGTGCTCCGCAAGGCTCAATGGGTAGGTGGTTCAACAAAGACCATGGTTTGTGCTATCCTGCCTGTGGGAAGCGCAAATAAAAAATCCCTTGCTGCTAATCGGAAAGAGTAGCCAATGTAGTGGCGACAGCGGGTTTCCTCTCAAAGTATGTGTGGTCCTTAATTATATGTCTGACGCCATATAACCGTAAATAAAATGTGTTGAGTGCGTCGTTAAATAAAACATTTCTTTCTTTCGACTTTTTGTAAATGTTGACAATGTAAACAGTGCTGTACCTGGCATACTATTCACACTCAAACGTCTTCAATTAGAAAAATGACATATTATAGTTATTAAATAATGTACTTTTTTCTTTTTCTTTTACATTTTTCGAGCAGGACAAAGCCCAATGGTAAAGCGCTCGCTGGATGCGCGGTCGGTTTGGAATCGATCCCCATCAGTTGGACAATTTTATTAGTCAATGACTAAATGTACAAAACATGCGTGCTTCCGTCGTGTCTATAACGTAGCGGTATTTGTCGGCTTTGGTCTAGTGGCCATGAGTAGGAGAGGCAACAGAAACAAATTTCGTAAGGGAAATATCACTGTTATTTAATTATACCCAAAATACACCTGCTATTAATCCATAACAAAAGCTTGTGTTCGTTCCCAGATTTGTCAGTAGGGGTTTTGTTTGTTGTTGTGTGTCGCCGCCTACAGTTATCTCCATAATCTAAATGCTCCGAGAATGCGGTTGAAAATCAGATCAAAGAATACGACAAACGATCCGTGGATATCAAACATCATTATCGGTAAAATCTGAACTGTTCGTAAATCCCAGTGTCGTCCCCGCGTACACTCCCTGCGTAACGTCAAGCGGGATTCAGTGTAGTGTCATGTGGCAGGGTAACGATCTATCGTGAATCTGGATATGTTCCCAGGCGGGTAAATATCAACTTCCGGTTTTTACTGGCATAGGCGAACGGGTTCCCATTTTGTAGGGATGGGGGTGGGAGGTGTGTGTAGGGGTGGGGGTGGGGGGAGGAGAAGGAGTGACTGGGGTTTTGCCCACGTTAAAACAAATCTTGATAACAACATATTCATAATATTATTACTACCAAACAGATAAAACAGGGTTGTAAACGAATCACTACGCATTTTTACATGAAATACAACTAATATTGCGGGTAGATTTTTTTTTTTTTTTTTTGGGGGGGGGGGGGGGGGGAGAGATTGTCAAAGGACCTCCCCCCCCCCCATCTAAGTTGATCAGAATCATGAAAATTTGTTCTACTTTAACATCTAACATGCGCAATCCCCCTGAAACTCCCATCCACACATACATACATACAAGCTCGCCAAAATCATCGAAACTCCTGGTTCACGATTGCACTGCGAAACAGTCAGCATTTCTAATACTAGCAGTTAGCTGTAAAGAGGAGCTCTGAATGGCCAAATAATTTAGACCACAGAACTAGAACAACATCACTACAACCCATAGGGGTATGGGCTACCATTTTTGTAGGGAGGCATGCTGGTTTTTGTCCGAATTAGACAGAAATGCCCGAATCTGGATAACAGCATTCATTCATATTAACCTTACTGCCAAACTGCTATACAGAGTTGCAAACGAGTCGGTACGCAATTTTACATGGATTACAACTAATTTTGAGGGTAGAATGATATAAATACATGGTAAAAAGGTCTTAGGTTAGCACATCTGCCCGAATATCTGTATACTTTTTACCCGAATTTGAGGTTTTACTTTCTAGGGGAGGGGGGCGGAGGGGGGGGGGCAGTTGCGCGCGCGCGCGCGCGCACACACACACACACACACACACACACACACACACACACACACACACACACACACACACACCGTCCCCGTGTCTCGTACGCTTATGCCCGAAACGATGATGCAGTGCTTATGGATTTATGATCAGCCATAAACTGCTATCCTAAAATTATGTACTGGGGCAATGATCTCAATGTCAAACTCACAGTAATTTTGAGTAAAATACATTAGCGATATCAGCTAATAATGAGACGAGCAGTTTTTCGCCCACACAGAAATAGTTTTGCGCGAAAACACGCGAGCAGGAACAATTGCTCGCGTCTAGCCATAAGAATTGTTGATAAGCCTCTGAAAATTGCGAGAGCGATAGTTTCGTTCGCGCGTCGCTCGGATAAGTATAGTTTGCGTAACCCATTTTTCGTTCGCGCAATGAATTTATGACACGGTCATAGCGTGTTTCGTAAAAATTAAATGGGTTACCTGAATTTGTTTTTGCGTAGCCCACAAATTGTAGGGGCGGAACATAACTCAGTGATACAGCGCTCGCTCGATGTGCAGTCGGTCTGGGATCGATCCCCGTATGTGGGCCCATTGGGCTATTTCTCGTCACAGCTAGTGCACCACGACTGCACTCGCTCTCTCTCTCTCTCATAAATGGTTTACGCAAATGTTCAAGTCTGGGAGGCCTGGTTGATGTTTTAAAACTAACTACATCCGTGGTCATCATATCGGTGATACACAGCTATGCCCATGAAATAACCTGCTTTCTACACAGGTGCCTATCACTGTCAGTTGAAACATTTGGAATGCGTATACAAACATTAATACATTCTCAAGCAAGGCGCTGTTCATAGTTGCTAGCACACAACAAGGGCCAGCCATGATATGGCTATACGTTATTGTGACAGTGATGAAGAGGACAGAGTACCGGCCTCGGTGGCGCAGTGGTTAAGCCATCGGACTAGAGGCTGGAAGGTACAAGGTACGCAGCCCGGTACCGGCTCTAACCGACAGCTAGTTCTTAAGGGCTCAATGGGTAGGTGTAAGGTCACTACACCCTATTCTCTCTCTCACTAACCACTAACCAACTAACAGCTAACCTTACTGTCCTGGACAGACAGCCCAGATTGCTGAGGTGTGTTCCCATGACAGCGTGCCTGAACCTTAATTGGACATAAGCACGAAAATAAGTTGAAATGAAATGAAGGGGGAAGAGTTTCTTAATTAGAGGCTAGTTCAGGCTGAAATCATCTGTACCTATCCAAGTTATCATTACTAGTCTATAAATCATTACTAAATGATGTTAACAATAATGTTATAAATCACAAATGGATTATGTTTGTAAAATCAATTTTAGATGATGTTGGTTGTACATATATATAGTCCTCACAGTGCTATGGTATTACTAGTTGTTCCTTGTTGAAAAGATCTATTTCCACAAGGCTTACTGATCAATACTTACAATCATGGTACATCCAAAGCTTCAAATTATAAATTATTAAAAAATACTGTTGCATTTGAGACATATCTCACACTTATAGACTGGCGTCCATTATTACGATTCAGATTTTGAAATCATAATCTTCCTACTGAAACTGGCAGATGGAAAAATGTATCACTAAACAATCGAATATGTCCACTATGTAAAAATTACGACATCGGAGATGAGTTTCATTATATATTTACATGTATGTCGGTCTGGGATCAATCATTGTCGGTGGGCCCATTGCGCTATTTCTCGTTCCAGCCAGTGCACCACAACTGATATATATATCAAAGACCGTGGTATGTGCTATCCTGTCTGTGAGATGGTGCATATAAAAGATCCCTTGCTTCTAATCGAAAAGAGTAGCCCATGAAGCGGGTTTCCTCTCTCAATATCTGTGTGGTCCTTCACGCCATATAACCGTAAATAAAATGTGTTGAGTGCGTCGTTAGAATGTGTGTTGTTAAATAAAACATTTCCTTTCCTTTTATCATCGGCTAGTGAATTTGATAATTCGGACACAATGTCTCATAGGAAACGAGCTACCTTTTCCATTTAGCAACAAGGAATCTTTCATAAAGTTTGTTTTGTTTAACGACACCACTAGAGCACACTGATTAATTAATCATCGGCTATTGGATTTCAAACAGTTCATAATTCGGGCATGTGGTCATCAGAGGAAACCCGCTACATTTTCCTAAAGTAGCAAGGGGTCTTTCCCGCAAACAGGACAGTACATATCATGACGTTTTTGTATACCATTGTGTTAATACACGCATTGTGCGTATGTATATGTATGTGTGCGTGCGTGCAAATGGTTTGCTTGTTTCAATTGTCGTTATAATTAAAAATATATTATTATTATTATTATTATTATTATTATTATTATTACTATTATTATTATTATCATCATCATTTTGTTTTGCTGTTTTATTTTCGTTTTGTGTGAGGTTATGTATTTCCTTTTTCGTTTTTAGATTAAAACCTGATATAACGCTCTCACGAAGAAGTGTTTGTTGTTTGATCGAAACCGTATGGAAAGGGGTGAAGGGGTTAAAACCACTTGATCCCCTCACAAAACTTTATCCTCGTCTGTCTAACCGACACACACACAAACAAACAAAGACATGCCACTTCTAACACGCGCCATAAAACACAACTGCACTATTGCCGGTTACCGGGACACGAACTAACGTTATAAATAACCCTGACTCCAGTTCTATGTTCACCTCAGTCGTAAAGTGTCTCTGGGTCCAGCTAGTTTTGTGTTTCACCATTACGAACCATAAAAATACATCTCGCATTAAAATAAGTAGTTTTTCAGGATTGTATGCTTGTTAAGCAGTCGACTATAATAAATTCAAAAGAAACCAAAGGGGACGAAAAACTACACAAAAAAAGATGTAAAGAAGAAATAACAATAAAGAAAACAAACAGAGGAGGAAAGAGAGAATAAGCGAATGAAACAAAGATAGATAGA
Source organism: Gigantopelta aegis (assembly GCF_016097555.1). NCBI lineage: Eukaryota > Metazoa > Mollusca > Gastropoda > Neomphalida > Peltospiridae > Gigantopelta > Gigantopelta aegis. The sequence continues at coordinate 23,935,836 of NC_054710.1, forward strand.
AGAATGAAAGAAGAAATAATTTAAATGTGGAAATAATGGAAGGAAAAAGAAAACTGAAAATGAAAGATGAAAAACAGGCAGGAAAGGAAAGACAGAAGAGTGCAAATAGTTCTTAAGTTTACGTTTCTTGGTAATGCGTCATGTCTTGGTTTAAACTAAAGTAGGTCATACAAAAATTACATTCTTAGTCATCCATAGACCATAGGTAATGAGGCTATATGCTTCTATATATAATTAGTGGATATATCACTATTTTTAAATTAATATCTTAATCAGTAGGCCTGTCAATTGTTTTATGTATGTTTGCCTGCCTATGGGTAACATATCCTCAAAAGGACAGTCCTTGCTGTCCAGCCCTTTCTCTCAGGATATCAGTTTAAACACACACACCTACTTAACATGGCCTGAGTACAAATAATTTACTCTAAAGGTGTTACATGTGTTTGGGCTGGAATTATTACAACAAAAAGTGTTCAGTGTTAAGACGTTACACGTGTTTGCACATAATGACCCCCCCCCCCCCCCCCCCTTGTCCGATGTGTCTGCAATCAACTAAATTTGGTCAAACTCAGTTGAGAAATGTATCTGTCCCATGTCACCATAGAGATGCCTGCAATAAAATAGACAGTCAAACTGCACGCTACTTCTGCGGATATATTTCCTGATTTAGGAGTCATCAAGCCCGTAGAACTGAGGACAAAAGTTTAAAGTGTACGTTTTGGGGGTGGGGGGAGGGGGGGGGGGTATTCTATTCTATATAAATACAGATATAAAGGTCTGGCTTGAGCTCCCCTAAGTCCACCCCCACTAGATAATGGCCTCCACACTAGAGACTGTGCCCCTACCCTCCAATCCAGATATCGTTCCTACGAGCCTGGGTCGTGTTCCGTGAAGCGATCATAGTGTTAAGATCACTTTAAGTGCTTATGCTTAAGTTGATTTTAGGGCTAAAATCGCTTAATTTTTTTTCATTTCAACTTATTTTCGTGCTTATATCCAATTAAGGTTCAAGCACGCTGTCTTGGGCACACACCTCATCTATCTGGGATGTCTGTCCAGGATTAGTTGTTAATTCTTAGTGGTTAGTGAGACAGAAGAGGGAAGGAAGGAAATGTACCGATTGAATAGTTACAACTGTGGTTCTGGGTGGGAGCCGATAGGCCTATCGGGCTGCCTACCCTGTATCTACCAGCCTTATGTCCGATGGCTTGACCACGGCGCCAACGAGGCCCGTGATCGCTTCATGGAACGGAGCTCTGGTCAACCAAATGGGAGGATAACTGTGATCTGTGACCATTACGAGTTGCAATAGCGTTATACGTGCACAGTTTACTGAAAAAAGGTATGTGCTATCGTTAGGGATACAGATGATTCGTCCTCTGATTGTGATACAGGCGAGTTGACTATTCTTATTTTATATTTATTGCACTTTCCATTTTTAAACTAGGCTCTATCCAATATAAATGGACGAATTGTCTGAGTTGGGTGGACGAATTGTACTGTGGACGAATCGTCTGTGGCCGAAACGTCCAGAGGACGAACTGTCTAGAAAGCTATTGTTACATCAAGGATGGTGACGACCTGTTATTGTCTTCTTCTTTTTTTTTCTTTTTTTTGCATTAGTTGTCGACATTATAATGATGGTGAAACGAGAAGGCAATAAATCACCAATATGAACTAAAAGGAATTTTTGTATTACTTGAACAACGCACTCAAGACATTTTAGTTACGGTTATATGGCGTCAGATATATGGTTAAGGACAATGAAAGAGTTAACCCACTGTCGCCACGCAATGGGCAAGGGATCTGTTGTTTGCTCCATCCTACAGATAGGGTAGCAAGTACAACGGCCTTTGATATACCAGTCGCGGTGCACTGGCTGGAACGAGAAATAACCCAATGGGCTCACCGACGGGGATCGATCCCAAACCGACCGCGCATCGAACGAGCGCCATACAACTGGGCTACGTCCTACCCCTCAAGAATAATGACGACTTGTCTTTTTTGTCTTTTTTGCATTAGTTGTCGACATTATATGAAGGTGAGATGCAGTAAATCATCAATATGAACTCGTCCATCTAAGCTTTTATTGGCTCTCAGTTGGGTTCTTATAGGTACTTACATGAATCGACAAACGGTGATTAAACTTTCAGTTGGAGTTCATTTTGTGTAACTGTAATTTCGTGCGTGTTCTTATGAGTAAATCGTTGAATTGTGAGACGATGAAGCGAAACCCATGATGCAGCTTTAAAATAGCTTACGTTTTATGTATATATATATATATATATATATATATATATATATATATATATATATATATATATGCTGCATTAAGAAGAACCCATAATGTATCACCACAAGACAGACTCATAACAATATACACAGATTACGCAGAATAAAAAAGGCAGTTATAATGTCTACACACTGCTTGAAATTAATGTGCATACGTGAAATGAATGGTAGGCTCAAATTGCACTCAGAAATCACGAATGCATAATAATGCTATTACAGGTCTGTAAAACAGGACATTAAATTGTGTCTGTTGTTAAAACTGCTTCGAGATCTCTGACATAGGCGCCGGGTGATGGCAATGAATGGAGGAGAGATGAGGGTGTGTGGCTAATGTATTATCATAAGAATTGGAGGAAAGCTGTTGGCAGTGCATAATTATTGTGCGTGACACTTTGATCAACACGGTGGCGTAGTCGTTAAGCCGTTGGACTTAAGGCTGGTGGGCACTGGGTTCGTTTCCCATTATCGGGGCATAGCCACCAAGAGCGAGTTTTTACGACTCACTGGGTAGGTGTAAGACCACTACACCGACTAAATTATATCGCTAACAGCTAACCCAATGTCTTGGACAGACAGGCCAGATAGTTGATGTGTGTGACCAGGACAGCGTGCTTCAACATTAATTGAATATAACACGGATATAGGTATAAACAAACAATACATAATAACTAAAACAGCTAGGTGTAAGACCACTACACCGACTAAATTATCTTGCTAACAACTAACCCACTTTCCTGGACAGACAATCCAGATAGCTGACGTGTGTGCCCAAGACAGCGTGTTTGATCCTTAATTGAATATAACACGGATATAGGTATAAACAAACAATAAACAATAACTAAAATAGCTAGGTGTAAGACCACTACACTGACTACATTATCTCGCTAACAACTAACCCACTGTCCTGGACAGACAGGCCAGATAGCTGACGTGTGTGCCCAAGACAGCGTGCTTGAACATTAATTGAATATAACACGGATATAGGTATAAACAAACAATAAACAATAAATAAAATAGCTATGTCTGTATCATCTTACCGTAATATTTCAGATAACCAGCGAAACCTTCCTCAAATCCAAGACAGTGATTCACTGTGGACAGTTATTTCACACACATTAAAAAAAGAAGAAAATATCACAACTCGTTAAAGTGTCACCGAAACCTTATCATCTAGTCCATAACAAAACACCAATATCCAGTGACTGAAACTAGCAGACTAAACAACCAATCTCTATCCCAACCAGTAACACACCTTCGTCGTTCTGTTTAATCCCAATCCACAGCCTGTCTGTCGTCTGCTGGCGATAAACGGTGCACGCGATGAATAAAGATCACGTGACATTCGACTTGTCCAACAGCTTTCGCTCTCATAGAAAACAGACCAGACCAGCCGAGCACGGAATAGGTGTTTTGTGTTTCCCCATTAACTTTCAATTACGGAAGGAAATAGCGAAGGGTACGAAATCTGTCTGCAAATCCGATTCATCATCGGCTGGACACGATATTTCTATTATACCGAAACACCCCGCGACTTGTCAGTGTAGCCACTGAACGGAGCGCTTCATGATTGGAGGGAAACGCCGCAGAATGGAATCATGATTGCGCTGATCCGACCGGAGCGCGTTTTGGTTGGAGGGATTTGCACAGAAACGAAAACTCAATGACAGTGATGAGAGCTTTCTTTTTGTGTGTGTGTGTTCATGACAAGAGGGTGGGCAAGAAATAATAATTACCGCGAGGTAGCCGGGGGCAAATCCTGTCCTCCAGTGACATATTTGTGCATTTATGACAGCGACGAATAACTAATTACGTGGCAATTGAAGCACAGTTGGACGTATTATCGATGGCCAGTCAGCCGGCGCTTGTTGTGGATAAGGGGTTTTGTAGAGTGACTTTTTTTTTCTATCACAGACAGTCACACTAGAGTTGACAAGATACACCTCGAGCGTCAAGTTGAGACAGCTTACAAACCCTGGCGCGAATCTAGACGTTTTGGGTTTTTTTTTTTTTTTTTTATGGGGGGTGGGGGTGGGGGTGTCTTCAATGGAAATTCCCATTCGGCTATTTAATGTTCCAACCAGTGCACCACGACTGGTATATAAAAGGTCGTGGTATGTACTTCTGGAAGGATGGATGAATGAATGGATGGATGGATGGTATACAAAAACACCCAGCAATAGAAGTATTCAGAGGCGGAGGTCTATCCCCATGCCAAATACCATGATTGAAAATTGACGTTTCCTTCTTCGGACGGTGAATACCGATTTCCTTATGTACGGCCCGAACATGAAAAATGTAATTTTCCTAAACATTCACCCATCCATCTGTGCGGTGGTTGACATACAATATATCTTGCTACTAATGGGGGAAATGTTGCGGGTTTCCTCTCTATGACTACATGTCAAAATTACCAAATGTTTGACATCCAATAGCCGATGATTAATAAATCAACGTGCTCTAGTGGTGTCGGTAAATACACCAAACTAACTTTTCCGGTATATTGTATATCAGTGGCGAATCCACTTTAAAATAAGTGCAAAAGCAAACAATACACAAGCCAACACATTTTTTCGTCGTGAGCAGGACAAGATTGTGGATCCCCCTTCGAACTCCCCCCTCCGCCCCCCCCCCCCCCCCCCCCCCCCCCCCACACACACACACTGGAACCGCGCCTGAAATCGACGGGTTAAAGAATGCCTATCCTATAAACAGTTTTCTTTCTGTTTGAATACAAGAAGATTTGTCTCGCATTGTAGTCTCAAATATGTTTTTGTCATATACGGGTACTCGGTGACACCGAAAACATGTTTACTCATAACACTAATAATTGCTTTATATTGCTTGTATTCACATTTTGCGGAAAACATTTTAAATATTAAATATTTTAGAGACCAAAAGCCTAGCTGTTTCCTGTTGGCTATTTTTTTTTTATATACATATTTTTATAAACGGTCTGTTATACGAGAGTCTTCGTTTTAATGTGTTCCAACATGCTCAGTTATGGTGTGAAACATGTATGTTGTTACCTGATTTAGAAAAGTTGTGTGTTTTTATGTCAGAGCCTAATCTAGCATTGTCATCAGCCAAAGTCTCCTGTTATATTTGACAACGTCGTAGCCAAGTGCCCAGTGATAAAGCGCCTGCTTGATGCGCGGTCAGTTTAGGATCGATCCCTGTCGGTGGGCCCATTGGGGCTATTTCTCGTCCCAGCCAGTGCTCAACAAATGGCTTAACAAAGGCCGTGGTATGTACTAACCTGTCTGTGGGATGGTGCATATAAAAGATCCCTGGCTGCTAATCAAAAAGAGTAGCCCACGAAAGGGCGACAGCGGGTTTCCTCTCTATATCTGTGTGGTCCTTAACCATATGTCTGACGCCATATAGTCGTAAATAAAATGTACTGGTATATCAAAGTGGTGGAACTACATGTAGTATATGCTGTTCTGCCTGTAGGAAAGTGGATATAATTATCAATAATTATAAATATATCCCTTGCTGCTAATTAAGAAAATAATATATTGGTTTGTTAAAAGTTTGCTAGTCGATAATATTAACGTGGTTTAGCGTAGTCGACAAACAAACAAACACAAACTTTAGCGGAACACGCATTAAGATACCAGTCGGTAGGTGAATTCATATCCCTCCCCCCCAAAACCCCACAAACACAACAACAACAACAAACAGACAAACAAATATCTAGTCCAAGCTAGAAACCAACAAAAAAGAAAATCAAAACAAATATAACAACACAAAACAAAATAATTTTAAGTAGTAAATAGTGTTATTATAAAGAATAACCGAGAAACACTTTTAAAAAATGAATTAGGTTCTACCGAGATTTGAACTCGGATCGCTGGATTCAGAGTCCAAAGTGCTAACCATTACACCATAGAACCGTTAAAAGGACTGTTCGAATTGACACTAGCTAACAAAATACAGTCTATGTGTGTCTGTCTCGGTGTATCTCTTTCTCTGGCTGGCCCCTCTCTGTTTATCTCTACCTGTCTCTCTACCTGTCTCTGTCTGATTTGCGTGAAATGGCGACAGCGAGTTTCCTCTCTCGATATCTGTGTAGTCCTTAACCATATGTCCGACGCCATATAACCGTAAATAAAATGTGTTGAGTGCGTCGTCCTCTCTCTCTGTCATTTTTCTCTCTCCACTCTCTCTCTCTGTATCTCCCTCTCTGTTTCTATTTCTGCCTGTCTCTCTCTCTGTATCCCTCTAATAATTAGTTACGTAATGCACTCCAACATTTAGTGCATGCATTAAGCCATCCGCAATGATAATTTGAAGACTGGATGTTATTGTTTTTCATCATGAAGAATAACAAAGAAAGAAAAAAAACCCCACCTAAAACAAATCAGGTTCCACCGAGACTTGAAATCGGATCGCTGGATTCAAAGTCCAAAGTGCTAACCATTACACCATGGAACTTACAATAACAAATCTTCAAATTGGCTGTAGGTGCAACGATACGTACTAATAGTTTCTGTTGTTTTTTTTGTCTGTGTATTTGTTTTAAAAACTGTAGTAGTATTATATTATCACTTTCTAGCAGTACAGTTTTGTACCAAATTAATAGACATAGAACATATGACACAGACAACGAAACGAATTATGAAGAATACAAAAAAACAAAAAACGATCTAAAATTAAAAAAGGTTCCGCTGAGACTTGAACTCGGATCGCTGGATTCAAAGTCCAAAGTGCTAATCATTATACCATGGAACCTCTATACTTTCTGTTCAAATTGACAGTAGGTACGAAGATACAGTGTGTGTGTGTGTGTGTGTGTGTCTCCCCACTTTTTTTCCCCCCCCCTCTCTCTCTCTCTCTCTCTCTCTCTCTCTGTCTCTCTCTGTCTGTCTGTCTGTCTGTCTGTCTCTGTCTGTCTCTCTCTCTCTCTCTCTCTCTCTCTCTCTCTCTCTCTCTTCTCTCTCTGTCTGTCTGTCTGTCTGTCTGTCTGTCTCTCTCCTCTCTCTCTCTCTCTCTCTCTCTCTCTCTCTGTCTCTCTCTCTCTCTCTCTCTCTCTCTCTCTCTCTCTCTCTCTCTCTCTCTCTCTCTCTCTCTCTCTCTCTCTCTCTCTCTCTCTCTCTCTCTAACGACTAATTATCTAACCTGACTACCTTGGACTGTGAATAGAGAGTCCAGGATACAGATACATGTAGTTAATTCTCATGTTGACACCACCAACACAGCAAGACATGACCCCAGCACAGCGTTCTTGAACCTTAATTGGCTATAAGCACGAAGATAAACGAACAGGAATTGAAATGTGTGTGTCCAACAGTCACGCGAATGTAACGAACCCGAGTGACAAACACGACATTCCTCTTTCTTTGTCCAAGCTGAGTGGTAAAATCACTTTAGTAAATCACAAACGAAAACACAGGTAATAGTTGCGGACAGGAAACAACCGGCCCCTGCCCCAGGTCCGACTCAAGTAGCAAAGAAATCTAATGAAATGTAAACTTCATTATAAAGTTGTATTGTGTGTTAACGATGGGCTTGGCAAACCTATGTAATTACATGAAGTCTTCTAGTTTTAATGGGATATTTTCCAAACGTCTGTAATTCAGTTACATAAAATATTGTTCTTAGCAGCATCTCAAAAATGTTTGTTTAACGACAATCCTTGGTACTTTTTGCGTGGTCAGTGTTATGTGTACGTGTGTGTAAGTATGCGTGCGTGCTTGCGTGAATGTTAGATTGCGACATTGTGTGTAACGGGTAGCTCATGTCTGTGAGAAAGTGCATATAAAAGATTCCTTTAATGCTAATGTGAAATGTAACTTTTGAAGTTTTATATTGATTTGGAAATCACTTCATTTATGAATGTGCCTTTGTTTAAAAACCAATAACCGACGTATTCTTAGTGATGTTGTGTTGCGAAACATTAAATTAATTAATTCGTTCATTCGTTCATTCGTTCTTTCGTTCGTTCGTTCGTTCCTTGGTCGGTTGGTTGGTTGGTTGGTTCATTCATTTCTTCGTTCATTCATTCCTTCGTTCGTTCGTTCGTTCGTCCTTCGTCCGTCCTTTCGTTCGTTCGCTCGTTCGTTCATTTATATATTAATTCATTAATGCATTTAAAAATATTTTAAAAAACCTATAGCGGGTTCCCTTTGAAGAGTACGTGACATAATTATCAAACATTTGACATCCAATACCCGATGATTAATTAATTAATGTGCACTTGTGGTGAAAAAAAATACCGTAATTACTTTTTTATTATGTCTACCGTCCCCGTAAGCTACAAATGCAACGTTCTGTGCTGGCTGATGTTAACATCTGGTTTGACACTGATATATGAATCATTAGTTTGGTAATATCTTAAATGGATTCCCATAATCTAGGTTAGTGGAAAAATTAATCACTTTTTTTTTCATGGCGAAGTCAGCATATCTTTGCTATGTCTTTGCTACACCATTTGTGGAGCACTGGTTGGAAAGAGCTCATCGACAGGGATCGATCTCGCGTCAGAGGAACGCTTTAAATTCATTACTAGTTGATGTTTAAAGTGTAAGAACTTATTTTTGAAGCACTAAGGCAAATTTCTCACTATTACAGTTGTTTTTTGATAATTGGAATCATACATTGCATAGATTTTTTTTTAAACTATTTTTTCTGGTCATCCTGGTGTTTCTAATACCATGCAATTACTTTTTTATATTTAAAAAAAACGCACTTAACTCTGAGAAGTAACGGTTATGAAAACGAACTCTTTTCTAGTTGTTAATGGTATTTCACCGTTTAAACTTCACACACTCTAGTTTCACTCGGTTGTAACTTTATCCAGATGTGTTACACGTTTGTAGATTAACTAAACTTAGAGTCCATTATCGCGGGTATAAACTAGGTTGTGCGACTTTAATAAATCAATTTACACCAGTGATACCGTTAAGTGGTTAAGAGCCTGTACAGGGATATGAACCCATAAACTATCAGTCCAATGCTAAGGTCAGACTGCCAACAGCCAACAGAAAATTAGCCAACGTTCCGCTCTCAGGACTTCTACGACTGCCTAGCTACCGGCCTAGGTGGTGTCGTGGTTAAGCCATATGACATAAGGCTGGTAGGTACAGGGTTTGCTACCCGGTACCGGCTCCCACCCAGAGCGCGTTGTAACGACTCAGTGGGTAGATGTAAGGCCACTACACACTTTTCACTCTCACTAACCACTCACAACTAACAACTGGCACACTGTCTTGGGCAGACAGCCCAAATAGCTGAAATGTGTGCCCAGGACAGCGTGTTTGAACCTTAATTGGATATCAGCATGGAAATAAGTTGAAATGAAAACAAAATAACTGTCTTGATGTTAGTCTGAGCGCTCTTAGAACACGACTCTCGTCGTATAAGTTATAACCCATTAGATGCTAATCTGAGCACAACCGTGAAGTTGGACAACTTTCTGCTGGCAGTTGGTAATATCTTCTTAGCATTAACCACCACGCCACCAAGACCAGATTATCATTTCGATCTGACTTTAAACTTTTAGATCTGCGTTAAAAAATGTATGTCGAAATTACTTTTTTTTAAATATTATAACTTATTTAATGTTGGATTGTCCTTCTAAAATGCTCCAAATTATATAAATATTCGGCCGAGCAGTCAATTCTTTTTATTTTTGGCTTGTAATTTTTTTTTTTTTTTTTTTAAAGTTCTATTAACTCTTTTACTAATTGCTATTTTTAAAATTCTGCACATTTTCAACTCTACCCACTCCCTCCCCCCATCCCGAGTCAGGCCACTGATCTTATCGGAGGTCGGACTCGGGATGGGCGTGTTCGAAACCCTAGTGGCATATGAGCACGTTAACGTAGTTATCTATCTATCTATCTATCTATCTATCTATCTATCTATCATTTATTCTGGGTATGACCACGAAAATACAATATATCATGACCATCTACATGGATTTTTATGACTTCTTAACTCGATTACGATCACTCTGATGAACAAACACACCCACTTCATAGTTACATGGAACCAAAACAGAACACAGATACCCCAAAATACGAAAACACCGCGGGGCTCAATTTGTGGAGAATCATGGCAGCTAAAGATTGAAAAGAATGGCAGGTTTACAATGAGTGTGTGGATGACCATTCGAATGTCTGACGCGATCTTGCCCGAGGCGATCCGGAATTTACCGAAAGCGTACTCTATGGACCGATCGGAAATAAGGCGTCACTCGGCCTTGGGCGAGATGGGCCGATAGTCTCGATAGTCCAGGCAACATATTGGGAAATCGACTGTGACGTCATTCCACTGACACTATGGGCAGTGTTCCCACGCAGATATTACCGATTACGGACTAGCCTTTTAATGGTATTAGAGACACACAGGTAGCAATTTGGGCGCCAGTATTATACAGCACAATCTAAATCTCTTGCCTTGTTTTGTCTGTGTGTCAGTGTCAGTCTATGTCCATGTCTGTCTCTCTTTGTCCGTCTCTGTGTCCATTTCTGTCTCTATGTCCTTGTCTGTCTCTATGTCTGTCTGTCTGTCTGTCTGTCTGTCTGTCTCTCTTTGTGGGTTAGACGTAGCGCAGTGGTAAAATGCTATCCTGGTGCGCGGTCGATGTTGGGTCGATTCCCGTCGGTAGGGCCATTGGGCTATTTCTCGTCCCAGCCAGTGCAGCTTGACTGGTATATCAAAATACCGTGGTATGTACTATTCTGTCTGTGGAATATAAAAGATCCATTTTTGATAATCGAAAAGAGAAGACCATGGCGTGGCGGCATTGGGTTTCCTCTCGAATTATCTCTGTTGTCCTTCACCGTTTGTCCGACACAGTATAACCAGAAATAAAATGATCTGAGTGCCTCGTAAAACAATTTTTTTCTTCATTTGCCCACCCAATATTTCTATATCCTTGTATCTCTTTGCTGTAGTCTCTCTCTCTCTCTCTCTCAACTCTACTCTCTCTCCTCTCTCTCTCTCTCCTCCTCTCTCTCTCTCTCTTCTCTCTGTCTCTCTCTCTCTCTCTCTCTGCGCATCTCTCCCCCCTCTCTCTCTCTCTCTCTCTCTCTCTCGCGCCTCTCTCCCCCACCCCCTTCTCTTCTCTCTCTCTCTCTCTCTCTCTCTCTCTCTCTCTCTCTCTCTCTCTCTCTCTCTCTCTCTCTCTCTCTCTCTCTCTCTCTCTCTCTGAAATCAAAATTAATTAGATGATTTCGCTCTAACAACCACACAGCGACTTTCACTGTTACATTTTTCATCGTTTAGCTGAAGCCAGCATATGCATGTCCATGTTTCCTAGAGTATCAGGTTTTTGGTGTCACGCATTAAATTTGAAGAACATGTCTGCGATTTAACCCCCACAGTTTGATTCATATCGCATTGTGACCTGACACCGCACAAAGCATTGCTTGCACTGAAAACGTGACCGCGTGTTAAACAGAGAGCTTCAAAGAAAAATGGAAAGAAGTAAAAAAAAAAGAAGAAGAAAGAGAAAAAACAGGTAACTTGCGTCGACTTTCCGACATAGGTCCTTTTCACAACTTTGTTTTGACTTCTTTCAAAGAAAACAATATGTTTATCCTTGGGTTCAGTCATACTATCAGACAACGTAAGACAGTGAGACAGACAGACGGACGAACAGACAGACTGACAGACAGACAGACGGGCGGACGAACAGACAGACAGACGGATGAACGGCCATACTGACATGACTACAGACGGACAGACAGCAGGCAGGCAGAACATTTGACAAACATACAGACTGACAGGACTACATACTGACAGACAGCAGGCAGGCAGACAATCAGACAAACTGACAGACATACAGGACTACAAAAAGACAGATATCCAGTTAGTGAGTTAGACAGAAAGACAGAATGGCAGACAGCAGACAGGCAGACAAGCAGGCAGACAGTCAGGCAGACAGACAGACTGACAGTACTACAGACTGACAGACAGCAGACAGGCAGACAATCAGACAGACTGACAGACATACAGACAGACAAACATACAGACTGACAGGACTACAGACTGACAGACAGCAGGCAGGCAGACAATCAGACAGACTGACAGACATACAGACAGACAAACATACAGACTGACAGGACTACAGACTGACAGACAGCAGGCAGGCAGACAATCAGACAGACTGACAGACATACAGCACTACAGAAACACAGATATCCAGTTAGTGAGTTAGACAGAAAGACAGAATGGCAGACAACGGACAGGCAGACAACCAGGCAGACAGTCAGTCAGGCAGACAGACAGACAGACAGACTGACAGAAAGAAAGTCAAAAGGACAGCCGGCCAGTCGACTTAGTTATTGACAGACAGACTAACTGAATGAATGACTGACGTGTAAGCTGGCTGGGTTTGCCATTTAGTAATGACGAACCAACTTGAGTACAAATAAATTCTACAACAATTCTAGACACGTGGTCGATCTAGAAGCTATGCAATAAAAGACCCTAAGTATGCTAGCCGGGATGACGGGGAAAAAAGGACAGATCCTGTAACTCCTCCAAGAAAACCCGCACAAAAAGTACCAGCTCCCTACTCCCCGAACCCCCCCCCCCCCCCCCCAAAAAAAAAAAAAAAAAAAAAAACCCCACACATACAAAAAAGAAAGAAAAAACCCACAAAACAAAACAACAAACAAACAAGACAACAAAACAGAAAACCCCCATCCCAGACAAGCAACAGACAACAAAAACAACTCCAAAACAAAACAAAAGATATGTAAAAGACGTCCAAAAAACTGAGGTGTATAACAGATATTACAAGAAATAACAACCAAGTCTAGAATAAACGCGAGAATAAACGCGACTCTTAGCAAGTCAAGTTTAAAAAAATGTTTCTCCTAAAACGAAACCAGGGTATCAACTTGAACTAATGGCGTAATGCAAAATCCATGTTCGTCAGATTAGCGGTCATGTTCGGCAAACAGTCCCGTACCGCGGGTACACGCTGTTTATCGGTTGTTTCTTCACCAATACCACTTAACGTCTGCAAACATCCATCCCGGGTACGGGAGATCTCCGACAGACCCATCAAGGATCCATTCATGTCTTCACGTCCGCCACTCGTGTTAACAAAACTGTTAATTCGTCGGTCAACAATCCGATACAAAGATAGTTGCAGAGTTTATATTTCCCATGGATTAAAACAACACGTGTCTTTTTAATCAACAAACAACGCTGATCTTTATCTGGGTTGCATAACTCTCTGACAGAACAAGTTTGTTCAGTCTTGTTTGTACCATTATTTGTCAAATTAGCTGTAATTAAAAATGCTGTAATAGTGATGTAAAAAAATGTAACAACCCCGCCATTTGTATGATACCAATTTACATGGCAACGTTTGAATTATGCATTTTTGTAGGTACCCATTTGTCCGTCTATGCTTTGTTGTATGTATATGTGTATGTATGTATGTATGTATGTATGTATGTATGTATGTATTGATGTATGAATATCTATATATTGTATGTATGTCGTGGTTGACTGTTACATACATAGATACTAACGCACTGGCGCAGGGGATAATTAAATTCTTTCTGGCCTCACACAAATGTCCCATGCCGTTGCTGGGACTCGAACCTGTGGCACCGAATCGCACGCAAATAGCAAAACTAATCAATATGCGCTCTGAGCTATCGAGTCATCCATAAAAAGGATGCCCTTTAACTCAACCACATGCATGGGGCCTACAATCTACGCGGTCGATCCCGCTTACGTGCACGAAACAGTGGGCAGACCTGACACTGACTAGTATGTATTGATGTATGAATATCTATATATCGTATGTATGTCGAGGTTGACTGTATGTATGTATGTATGTATTGATGTATGAATATCTATATATTGTATGTATGTATGTATGCATCTATCTATCTATATCTATCTATCTATCTATCTATTTTGATGTATTATATATTGCGTGTACCATTAAGCTATATAATAAACAATTGAATTGAGCCTATTTATTTATTTATTTATTTATTTAGTTAGTCAGTTAGTTAGTTGGTTAGTTAGTTAGTTATTAAACTATAGGCAATAACAGTAATATGAGTAGTATCATTGAAAGTATAATAATAATTAGTAATATTTGTTTGTAGTAATATCATTAGTAGTAGTAGTCGTAGTAGTAGTTGTAGTAATACTAGTGGTAGTAGTAGTAGTAGTGGTACTAGTAGTAGTAGTAGTAGTAGTAGTAGTAGTAGTAGTAGTTGTTGTAGTAATACTAGTGATACTAGTAGTACCAGTTGTGGTAGTAGTACTAGTTGTTGTTGAAGTAGTAGTGGTCGTAGTAGTAGTAGTAGTAGTAGTGGTTGTAATTGTAGTAGTTGTAGTCGTCGTCGTCGTCGTAGTAGTAGTGGTAGTTGTTGTTGTTGTAAGTGTAGTAGTAGTAGTGGTGGTTGGTCTTGTTGTTGTTGTACGCAGATTGTTTAAAAAAAAAAAAAAATAGAAAGAAAAACAACTGCGACGAAAACAAACATAACATCGATGTGGCTATTTAACGTTATTTTTATTTCACAATGTTTACATATTATTACATAATATACAATTACAAATGTAGTGTCATACAGTTATATGTACACGTTAATGTACACCTTCATAAATAACAATTAGCCGAAGCAAATATACAAGACTGTCATAAATATTAATTAATAAAAGATACAACACTGGTCTTCTCATTCGATTATGTTTGGTAATAAACCAGTCGACTTTTCTAATAATAGCCTGCGTAGTTGAAATCAAAGGTTTGGTTTGAAACTATACTTCCGTCTTGATCAAGTTCAACTGAGGTGAGATTCCAGGGCCCCTATTTTCCAAGTTATCTTAGCACTACCAGGGGCGGACCCGGAAAATATTTTAGGGAGGGGACGAAGAGCAAGTGCACCTCAATAAAAATTGTTAATAAATTGTTAAAAAAGGGGCGCTTTAAGTTGTTTAGGGGGAGGAAAAAGGTCACCCTGGTTCCCTCCCTTGGGTCTGCCCGTGGCTACGAAATCGTAAAACCATTGTAGGCTATAACGTCACTATAGCACACGACGTATTGACGACATAGCTTACGATTGTTTTACGCTTTTGCGCCTAACAATAAATTAATAACGCATTACACTTATGTTGGTGCTTACTGGTATATCCACTTAAGGTTCAAGTACGCTGTGCAGGACAGTGGGTTAGTGCGTAGCTGTTGGTGATTAGTGAGAGAGAAGTCAGTGTAATGGTCTTACCCACTCCCCCATTGAGATCTTTAACTTGCTCTGGGTGGAAGCCGGTACTGGGTGGATGCGAACCCAGTACCCACCAGCCTTTAGACCGATGGCTTAATCGCTACACGCCCGTGGCAGGTCCATAGGGCATGACCCATTCAAATAATGTATATCGCTTGGCTATTGACAGCGCTCTCTGGCGAAGTCAGAATGAATGAATGAATGAATGAATGAATGAATGGACAAATATATGGATGAATGAATGGACGAATGAATTAATGTTTAACGACACCCCAGCATGACAAATCTGGCGAAGTCAGATGCTATGTTTACGGCAGGCGTGCTTCGACAGTAAGCTGATGGAATGGATTCATGAATTACAGCTTAACGACACCCCACCGCGAAAAATACTTGGACTATTGTGTGTCAAACAAAGTGACGTACATAAATAAATTAATGATCAATATCAGTTTTATCTGTTGGAGGCATGCCAAATTTTACCCACACCCACAATTGTCCGATACAAAATATGCACTGCCCCGCCCTGGTGATTAACGTCGTCGTTGTTGTTGTGACCACCTCCACCGTCATCATCATCATCATCATCATCGTCGTCGTCGTCGTCGTCGTCATTACCATCATCAGTTTGTCACCCAATAACCAATGCATTTTTTTGTGTGCTGAGGTGTCGTTAAAAATAATAAATTAATTAATATCATAATAATAATAATAATAATAATAATAATAATAATAATAATAATAATAATAATCAATAGTTAGACACCCAATAGCCGATATATTTTTTTTATGCTGATGTGTCGTAAAACAAGAACTAATTAAATAATTACTTAATTCATTCATTCATTAATAATGTAATAATCATCATCAACATCGACGTCGTCAGTTTGACACCCAGTAGCCAATGTATGTTCTTGTACTAATTAATGAATTAATGAATTAATGAATGAATTAATTAATTTATTTATTTATTTATTAATTCATTAATTCATTAATTCAATTAATTCATTTGTTATTAATAACAACATCGTCGCCGTTCTCCTCTTCACAATAATAATAATAATAATAATAATAATAAAAATAATAGACGCTATTAAAATATCACACACGGACTCGCACAACAAATCGTTCCAATAAGTCACTCTGTATGCACATGCCTCATGTAGTGTACTCGTTTACGGGATACACGGCTCTTTGATGTTGCCGCATTAGCTGGTGATCATTACACAATATCGCGAGAATACTTCGTTCCGTCACGGTTCACTGGCCGCTAGCTTTCTCACGGTCACGCTTCATTATGTTTCAATACTTCCGTCTTTTCGTACACCATTATCTGCACAGTTTCCCATGTATTTCAGTTTACTCAACAGTGATACAAAAAGCAACATGATTGATTGCAATGGGTTTAACACACAGACGGACGTTTATTTTGTTTAACGACACCACTAGAGCACATTTATTTATTAATCATCAGATACTTGAGAGATTGTTTTGTTTAACGACACCACTAGAACATATTTATTTATTAATCATCAGGTATTGGATGTCAAACATATGGTCATTTTGACAGTCATAGAGAGGAAACCCGCTAAAAAAAAATTCATTTGTAGCAAGGAATATTTTATATGCACCATCCTACAGACAGGACAGCACATACCACGAACTTTGATATACCAGTCGTGGTGGACTGGCTGGAACGAGAAATAACACACTGGACACACCGACGGGGATCGATCCTAGACCGACCGCGCATCAAGCGAACGCTTTACCACTGGGCTACACCCCGCCCCCATCAGATACTGGATGTCAAACAGTTGGTAGTACTGATAATATAGTTCTAGAGAGAAAACCATTTAAATTGTTTTCATTAGTAGCAAAGGATCTTATTTGTGCCCCGTCCCACAGGCGAGATACGACATACCAGGACCTGTGATGGTTGGACTATACCAATTCAAATCCCATAGGCGACCATGTTAACGTTTGTGTTTAAAAACACTATATGCAATATATCAACCAAACTGTGACCCATAAATATCAGTACTACAACCCCTACCTCAAAGTATTAACTGCAGAAAATGGTACCTTTCATGGCTCATTTTCGGTATAACCAGATGTTTCTGCAACACCCCTAGTTTCGCACAAAATTTTAGTACTTTTTTTTACAGGTACCCCATACATGTTCCAAGCACAAGGCTACTTGACACGGTGGTACTACATCAAATAAAATTGCATACATTTTTAGCCCAGATGAAACTAATTTTTTTTACAACCAACACACTCACATTTATAACCAATCACAGGACTTGTGGTGTTAACTTCTCTATCAAAAGTTCGGTACACCTCGAACTTCGACCCAGCCGGAAATTAATTGGTATAGTGCAACCTGATATACCAGTCATGGTGCACTGACTGGAACGAGCCCAATGGACCCACTAACGATCCTAGACTGCCCACGCACCAGGCGAGAGCTTTAACACTGGTATCTGTATGCTTATATCTAGTGCCAATTCGAACAGTAGCTCTAACGGTTCTATGGTGTAATGGTTAGCACTTTGGACTCTGAATCCAGCGATCCGAGTTCAAATCTCGGTAGAACCTGATTCATTTTTTTCTTCTTGTTTTTTTGTGTGTGGTTTTTTTGTTTTTTTTTGGGGGGGGGGTATACTTAATAAATCAATGTGCTCTAGTATTGACGTTAAACAAAGAAAACTTTAGTAACCTATACAGACGCGTGTGTAGATAAGTGTTTTGTGGATCCAATGGACGAATGGATGGACGAATGAGTGGATGAATTAATGAATGCATGTTTAATGACACCCTAGCATGAACAATATAACGAAGGCCTATGCTGTGTGTACGACAGGCGTGCTTCGTGCCTATATCCAACTGAGGTGCAAGCACGCTGGGCTGCCCGTCCAGGACAGTAGCTAATTGTCAGTAGTTAATGAGTGAGAAATCGGCGTAGTGGTCTTACACCCATCCATCTAGTCGCTCTGCGTGGAAGCGAATCCACTACCTACTAATCTTATGTCCGATGGCTTAACAACAACCCCACCGTGGGTGATAATTTCCTGTATACATGACTGCTATATATTGTAATAGTTGATATCTTCTCAGATGTCCAGTGGGCGGGATCTAGCACAGTGGTAAAGCGTTCCCTTGATGTGCGGTCGGTCTAGGATCGATCTCCATCGGTGGACCCATTTGGCTATTTATCGTTCCAGACAGTGCTCCACAACTGGTATAACAAAGGCCGTGGTATGTACTATCCTGTCTGTGGGATGGTGCATATAAAAGATTCCTTGCAACTAATAGAAAAAAATTGCGGGTTTCCTCTAAGACTATATGTCAAAATTACGAAATGATTAATAAACCAATGTATTCTAGTGGCGTAGTTAAACAAAACAAACTTTAACTTTTGTAAAGTTTTAAATGATTTGGGCGACGATTTTGATAGTTCTCTAAAATGAATAACGAGGCAGCCATATTTGGATGTCACGACTTAAAGGTCATGTAGTTATTAATTAATTCAACATATTTTCTTGCTTATAAATATCCAATTAAAGTCCATGCACGCTGTATCGGTCACACACCTCAGCTTTCTGGGTTGTCTGTCTAGGACAGTGCGTTAGTTAGTGGTTAGTGAGAGAGAAGAGAGTGTGTAGTGGCCTTACACCTACCCATTGAGTTGTTAAAACGCGCTCTGGGTGGGAGCCTGTACCGGGCTGCGAACCCTGTACCCACCAGCCTTATGTTCTATGGCTTAACCACGACACCACCTAGGCCGGTAGCTAGACAGTCGTAGAAGTCCTGAGAGGGGAACGTTGGCTAACTTTCTGTTGGTTGTTGGCAGTCTGACCTTAGCATTAGACTGGCATTGGACCTTAGCATTGGTCTTACACCTATCCACTGAGTTGTTAAAAATCGGTTGGGAGCGTGTATCGGGCTGCAAACCTAGTACCTAGCAACCGTATGTTCGATGGCTCAACAAGGACACTACCGATGTCGGTTCGTATAGTTCAGTCGGCTGGTGTTAAATTAGGTCAAATGTGATGTGTTGTATGGTTTAAGACTTTACATAAATAATCAAGATAAGAAGAGAAAAAAAACGTGTTTCCTTTCCAGTTTAACAAAACCTTATCACGTGGCTCAGTTTGCGGTTAATAAGGCCAACCGTCAAGCTAATTGTTACGAAAGAGAAGAAAGGAAAGAACGTTTTTTTCTAGCAACACCTATTTTAGTTGTTCATGATTAAAGGTCAAATAATGATTAAAGGCCAAAGGTAACACGTATTGTTACGTATGTATTAAGCTTTTTACAATAAGGGAGAAAAGACGCCCTATCACCGTGTTTGCGGGTTTCAAAGGCCAACGATCATGCCAATAAGCATTGTTAAGGGAGAGTGAAGAAATGTGTGTGTAGTGAAAATATACGAGTGGGTTTTAAGTGTCAGTCTAAAGTAGGTGTCATTATGTGAACTGGACGTCTGAGAAGGGAGGAAATGTTTTATGTAACTGCGCAATCAACACATTTTGTTGACGGTTATATGGCGTCAGACATATGATTAAGGACCAAAGAGATATCGAGAGAGGAAACTCTCTGTCGCCACTTCATGGGCTACACTTTTCGAGTAGAAGCAAGGGATCTTTTATATGCACCATCCCACAGACAGGATAGTACATACCACGGACTTTGTTACACCAGTTGTGGAGCACTGGGTAGAATTTCGTGAAACTGGCCACTATTTCGCCAAATGCCCATTCGACTGCATGACATGTCAAACACTATAAAGAAATGTATGGGATTCCTGTCGTGTGCGAAGGATCTGGTACACACCAGAATGTGCGTCCAGGACAGGCGTGCGCTACATCAGCTTGCTCCGAACGTGTACGTTATATTATTTCCTTGTCTTTAATCCTTATGCATGGGATGTTGTTAAACGAATGGATGAATGCATGAAATGATGAATGTCTAACGACACTCCATCACATAATAATAAATCGGCTATTGGGTGTCAAATAAAGATAATATATACTCTTCCAAAAAGTAGGGGAACTCGTAAACAGAAGTTACAATTGCCAAAATTGTAAGGTATATTAGCTGTGGGGAATGGTTATATCGTAATAGTGAATTAATTGGGCAAACATTACAACCGGTAGTTCAGTATTACAGTAGGTTTTATGACCACCAAAGATCTTGAAGGACGATTGGGGTCAGAAGTGAAATTTGAAAGTTGACGTTTTTTTAATCAGTAAATCGCAAATGCAAACAACAAAAATGACTAAAAACCAAACAATAACAACTGTATGATCAACAGAATGGAAACGATTCACAGAAATAATGTTCCATAGTGATCAATAGACCTTCCTGGAAATTGTCAAAATCGAGAATGACACCCCACGCACGTGTACGGAGCAACTGCGTGATGCACGTGCAAACTATGGAATGTGTTTCGGTGTGTAGATAAACAGACCTGAATGTTTTTACTAGGATGTCTGTGGTCAAAACGTATGTTCGGTTTAATAGTTGATATTAACATTAATATTTCAGGTTTCCCAACTTTTTATATAAGTATATTAATGAACTGAATATCAACATCAGTATAACAATTCTAAATTTAAGTTAAAACTCAATGTAAAGAGCTTTTGCTAAAGAGACATTTTTTTCTCCTCGAATACCATTAATTAGAAATCCACAAAAGCGATTCATGTTATGAAGTGAGATGCACGTCCGTAAATACCGAGATTTACAATTTACGTTTAGGGGAAGACGACTGCAACTAAACGACAGTGTCTTCACAACAGTGCCGTGCACGGTTCAGTTCAGTTCAATATATGTTCGTGCTTATATCCAATTAAGGTTCTAACACGCTGTCCTGGGAACAAACACTCCCTCAGATATGTGGGCTGTCTGTTCTGACAGAGGGTTATTGGTTGGTTGGTGGTGGTTAGTGAAAAAAGTCAGTGTAGTGGTCTTAAACTCAGTGAACTCAGTACCTACCACACTTTAAGTTCGATTAGCTTAACCGCTACACCACCGAGGCAGGTACATACCAGTGCATCATGGAGATAGTTAACCGCTATGGTATCCTCTGTTATCCACTGTATTCAAACGATAGAAATGTACATTTGGTAATGCCATCAAAAGAGTCTACCTTTCTTAATCATAACATGATAGAATGCAATTGCCTGTCTCATCCACCTTAAAACAAATTTCTTGTCTTTTGTTTTCATTAAAAATCCATATGTATATATAGGATGTTCTCTCTTCCAGTCGATAACTGTCTCCACAAGGCCCCTACAAAGACTTGGATACTGTCTTGTCTCCATCAGGTTTCTATAAAATAAAAATTAAAAAACCCCTCACAAAGTGTCAATTGGCAGGATTCGAACCTACTGCACCGATTCGCATGACATTGGACAGTCCGTGACCGTAAGCGCTACGGACTGGCTTAGAATATCGAATTGAAACATATGTTGTGAGAATGCCATAATTCTATGAACAGATTCGGTGCAGGTTACACTCATAGTTAATACTCCCACCCACACACATCCCCCACAGAAAGGTGAAGGAGAGTGGTTATCTCACAACAAACTGCCTCTGACTGTAGTTATTCATGATCAGGTCGGATAACAAGCGGTTATTCCTGCCAGGAGACCTGTAAATATCTGCAGAACAACTGTCACGTGATCTTGCAACTTCCGGTTTCTTCTTCGGCGTACAAATCGGGACGAAGTTTGGTAAGGAATACACTTCTGAACTCGATTTTTCATCCGCTGATGTCTTGGCGAAGAAGTCACTTACATCCGGGAGATCTTTGTCAATGGATTCAAAGAAACAGCTAGATGGCGCCACGCTTAGCTGTGAGAATTTTCTCTGACATCCAGGAGTGCTCACCCTTGTCGTTTTTGGCGCACAGATGGCGCTGCTCAAGATGTGCAAATTGTCCATACTCCTGCTTCGTTGTTTAAGCTGTTTACGTTCACCAGATTTACAAACACTCGTTTCCAGTTCGTCTGATTTCAGACTGCAAGACAGACGACTGGAAACCGAACTGTTTCGTTTGTACGAAAGAGTCCTGCTTCTAAAACCGTCGCACACCTTGCTATTTTGAACTGGACGAAACGCAGATTTCGATTCAACGTTTATGTCAAATACTTTTGGAGTGCAGACTGTCTTAATTTTCGATCTTTCCAGTTTTCTCGGTCTGTTCGTGCTATCGATGCTTGCGTCCGTATATCGGCTCACACTGAGACAGATTGTACCCATATCTGGAGTATCATACAAGTTAATGTTGTCACGGACAGCACCGCATTCTGACGAAGTGCTGGGAAACGACGAATGAACACGATCTCTCTTTCGTAGACACGAATCGTAGTAACCACTGCTGTTGTCGGAATCCGACTGATCGGCGAGAGTACCGTCATCGGCGTCGTGATTGCTAAAA
The DNA here is from genome assembly GCF_016097555.1 of Gigantopelta aegis. Classification (NCBI taxonomy): domain Eukaryota; kingdom Metazoa; phylum Mollusca; class Gastropoda; order Neomphalida; family Peltospiridae; genus Gigantopelta; species Gigantopelta aegis. The sequence continues at coordinate 23,958,783 of NC_054710.1, forward strand.
GACAGAACTGCATCAACATCTGCTGAATCACAGAACACACCAGATATGACGTCGTCCAGTTTCTGATCTAGTGTATCAGTAGAATTCCTTCTCACTCTGATAGTCTCCTGCAGGCTGTACTTGAGCTGGAGGTTCTCCTTCATCTTGCTGATGAAGTAATCGTTGGCCTGCTCGTCCTCGCTGGACGTCTTGACGTCATACTCGAAACAGGAGTCGGTGATGGAACTGGATCCCGAGGATCCAGCGCTGTACTGCGACTTGCTCCTACGTTTGTGAGTATTGCAGCTCCTAGCGCTCTGCTCGCTCTTGCCCTCTGACCTCTGATGACACGTCCCACTGTCGTAGGAGAAATCGGCAGCGCTGGACGAAGAGGAAGAGGATGATCCAGTGGATCCCGAAAGGGCGGAGTTCCATCTGCTGAGGGGAGTGCTGCTGCTGCTGCAGCCAAAAGAAGTGAGGTTCTCTCCCTGGTTTTTGTTTTGGTTCCCTGCGATCAGAGGAACAACCATGTAGGGTCCACCTCCTCCAGGATCGTCAACGTCCAGGTCGTCTGTTGATTGGTTCTTCTCAGATTCAGATTCCGTCGATTCGCTGTTGCAGCTACGGACCCAGCCTTCGACGTTAGTCAGTCGTGGAAGATCGACAATTTCCGCGTAGATGTGTTCAGATTCGTCATCGTCCGGGTTGAGTTTCGATGTCTTCGAGGATTTCCGTCGTTTCTTCCTCTCCTTGAACCACTTTAGCATTGTGAAGTGTCTTTTTGGCTTGATATGATGCTACTTATTTTGTAGGTGGTATGGATATTCAATCTATATATCACCTGGAATGTAAAACAAGAAGTACGGAATTAGTACAGAGTTTACGTTTAATAATTGAAACATGGACGTCAAAAGGCGATATAGTTAATAAGGTAGGAAAATGAGTTTTAAAATGACAATAAATCATACAATTGTATCTTAAAATTGCATCTTAAAATAACATATCGACATAACATAAGACCATAAAATGCAACGTAACCCATCAGAACGTAACGTAACGTAATGCAACGTAACGTAGTGTACCCTAACGAATGGAACGAAACAAAACATATAGCAAAATTATATAAAGGAACTGGTAACTTGCACTGAGCAGCAGCGGCAGCAGCATCAGCAGCAACAACAATAATAACAACAACAGTACTGTCCTGTTTAGGCTGAATGCTGTGACTGATGGTGTAATTTCATGGGGATTCGTATTGGATACGCTAATAGTATACAGATCAAAAGAAATAAGAGAACACGTGCGATTGGATACCAAATTTAACTTGTTACTATTATAGTAATGTCTGTATTCCATACAGAGTCGTCAGTTGGCTCATTTGGGTTATTTCTCACTCCAGCCAGTGCACCACGACTGATATATCAAAGGCCGTGGTGTGTGTTATTCTGTCTATGGGATGATGCATATAAAAGATCCCTTCCTGCTAATCGAAAAGAGTAGCCCATGAAGTGGCGACAGCAGGTTTCCTCCCTCAATATCTGTGTGGTCCTTGACCATACGTCCGACGCCACATAACCGTAAATAAAATGTATTGAGTGCGTCGTTAAATAAAACATTTCTTTCATCTTCTTTTCCATACAAAGTTGTAATGTAGGATTGATATGCATCTCAGTGATGTTGAACTGACGGCCAGTAACACAACCAACCCGAGACCCTGTGCATCGACTATTTGTTGTTATTATTTTTCTGACTTCTTAATGTTTTCCCCATCAGTATATAAATGGGAAGCCGGTCAACTCGCTTGGTGATGCCTCGACCAGAAGCGGCCAGTCCCTTATAAGGGCCTTATGGGCAACCTAGGGAGACACCACAGCATCGTAAAGGTCTAAAATTAACGAGCTACTCTCGATTCACTAATATCAAAACCTATATTAGCTCGGCCATTTACCTTTCGACCGACCGTACAAAATTGCGCCAAATTCCCTCAATCAAAATTGCGCACCCTTTTCTCTTTGGCATTTAACTGCTCCATTCAAATTCGATAGCACCACCACCCCCCCCCCCCCCCCCCCCACCCGCCTGCTGCCGATTTGACCGGGCTGCTGGTGCTCCCTTGCACCTGCCAGTGCAGGCGGTCCCTCCCCCCCCCCCCCCCCCCACACACACACCTTTCCTGTCATGGACGGAGGAGCCGGCCAAGTCCGGCTCTTGCGCCCACGACAGGCGTGCGCTACAACATGTTCTGAATGTGCACGTAAAACCCTATGACATGACATGACATGACATCAACTCGCACAAAAACCAACTCGCCCTCAACGCGGTTGGTCAACTCGCCCCACACTGTTTAGTCAACAACTCATATCATTACCATGTTCTAAATTAATATACCAACATTAAAAGTAATAATGTGCATTAAATATTGTTGAATATGCACAAACGCCTTGCCTGATCATTCATTTAATTAAATAAGGGACAAACTCACAAACGTTGTTAAAATAGGCTTGACAGTTCATTGTAATAGATTATTATTTATCCGATATTAGGATCTCTCCAATATAAAACCATTTAATAAGTGATTGTAATAGTGGAGTTTTACTGTAGTATTAAAAATAAAATGACACCAAAGTTGTAGACGTCCATTTTTTTAACACTCCTAAAACAATATTATTGTGTGAACCCCAGTACCCTAAAATTGAAAGAGTTAATGACTAGTAATAAAATAGGTGTCCTAAGAAAAGTCAGCAAATTAATTAAAGAAATTAATGATAAATTTAAAAGACCATAGCTATTTGTATCAACATCACTCGAGTTAAATATGCTTTATTATTATATCACAGATATCCCTATTTTAATAAATGAAAATATACTAGTGCATGTACTTTAGTTATCCTACTATACCTAATATTATTGACTTATTGTATATATGTATTTTTGTTATGTCCACTCGTTGTATTTCTGTATAATATATGTATTTATATAATTAACTATTCATATACTATATTATTTACTATTTAATGTTCTCCTGTAAACCCTGTCCTGTCTTGTCATATATTATGTTATGTAATTGTTCATGTTTCCCCATATGCCGTTGCCTAACGGCCTGGGTGTAATAAAGTTCTGTTCTGTTCTTCAGATAGTAAAGTTTGGGACGAGTTGTCCAAACATTGGGGTGAGATGGTAGGGGGCGAGTTGTTTTTAGGGCGAGTTGACTATCATTCTATAAATGTGCACATTGCATTGTTCTACGTGACTCGGAAAGGACATCATAACAGCAGATTACAAACGGTGCATTTGCATTAATGCTGTTTTTATTTCATCAAACATGAAATGTCACTTTAATTATGAAGCTAGTGTATCGTAAAACTCGTCTTTGATTTTGTGCGCTTAACCTTTATGAATGTGTCCACAAGCCAATGAGTTGTTTATTCCGGAAACTACCGAGCTTTTATGTTATTTTCAAACCCTTCCACTATTAAATCCGAAGTCTGCACGTCGCCAATGCATAATGCGACTGTATTCTGTGCTTTGAAGAATACATTATTTAAATTAAAATCGTTAAGCGTTAAAGTGAATGGATCAATGGTAAGCTGGTCATTTAGGAGCTAAACAGATTCCAAAACACTAAAACTCGTCACATGCAAAGGTCTCGTTAGATCTGAAAAGGATATATACTCTTCAAAAAAAGTAGGGGAACTCTAATAAGAATTTACAATTGCCAAAAATGTAAGGTATATTAGCTGTGGGGAATGGTTATATAATAATAGTGAATTAATTGGGCTAACATTACAACCGGTAGGTTTTATGGCCACCAAAGATCTTGAATGACGATTGGGGTCAAAAGTGAAATTTGAAAGTTTTTTAATCAGTAAATCGCAAATTCAAACAATAAAAATGACTAAAAACAAAACAATAACAACTGTATGATCAACAGAATGAAAAAGATTGACAGAAATAATGTTCTACGGTGATTAATGGACCTTCCTGGAAAGTGTCAAAATCGAGAATGACACCCCGCGCACGTGTACGGGGCAACTGCGTGATGCATGTGCAAACTATGGGATGTGTTTCGGTGTGCTGATAAACAGACCTGAGCGTTCTTTACTAGGATGCCTGTGGTCAAAACGTATGTTCGGTCTAATAGTTGATATTAACATTAATATTTCAGGTTCCCCTACTTTTTTGAAGATTATATATGTATAAAATTTACCACATGTTATTTGCGAACTGAACTAACTGGATAAACTTTAATAGATTGTTTGTTTAACGATCACTGAGCACGTTTTTCTTCTTGTTTTTCTTCGTCTTTTATTATATCGTGCTTACATCCAATTAAGGTTCAAACACGCTGTCCTGGGCACACACACCTCAGCTACCCGGGCTGTCTGTCCAGGACAGTGGTTTAGTTGTTAGTTTGTTAGTGGTTAGTGAGAGAGACGAGGGTGTAGTGGCTTTACACCCACCCATTGAGCCCGGGTTGCGAAGGCTTAACCACTGCGCCACCGAGGCCGGTTGAGCACGTTTTAAATTATGGTTATTTTGGTTTGTATTATATGATTTACAAGGGATGTAATCTACGAATATCACATGAGCTACCATTATCTTACTCTTTCCAGCGAACATGGCATCACATACCTCAGCACTTGGTATACTGGCCACGAGGCAATGGTGGTTACAGAAAACATGGCCAACCAAACGGAAACACACATAAAGAGAGAGTGAGATAAATAGATACTAGTAGATAGATAGAACGATAGAACGATAGATATAGATAGATAAGAGAGAGAGAGAGAGAGAGAGAGAGAGAGAGAGAGAGAGAGAGAGAGAGAGAGAGAGAGAGAGAGAGAGAGAGAGACAGACAGACAGACAGACAGACAGACAGACACAGAAAGACACACACACACACGCACGCACGCACGCACACACACACACACACACACTGTATCTTCGTACCTACTGTCAATTTGAACAGAAAGTATAGAGGTTCCATGGTGTAATGGTTAGCACTTTGGACTCTGAATCCAGCGATCCGAGTTCAAGTCTCGGTGGAACCTGATTTGTTTTTGGATGTTTTTTTTTCTTTTCTTTGTTATTCTTCATGATAAAAACAATAACATTCTGTCTTCAAAATATAATTACGGATGGCTTAATGCACGGACTAAATGTTGGTGTGTATTACCTAATTAATTATTATTATTTAAATAATAACAAAGTAAAAATGTGTTTTATTTAACGACATCACTAGAGTAAATTGATTTATTAATCATCTATTGGACGTCAGCCATTTGTTAACTTTGACATACAGTCTTAAAGGTGAAACCTGCTACATTGTTCCATTAGTAGCAAGGGATCTTTTATTTGCACCATAACACAGACAGGACAGCACATACCACGACCTTGATATGTGAGCTGTGGTGCAATCTTCGTATCTAATGTGAATATGAAGAGTAATAACAGTGGTTCCATGGTGTAATGGTTAGCACTTTGGACTTTGAATCCAGCGATCCGAGTTCAAGTCTCGGTGGAACCTGTTTTAATTTTAGATCGTCTTGTTGGTATTCTTCATAATTCGTTTCTTTTTCTTTGTCGTACGTTTTATGTCTATTCATTTGGTACAAAGATTATCCTGCTGGAGGTCTTATGATAAATACTATTACAGTTTTTAAAACAAATACAGAGGCATACAGGAAAACAGCTTTGTACCTAGAGTCAACTTGCACACTTGTAGGTTCCATGGTTTAATGTTTAGCACTTTGGACTCTGAATCCAGCGATCCGAGTTCAAATCTCGGTGCAACCTGATATGTTTTAGATGTTTTTTCTTTCTTTTGTTATTCTCCATAATAAAAATAATAACATGACGTTTTCAAACTATGACTGAATGTCGGCTAATTATTATCATTTTTTATTATTATTTAACGAAGAAGAAAGTAAAAATGACACCACTAGAGCAAATTGATTTATTAATCATCGGCTATTGTATGTCAGCATTTTGGTAATTTTGACATATAGTCTTTGAGATGAAACCCGCTACCCTTGTTCCATTATTAGCAAGGGGTCTTTTATATGCACTATCCTACATACAATATAGAACATATCACGGCCTTTGGTATACCAGTTGTGGTGCACTGGCTAGGACAATAAATAGCCCAATGGAACCACCGACGGGGATCGATCCTAGACCGAGCCCATTGCCAGTCGGCTACATCCCTTCATGAGAGAAATAGACAGAGAGAATAAGACAGTCAGACAGAAACAGAGACAGCGGCTAGTTCTTTGTACCTAAAGTAAATCTGAATGTTCATGAGAGAGAGAGAGAGAGAGAGAGAGAGAGAGAGAGAGAGAGAGAGAGAGAGAGAGAGAGAGAGAGAGAGAGAGAGAGAGACTCAACTTTTACTGAGTTATCCACTGACCAGTATCTGATAGCTTGACACACAAACACTCACCACATTAGTGTTAGGTATATATCATATACTATATTATACTCATACATTAGGTGAGGAATTTATATCTGGGTCATGTAGGTGTACCGCAAGGTTACCGTCTCTTTCCTGATTCGTTAGTTATTTTAATAAGCACTTTACATCTGTCAGCGCTCGAGGGTGGGAGAGGTCTATGGCGGAGGGCGGAAGGTCGTTACTAACCTAGTGATAAGTGGATGTCTGTTTCTACATCTCGGGTGATAGAACGGTCGGTGTGTGGCAGGTTTATTACCTGTGAAGTTCGTCACGAAGACGGATATAGCCACCTGGGGATCATTTCGCCTTCTAATGGGGTTCCTCAGACATAATTGAAAGCAGGAAGAATTAATAAACCGGGACAATTCAGCCAGGGGCGGGTCCAGTATTTTGTAAAGGGCTGGGGCAAAGAATTGTAAAAAGAGGTCCCAAAGGGAGTGAGATTTGTAAGGGGATTCGGGGAAATGCTCCCAATGAATAAAAAGAAGAAGTTTGTTTTGTTTAACGACCACACTAGAGCACGAGCGATATTTTATATGTTTGCACGAGCGATGTGCGAACGAAACGATTGCTCTCGCATTTGTTTTTCACTTAGTGTAGGGAATCGGTTGGAATTGTATCATCGATCGTCGGTTATAATCGGCTAGCACTATCGGATCAACTTTCCATTACCCAATGAGTTAGAATTATATGATATTTTTCGTGCTTATATCCAATTAAGGTTCATGATCATATTGAATAATAAACAGTATGCCCTTATTGCCATGTTCACTGGGAACTAGGCCGTACAAATGTCTATTCTCATGTTCGGTTTTTGAACCGTGAACACGCTTAGCCGTGTTCTGAAGCAAGTTTAATGAACTTCGTTCAGGGCACACAAACACAACGCCACCCAGATGCTATTAAAATTACAGCCAAAAGTTGCCATCTTATTTTATTACGTCGCCAAAGATTTCTTTATACATACATATAATATAATATGGTTTTAAAGTCTCTCATAACTTCATATGAGCAGTTTTTGTATTTTTATTGCTGTATTATTATATTATTAGTGTTTAACTCTTGTTTTTACTTTAATCTGTACACAAGGTAAATAAAGACTTTATCTTGTGTTGTGTCACATTCGAGATGTCTCTTTTCAGGACTGGTGGCTAGTGCTTAGGCAAGTGAATGGGGGCAGGGGACGAGGTTTATTTTTGTGGAACACGTTAAGTGTTGCCTTCGGTTTATTGACAGAAATTAGGGCATTAAGGCAAGATGGATTGGCATCAAGTGGAACGTTTCTTTTAAAAGAGAGTGATAATTTCACTATCTAATATATATCACGTGGACGATTTTGGAAAGGCACAGTGGCAAACCAGGTAGGGCGCCACAGCATTTTTCCTGTCGTCTACTTCCAATTTTCTACTTCCAATGCAGTGGGCTTATATCTTCAATTATCAGCATAAGCGTACGGGGACAGGGGACAATGTCTGGAGGGGGGCAACTCTCCCCCCCCCCCCCCCCCCCCCCCCGTAGCGCTGGAGCAATACCTCAAATTCGGGCAAAAATTATACAGATATTCGGGAGAAAAATGTGCCAAACTGAGACCTTTTCACCATGTATTTCCATCATTCTTCCCTCAAAATTAGTTGTAATCCATATAAAACTGCGTAGTGATTCGTTTGCAACCATATGTAGCTATTTGGTAGTAATGATAATTATTAATATATGTTAGTATCTAGATTCGGGCATTTTCGTTAATTCGGGCACTTGTGTTTAATTCGGGCTAAAGTCAGCCTGCACACACGCATGCACGCACACACACACACACACACACACTCACACACACACACACACACACACACACACACACATATATATATATATATATATATATATATATATATATATATATATATATACACATGCACACACATATACGCACACGCGCACGCACACACACACATACACACACGCACCCTACAGAAATGGGACGCCGATGATAGTCAGTCATATTGGGATGCGAAGTGATTACGTATTAGCCTCAAGGGCGATAACTTAACGTCCAAGCCAACGAAGAATGGACCAGTATATCCTTCACAGAGATTGTAATCTCGAGGTATCTATCACCATAAACTGTCGACGTCACGGATTAGAACACGGCTCAGTGTCAGCGTAACATCCTGACCCCAGACACACCGGGTGCTCTTGTCACTCCTTCTGTGATTGGTCGTTTGTCACACGGTAACACGAGGCACCTCGGGTGAACTCTCGTTTAAATGTCACATGTTTAACATTTCTCTTCTGTGTTAAAGCCACAGTCACGCCTTTCCAGAGTCTGATATCTTGATATACAAAACATTCACCAAACACCCACCCTCCCAAACCAAACAACAAACAAGAAAAAACCCAACCAAAAAACCCAAACAACAAACCCCAAAACAACCCCCCCCCCCCCCCCCCCACCCAATAACAACAAAACCAACCAAAATTCAGCCGTAACAAATAATGATAGTAAATAGTTTTTTTTTTTTTAAAAGGGACATTCCCGAGTTTCTTGCATTGTAAGATGTTTCCGACTAAAACAATATTTTAACGTTTAAAAGTACGCATTAAATATATTTTCTGGTTTAGAATATCAGTGTCTGTATATTCAATGTATCTTTGGTCGTCTTAATATTTCTAAGAAGCCCAAACTGAATTTTGTCTTCACACAGTTTTGTACGTACGAAAACATTATTTTAGGAAACAGAATGAAACTTAACCTAGTACACATACTAGAATGATCAGAACATTTTTTAATATACAGCTACTAATATTTTATGCATACAAATATACTTGATATGTAATTACAATCGTTAAAAGTCTCTGTTTGTCGATAACATCTTTAAAAATGCAGCAAACTCAGGACTGTCCCTTTAATGTTCCGAGTTTAATGATACAATGTGTAGGTGTAATGCTTCATTCAAATATAGTTTTTTTGTTTGTTGTTGGGGGTTTTAAAGTCAGTTTTATATTAGAGTAGAATGATTAATAATAATCTGCTATTGGATTTTCAATACACAATGGAATGTATAAGCCTCACGTCATTGAGTGTAGCTTGCATTTTAAAGTACTATACAGAAGTACCAAATTGCCAAACTTTTGTTTTGTTTTAGTGTAATATATCATAATTACTAGTACAGTTTTAAAAATATTTTTAGAGAAAAGAGTGCATTCATGTCGCTCAATCAAAACCACGATCCATCTGAACACACAACTATTATATTAGGAAGGAAATGGTTAAGGACCACACAAATATTGAGAGAGGAAACCCGCTGTCGCCACCTCATATGCTACTCTTTTCGATTAGCAGCAAGGGATCTTTTATATGCACCATCCCATAGACAGGATAGCTCATACCACGGCCTTTGATGCAAAAAAAGTATACAGATATTCGGGCAAAATGTGCTAACGTCGAAGATTTGTCTAAGTATTTCAATCATTCTACCCTCACAATTCATTGTAATCCATGTAAAACGTTCAACGTTTGTTTTTATTTAACAACACCACTAGAGCACACTGCTTTAACAATGTAAAAATGCGTAGTGATTCGTTTACAAACCTATATAGCTGTTTGGCTGTAATGCTAGTATGAATAAATGTTGTTATCCCAATTGTTTAATTTGGGCAAAAGCCAGCACCTTTACAATTATGAGAGCCAGCACATCTATGCTCCCCCCCCCCCCCCCCCCCTCTCTCTCTCTCTCTCTCTCTCTCTCTCTCTCTCTCTCTCTCTCTCTCTCTCCGTCTATCACCCCTCTCGTTATCTTTCTATCTCTATCTTTCTCTCCCTCTCCCAATCTTTCAATCTCTATTTTTCTCTCTCTTCATCTCTCTCTCCCTCCCTCTCTCTCTCTCTCTCTCTCTCTTCTCTCTCTCTCTCTCTCTCTCTCTCTCTCTCTCTCTCCATCCCTCTCTCTATCTATCTCCCTCTCTATCTCAATCTATGTCTATGTGTGTTTATATCCTGTCTCTCACTCCCCCCTCTCTCTCTCTCTCTCTCTCTCTCTCTCTCTCTCTCTTTCTCTCTCTCTCTCCCTCCCCCCCCCTCTCTCTCTCTCTCTCTCTCTCTCTCTCTCTCTCTCTCTCTCTCTCTCTCTCTCTCTCTCTCTCTCTCTCTCTCTCTCTATCTCTATTTAGTAACAATTTAGTATATTGCACTGATACATAATAATATCAAGCTTCAAACTTCATTCAAAAGTATCAAAGCAAAACGACTCACGATCTAAACGTAACTTGGAAGGAACGATCTACTTGTTTAGCAACACGCACGCCATTGGGCAATCTTAAACCCAGTGGTATTACGACTAGGCTATCGAATAACAACCCTGGCTTCTAGTTTTGACCATTTGACATCTGTTGACAAACGACCGTCAACCAGTCAAATATGATGGACACAGATAGACTGGTTTCTGTCATGATGGCGTCACGCACATAAATCAGCGCACGTCTGCATGTAATTGAATATTCCACGAACCGCAACCAGTCGGTTAAAGATCTGATTGATTGTTTTAAGCTAAAATCAATTGATAGTGGTGGCAGTGCTAGAAGAAACGCAGGCGCGTGTACAGGTGGGGGTTTCTGGACCGGCCTCGGTGGCGTAGTGGCTAAACTATCGGACTACCGGCTGCTAGGTACAGGGTTCCAACCCAAGAGCGAGTTCTTACGTGCTCCTTGGGTAGGTGTAAGACCACAACACCCTCTTCTCTCACACTAACCGCTAACCAACTAACAACTAACCCACTGTCCTGCACAGACAGCCCAGATAGCTGAGGTGTGTGCCCAGGACAGCGTGCTTGAACCTTAATTGGATATAAGCACGAAAATAAGTTAAAATGAAATGGGGTTTCTGGGGTTTAAACCTCTCTCAGCTCAAATGCATTTTCTTCGTTTTATAAAATATATTTTTGAATCGACCCGTCCAGTAAGTTTCACTCCCCACAGAGTAGATATCACCTATTAAATTCCCCGTATACACGCCTGAAGCTAGAAGAACTATTTCACTCAAGCTTTGAAGTTTGGTTTGTTTAATGATACCACTAGAGCACATGTTTTTATTGAATCCTCGGCTATTGAATGTGAAACATTTGATAATTTTGGGGCAGAACGTAGTCTAGTGGTGAAACGCTCGCCTGATGCGTGGTCGGTCTAGGATCGATCCCCGTCGGTGGACACATTGGGTTATTTCTCGTTCTATCCAGTGAACCATGACTGGTATATCAAATGCCGCGGTATGTGCTATCATGTCTGTGGGATGGTGCATATAAAATATATAAAATATCCCTCCTTGCTATTAATGGGAAAATGTAGCGGGTTTCCTTTCTAAGACTATAATTATGTTAAAAATACCAAATATTTGATGATTAGCCGGTGATTAATAAATCAAGGTGATCTAGTAGTGTCGTTAAACAAAACTTCTTCCTTTTTTTTATCCTACGACCAATGCACCTGAAGCGAGTACTCTACGGTCTAGATAGCTACGACCTTTAATTTTCAAATAGTCAAATGTTGATGGTTTGATCTGTTCAGACTGTCACCACGTGTGGGTATTGTCCGTATCCTAGGGGTCCAACCCACCATTATCTGATCACACATTTTATTTTTAATGATGGGTATTTTACGTCAATGCTGTCGCTCGTTAGATACGGTTTTAAACATCTCCTTGTAAGATAAATGGTATCAAACGGCCTCCCAATAAATGGTATCAAACGGCCACCCAATAAATGGTATCAAACGGCCACTCATTTAGTATCTTCTGTCTTTGTTAATTCGAGCACGAGTACCATTACCATTTTTGTCTTGTTTGACACGATCCCCGGACTGACTGGATTTGCTAGATTTGTGTTGACAATGTGGATAACATCTCGTGTTAACGTGGTGGAAGCCAATACGTGCGGGATTAAACCGCATAACGGTGGGCGTTTCAAAATGATATATAGGTTAAAAGGATCGAAGGCGGGGAATGTCTTATCTGATGGACATACAGTACACTGCTGTACACAGTGTGAGGAAGGGAGGAAGGAATGTTTTATTTAACGACGCACTCAACACCTTTTGATTACGGTTATTTACGGTCAGACATATGGTTACGGATCAATCAAATAATGAGAGAGGAATCACGTTGTCACCACGCAATGTGCTACTCTTTCCGATTAGCAGCAAGGGATCTTTTATATGCACCATCTCACATACAGGGTAATACATACCACGGCCTTTGATATGCCAGTCGTGGTGCATTGGGTGGAAAGGGGAATAGTCCAAAAGGGCTCACTGGCGGCGATCGATCCCAAATCGACCGCGTATCAAGCGAGCGCTTTGGGATCGATCTACGTCCCGCTCCAGTATGAGTAATTCAATTTGGTTTATTTCCCTTTACTTTTGTTGTTGTTTGTTAGTTTGCGAGATTTTTGTTTGTTTTCGTTTTCATTTTTTTTCCGTTTTTTGTTTTGTTGTTGGTACACATAACAATTCAAAACTAAAACGGGTCACTCACTGTTGCTACAATATGCAATTGTAAAACGAATAACAAAATAAGCGTTATCACGAAGGTTTGTAAATGAAAAATGAAATTATTGATACATTTTAAATGCATTTCAAATACAGTAAGCCTTAAAGGGACATTCCTAAGTTTGCTCCATTGTAAGATGTTTACGACTAATAAAATATTTCTACGATTAAACTTGCATATTAAATATATTTTCTTGTTTAGAATATCAGTGTCTGTATATTAAATGTGTTGCTGGTTGTCTTAATATTTGTAAGAAGCCCAAACTGGATTTTGTCTTCAAATAATTTTTAGGAAATAAAATGAAAATTAACCTAGTACAAATATTAGAACGATCAGAAACACGTTTAATATACAGCCACTAATATTCTAAGCAAGAAAATCTATTTAATAAGTAAGTTTAATCGTAGAAATATTTTATATGTTAATAACATCTTAAAAGATTGCAGCAAACTCAGGAATGTCCCTTTAAAAGATATACCAGTCGTGGCGCAATGGGTCCACCGATGGGGACTGATCCGATGGGACGGCAGGCCCAAAAGTATCTCGGCCCGTGCCCTGTGTTAGGTTTGATTTAGTAAACAAGTCAGGGATTGGCAATCGTCTTTGAGTGTTGCAGGAAGGAAGTATTGTCCAGTAAATGAAGGAGGGAAATGTTTTATTTAACGACACACTCAACACATTTTATTTACGGTTATATGGCGTCAGGCATTTGGTTAAGGACCACACAAATATTGAGAGAGGAAACCCGCGGTCGCCACTTCATGGGCTACTCTTTCCTGTTAGCAGCAAGGAATCTTTTATATGCACCATCCTATAGACAGGATAGCACATACCACGGCCTTTGATGTACCAGTCGTGGTGCACTGGCTGTAACGAGAAATAGCCCAATGGGCCCACCGACGAGGATTGATCCGACACCGACCGCGCATCGAGCGAACGCTATAGCACTGGGCTACGTCCCGCCCCAAAGACAGATAATATCTGCACTTCTGTTTGCGTTGCACTTTGAGATAGCACAGTTGAATGAGTTTAGTGAAAACACCTGGGGCCTAATTTACAAAAGGGAAAATATAATAACATTATGGCCTGTTAGCAGTATCAGATGGTCCAGGAGTCAAACTGACGCTCACAACTTTGTGACATCGCAGTGTAGTGCAAAAAAAAAGACAACATAACTAATAACTCCACAGGAGTGGCTTGTGTACATTTATTGCTGAATTATTGTATTATTACTGTTGAATTCTTGTTTTTATTTTAACCTGTACACAATGTGAGACGTGAATAAAGACTAGTATGTCTGCACAAACACATTCAAGGATGATCCGATGATGCTTAAAAGAGCTTTGTGAATAAGGCCCGGAGGCGTACGGCCTCCCATTTTTTTTTTTTTTTTTTTTTTTTTTTTTTTTTTTTTTTTTTTGGGGTTTTTTGGGGGGGGGGGTTGTGGGGTTTGTTTGTTTTGTTTCTGTTTGTTTGTTGTTGTTTTTTGTTGTTGTTGTTGTTGTTGTTTGTTTGTTGTTTTTTGTTTGTTTTTTGTTTTTGTTTTTTTTTGGGGGGAGGGGGGGGGGGGGGGTAGCAGGCTGATTTTTTGCCCGAATTAAACAAAAATGCCACAATTAGGATAACAACATTTATTCATATTAATTTTACTGTCAAACAGCTGTATAGGGTTGCAAACGAACCACTACAGATTTTTACATGAATTACAATGAGTGAATGTGGCTTTTACACGATGAAATACCTTTAATACCCATGAATTCGTGGGCTACTCTTTTCGATTAGCATGGATAACGGTTTTGTCGTTCAGGTCGGTCTGAGATCGATCCCCGTCGGGGGAGTGTGTGTGTGTGTGGGGGGGGGGGGGGGGGGGGGGGGGGGACATTGGGCTATTTTTTTGCTCGAGTCAGTGCACATCGACTGGTACATCAAAGGCCGTGTTATGTACTATCCTGCCTGTGGGATGGGGCATATAAAAGATCCCTTACTACCAATACGAAAATGTTGCGGGTTTCTTTTCTAAGACTATATGTCACAATTACCAAATGATTGTTATCCATTAGACGATGGTTAATAAATCAAGGTGCTCTAGTGGTGTCGATAAACAAAACAAAGTCTCTCAAGGACAGGGTAGATCATACCACGGCATTTTATATAATTATTATTATTAGTCGTGGGACACTAACTTGGACGAGAAAAAACATAATCAGATAATGAGTTCACCTAGGGTGTAATGAAAGACGCATATATCTTCGCACCTTGCTCCAATTAAAAGTCTATTTATGTAGGTTCCATGGTGTAATGGTTAGCACTTTGGACTCTGAATCCAGCGATCCGAGTTCAAGTCTCGGTGGAACCTGATTTACTTTTAGGCCGTTTTATTAACGTTAACTGAAATAACTATGAATAAAGCAGTAGACTGTTTAACGTTTTAAATTATGGCTATTTTGGCTTCTAATTTATGGTGAACACTGGAGAGGGAGAGGGAGACGGAGACAGACAGACAGAGCGAGAGAGACGGAGAGACTGTATCATCGTACCTAGAGCTAATTTAAGGACTGACTCAGTAGGTTCCATGGTGTAATGGTTAGCACTTTGGACTTTGAATCCAGCGATCCGAGTTCAAATCTCGGTGGAACCTGATTAATTTTATATGTTTTTATTGTTATTTTTTTAATAATAAAAACTCACGAAAAGCAACAAAACAAAGTAAACAAAATAAGAAAATGAAACTGTAAAAATAAAATACGTCAGGTTATTTGGGAAATGAACAAACTTTGGATAAAAACACAATATACTGTTTGTTTAAATTATGGGTATTTGGTTTGTACTATTAGGTTTACAAGGGAGGTAACATAAGCTGATCTTCTCGAATACTAGGAATAAATCGTCTATATGCTATTAATCTTTACCACAGACATGGTAGAGAGACAGAGACAGATACAGATAGAAATAGAAAGATAGAGGAAGATAAAGAGGGAACATAGAAGGAGAGCTAGGGATTAAAAATGGATAGAGACAGGGGAGACAGAGAGAAGGGAGAGAAGGGAGACAGGCTGAGAGAGAGTGAAGACAATAATTTGCTGACTGAATTGACTTTGAATAAAAACAGTAGATTGTTTGTTTAACGTTTTAAATTATGGCCATTGGCTTCTAATTTATGGTTTACAAGGAAGGAAACCATGTCTGTCACATAAACTACCCTTCAGGAATAGTGGCAAGCAAGTGTATATATGAAGAGTTCAGGCGCAAAACGCGATATATCCATTTTTAATTTTCAGTAAAAATTGTTTTTTTACTTGGCGTATATCGCGTTTTGATAAAAAAAAAAAAGAAGAAAAAAAAAGGGATTTACCCAATACAATTTCATAAGAATCAATCACGTTTTGCAGCAAATTAGCGGGCCTACGATTAACCTTTACTGACATACAATAATTGCTTAAACTAAAAACTATAAAGAAAATGGTTTGTATCGCGTTTTTGCGCCTGAACTCTTCATATGCTCTTAGACTTTTCCTACAAACAGGACAGCACATACCTCAGCATTTGGTATTCTGATAAAGAGACAATGGTGGTTACAGAAAACACGTGCGAACAAACACACATAATCAAAGGGAGGAGAGAGAGAGAGAGAAAGAGAGAGAGAGAGAGAGAGAGAGAGAGAGAGAGAGAGAGAGAGAGAGAGAGAGAGAGAGAGAGAGAGAGAGAGAGAGAGAGAGAGAGAGAGAGAAAAGAGAGTCTTATTGATTTTCATTATCAACATATAAAGCGGACACTAAAGGTCATATAGGTCCATACATCATTCATACGACAACATTTAACCCTTCTGAAAATATTTCACAACCTCGTCCGCGCGCTATAATCCATTCTGTTGTATTTGTAATCGTATTTGAAACTCAGCAATGCCGTGCAGATTTTCTCCCATTATACTGCACGCTATTTACGTCCGCGGTTTACATTGCCAGTGCAGTGTTTGTCTGGAAGTCAGTGTATTCACGTTGAAACTGCAGCATCGTCACGAATCAGCACTGTCCAAACACACAAATATGTGTTTGTCGAAAAGTAATATAACATCTAGCTCCGGTTGTACCCGGTACAGTGTGCACTGAGTCAAACATCGCGTGCTTGAAATATTGTCTTTATTACGATTCTCTTCTCTCCCGCACACTGGTTTACACTACAACATCAATACCCTGTTAAAGCAGTGACACATTACATAAACTCGTGTAACAGTGCTTTGTGTAGAGATATGCGTTCTTTGCAATGTTTTGTTTTGTTTAAATAGTTCAGACGTAGACGTTTTTGTTAGTGGAAAGACTGATTTTTTTGTCCGGGAATTAAACTAAAATGCCCGAATTTATTGATATTAGCACAACCAAACACCTATATGGGCTTGCAAACAAATCACTACGCATTTTACATGTAATGCAATTATTTATTTATTTTATTTTATTTTTATTTTATTTTATTTTATTTTAATTTTTAAATGTTTTTTTAATTTTTTTTTAATTATTATTATTATTATTATTTTTTTTAATATAATTTATTTTTATTTTATTATTATTATTATTTTTTTTTTTTTTTTTTTTATTTGGGGTTGGGGGGGGGAGGGGTGGTTAGAAAGATGGAAATACATGGTAAAAAGGTTAAAGGTTAGCACATTTTGCCCAAATATCTCTACCATTTTTGCCTGAATTTGAGGTTTCTCTCCAGCATTAAGTGCAGGTACTTAGTCACTACTCCCCCCCCCCCCCCCCCCCCCCCTACACACACACTCCCCGCTCCTCCCCGTCTCGAACGCTTGTGAGTCCAGGTGCGATGAACGTGACTTGGTGTTTAACATGATTACTTCGACACTTTGCAAAATCTTCCATTATTATAGGTGCCGGGCTGACGTTTTCCCTAATTAAACAAAAATGCCCGAAACTGGTTAACATTTGAATTACGGCCATTATATATACAGCAGTCTTGAATCACTGTCTTGGGCGGAGCAAAATACATAAACTATCCCATGCGGCTAATTGTAAAAACAAGTAGCTCATTGCCTAGGGGAAGCGGGTTTCTTCTCATTATATGTGTGGTTCTGAATTAAAATGTGTTGAGTGCGTCGTTAAATAAAACATTAATTTTTTTCTTCCTTCAGTAGTCAATTTCGTTCGTCGTTTTTGACCTATATACATTTTTAATATTCCCTTCTGATTACGTAACTGTGCACTTGCAAAAAGAAACATCAACGAGTTCAAACATTTATAATTAATGAGGGGATATTACATGACTCGGTTTATGTCAATATTTCTCAGAATAGTTTTTTTTTTTTTTTAGCCGAATTAAACACCAATTACATGTTAAAAATCCCAAGAAATCTCCAAGAGTTACGAAAGTAAAGTAAAGTTTGTTTTATTTAACGACGCCACTAGAGCACATTGATTTTTTTTTTATCTTATCATCGGATATTGGTCGTCAAACATATGGTCATTCTGACACTGTTTTTTTTTAGAGGAAACCCGCTGTCGCCACATAGACTACTCTTTTACGACAGGCAGCAAGGGATCTTTTATTTGCGCTTCCCACAGACAGGATAGCACAAACCATGGCCTTTGTTGAACCAGTTATGGATCACTGGTCGGTGCAGGTGGTTTACACCTACCCATTGTGCCTTGCGGAGCACTCACTCAGGGTTTGGAGTCGGTATCTGGATTAAAAATCCCATGCCTAGATTGGGATCCGAACCCAGTACCTATCAGCCTGCAGACCGATGGCCTAACCACGACGCCACCGAGGCCGGTCCCATGAGTTCATTTAATAACGTAAGCCTGATTATAAAGTTCACCCTGTATTTCCATCATACTACCCTCAAAATCAGTTGTAATCCACGAACAAAAAGGTTTGTGGTTAACGACACCACTAGAGCACATTGATTAATCAATCATCGGCTATTGGATGTTAAACATTTGGTAATTCTGACTCGTAGTCATTAGAGGAAACCCGCTACATCTTTCCTAATGCAGAAAGGGCTCTTTTATATACACTTTCCCACAAACAGGATAGCACATACCACGGACTTTGATATACCAGTCCTGGTGCACTGGTTGGAACGAGAAATAGCTCAATGGGCCGACCGACGGGGGTCGATCCCACATCGACCGCTCATCAAACGCGCGCTCTACCAATGGGCTGCGTCCCGTCCACTAATCCATGTAGAACTGCGTAGTGATTCGTTTGCAGCTGTTTGGTAGTAATGTTAATATGAATAAGTGGTGTTATACAGATTTGGACATTTTCTTTTAATTCGGGCAAAATGTAGATTGCCCCCTACAATATTGAAATCACGTACGCCTATGGGTTTCTAGATGGTGGTAGTCCTACTCCCATGGCTAGTGATATTCAATGTTGGGCTAGTAAATAACTACTACTGCCATGCCCGACGGCTAGTGAAACTGTTTGGTCAAATGTTGCAGTTAAGTCTATTTCGTAAATATGAATATCATGCCCCGACCTCAACCCTCAATGTTATGGGGCGATCACACTGGCCCGAATGAGCTTCCGTTTGTTTTCCGTATACGAAAGTGGTGTGATTTTTTAAACTGGCCGAATGTCCCTCCGAATGTGTTTTCCCCAATGTATCACCGAATGCTTTCCGTTTGTTTTCCGAATGTTTTCAGTATGCTTTCAGAATGCTTTCAGAATAGACCGAATACTTCCCGCATGTTGACTTCGAAAGTTTTCCTTTCCGAACGCTTTCCGTATGCTTTCCGAATGCTTTCAGAACACGGCGAATCGACCTAGAATGGACCGAACTCGTTCCACATGCGTCCCCGCAAGGGTTCGTCATGTTCTATGTCCATTCGGGGTGTTCGGAAAGCATATGGAACATACTGTGCATTCTGGAAGTGTACGAGCAGTTCGGAATATGTTCTAAAAGAATACTGGAAGGGTTCTGGCTATTCGTTATACATTCAGCGGCATAAATGAAAAAAAAATCCGGAAAGGATACTGAAAACGTTCGGAAAGCTTTCGTCATGTTCTAGGTCCATTCGGGGTGTTCGGAAAGCATACGGAACCCAGCACCTCCAACTTTTCATTCCGAATGCACCAAGAACTAGACGCATGCTTCCCGAACGTTTTCCGTTCTCCTAGAATGCTTCCCGAATACACATGGACGCCACATTCGGATGGTCGAAGGAAATTATTTTGAACATGCACAACAAATTTTTGGATCTCCCGAATGCCGTTCCGTATGAATCCGTACGGAGCCGAACAGCCAGTATGCTCCTAGAACACACCGAATGATTCCCGAATATGATCCGTTCGCTCCCCGAACACCCAAATTCCTATTCGGAAAACAAACGGAATGGCATTCGGGCCAGTGTGATCGGGCCATTAGTGTTTTTAAGCTCTACATCCCTGTTTAGGTGACACCTCTGATTATTACTATTATTTAGTACAATTTTGTCAACTTAAAAAGAAGTAGGGCTAGTGAATTTTTAATCGTGGCTAGTAATTTTTTTAAATCACTGATCCCTTGGCTAGTGTATTTTATAAAAATTCTAGAAGATCTGCAGTAATAGCTTAAGCACCTTCCGGGAATTGTGTAAATTATTTCTGAAATTACACGCAACTTCATCAAACCACAGACAATCATCTGAAATAACACTCTAAATATTATTTAAAGTACTGACTTATAAAAATCTTATAACTACAATGTATATTTGGTCGTTTTGTCTCCGTGTGCCTTTAAAAAAATATGTATAGTCATTTTGAATTATATCTGTACATCTTTTACCACTATAACAACCACTAGCCTGTAGCCATCTTGTCATTCTACATATCCATTCCATCCACTGTAAAAGATGTTCGTGTACCTGAGCATTTTTACCGACTAAAGGTACATATTTAATACATTTTCATCTATAAAATATCAATGTTTGTACACAATGGCATGCGCTGCTTAATACCCTAATGTTTATCTTAGCCCAAACTGAAATTTGAGCAATTACAAATATTAGGACATCCAGAAACACGTTCAATATAAAGATGCAAATTTAGTTGTTCAAATTAATTAAAGGGACAGACCCTGGTTTTTAAACACTAAGGCACATGTTTCACTATTAGAGCCATTTATGATCACTGAAATCAAACATTACTTATATTTTATTCTTTAGATTGTTCATTCCCGTACAGTCGACGTGTTTCTGATCATCCTGGTGTTTTTAATACCACACAATGCATTTTCATATTTAAAAAAAACAAAAACGCACGTGCGTCTGAAAAATGTAGTCGCGTTTTAGTCTATTTTTAAGTGTATTTAACAGACTCTTGTTTCACTTTGTTGTATCCAAATGTGTTACAGGTTTGTAAATTAACCAAACTTAGTGTTAATTTTTACGGGTTGAAACTAGGGTCCAGGTGAAAATATGCCTTAGCTTTTAAAAACTAGGGCATGTCCCTTTAAATTTTATAACTGAAAATATGTAACACTAGTTGTTGCAATCTCAGGATAGTCTCTTTAATGAATTGATAGAAACTCACTGCATCTCCTTCTTTATCATTAACCACGAGGGGCGAGAAGTAGACCAGTGGTAAAGCGCTCGCTTGATGTGCGGTCGGTTTGGGATCGATCCCAGACCCATTGGGCTATTTCTCGCTCCAGCCAGTGCACCACGACTGGTACATCAAAGGCCGTGGTATGTGCTATCCTGTCTGCGGGACAAAATATCCCTTGCTGCTAATCGAAAAGTGTAGCCCATGAAGTGGCGACAGCGGGTTACCTCTCTCAATATCTGTGTGGCCCTTATTCATATGTCCGACGCCATGTAACCGTAAATAAAATGTGTTGAGTGCGTCTTGAAATAAAACATTTTCTTTGCTGTCCTAGGAAGACAGCCCAGGTAGCAACCGAGGTGCATGCGCAGGACCGCGTGCCTGAAACGTATTAGGATAAAATTTGGCCCTAAAACTCACTCTATACTAGACCCAATACAACAATTTGAATCCGCACCAACCAACCTTTAATCCTTTGTGAAGAATAATGCCATAATCGTGGTAAATGATTTCCGTGTATTAAATATACATGCATGGAACCAGTCTTATCTTTACGAGATCAGCGTCACGTAACGGGAAGGGATAATCAAGGATGCATGTAAAACACGGACTAAAACGCGAACCTGACATAATTAAGAAGTAGGGTCTAGTTCCTCTATACGTGTTCTGACTTTCCGTTACGTAAAGCTGAACACGATCGGTTCTCAGCATGCATTTTTAATACGCGGTAATTATTTATCTGGATTATGGCATTATTCCTTATAAAAGATTGTTAGAGGTAGAAAAGAAAAAAGAAACAGCTGCTTGTAGAATCCCTACAATTTGTAAATATAGCTATATTATTATTATTATTATTATTATTATCATCGTCGTCATCATCATCATCATCATCATCATCACATCAGCAGCAGCAACAGCAGCAGAGGGAGAGGGACAAAGAAAGAGCGGGTAGCAGAGAGAGAGAGAGAGAGAGAGAGAGAGAGAGAGAGAGAGAGAGAGAGAGAGAGAGAGAGAGAGAGAGAGAGAGAGAGAGAGATAGGGGGTTCTTTTATATGCACCATACTGCAGACGAGGCAGCAATTACCACGGCCTTTGATATCAATCGTGGTGCACTGGTTGGAACTGGAGCTAGCCCAGTCGACTCACCGACGCAGATCAATCCAAGATCATCCACGCATCATTCGAACCTTTTACCACTGAACTACGTCCCGACGCTGTGCAAGACAGAGTCAAGAGAAGATTTTGACAGAGTGTAGAACAGATTAGTTGTTTCTAAGGACAAGATGGTGACTGCTCCGTGGATCGATTTCAGGACTACGTTCAACCAGACCGAGCAGACATACATCTGTTAGACTGGTTTACGCGCTTCACGTTAAAGCAAATGGCCACGTCGCGAACCAATCGAATAGTTCGCGAACGTTAGCGAAATGTTTGCTGTATGGAACTTGGGGCAGGTGACTACAGCTCGGCAGATCGACTGGGGTTTCCGGTTCCAACGAGTGTTCCACGACTGGCATATCAAAGACCATGGCTTATCCTGTGGGAACACGAGTATAAACGATCCCTTTCTACTGATACAAAAATCTTTCCCCGGAAGACCACGTGTCAGAATTGCAAAATGTCTGACATCGAATAGCCGATGATTAATAATTCAATGCGCTATAGTGGTGTCGTTAAACAAAACGCACTATTTCGTCTGAATCTATGCATCATTCGCACTTTGTAAGTGAACAGCCTGTCCCAATACGGGTTTCACATATGGTTGCACTATTTATGGATTGTCTGTTATTTATTTTACGTTCATCGGGGTATGTACAAAACAATTTTTCCGCAAACTGTGTGAATCGGCGAAGCAGTTCTCACATACGTTTTTTTTTTCTTTTTCTGTTCATACCCAGAAGAACGAAAGGAAATAACAGACAATACTTATAATTAAATCTGAAACATACGTACAAATAATAACATTAAACATTTATATTTTATTTAGGAGATAACCATATGGAGTTTTTAGATTTGCGGGTGTTATTGTCTATTTGATCCCGCAAATGTCAATTTTGACCGAAGGCGTTAGCCTGAGGTCAAAAATTAAACATTTGCGGGCATCAAATAGACAATAACATCCGCAAATCTAAAAACTCCATATGGTTATGTCCATTGTAAATTGAATCGTTTTTCTACAGAACTAACTGTATATTTGGCATTTCTTGAAAAAAATACCTGGCTACAATCTAACTGTAAACCCTTGAATCATCAAGTTCGCCTGTTCCAATTGCTAATGACGTCACTTTCTAATGACGTCATTAGCTTTCCGGGTGTTATTGTCTATTTGATCTCGGAAAAAGAATGTAATTAACCAATCACAATACAGAACACACGACAGTCAGTTTACAATTATAATTAGTTTTGGTTAAAACAATAAAGTCCAGTAAGACAAATTGCCAATATAAAATGACGTCATCGGGTATGACGTTCTCCGACGACGTAATTTTTACATGCATCCAGAAATGAACAAACTCCCGTTGCTACGTCTGGACCAATGGGATGACGTTACGTTGTAATGAATGTAACGGAAATGTAATTATTTCAAAATGACATGCTCCTGGCCCCGTGCTTATAAGCCTTAAAGTCTACACTTTAATAAAGTCCACACTTTAACGTCATGGCAACGCCATTCAAATAGCATTACGTTAAAGTCTGGACTTTATTAAAGTCTTGACTTTAAGTTTTATAAGCACGGGTCCTGGAGTCGAAAGTCGAAGCATTGTGCTTGGAACAGGTATGGGACACCTGTAAAGCTAAACACTACAATTATGTGCGCAACTAGGCTAGTTCTGACAATGTAATAACAGAAATAATGAAATAACAGAAATAATAGCTTTTCTCCTTAATTCTTACGGTCTGCAGGATAAAGGTTTTTGCTTTTTAAAGACACCACTAGAGCACATTGATTTATTAATCATCGGCCATTTTTAATATATAGTTTAAGGGAGGACAGGATAGTACATTCCACGGCCTTTGATACACCAGTCGTGGTACACTGCCAAGAACTAACAATAGCTAAATGGGCCCACCGACAGGGATCGATCCTAGGCCGACCGCGCTTCAAGAAATCTATTTACCACTGGACCCTTGTGACTCCCCCCCCCCCCCCCCCCCCCCCCCCCCCCCCCCCCCCCTCCCCCTCCACCATCATTTTGGGTCTTTAAATGGACGTTTATTTTAAATAAAGATTACTTATAATAACTTATTAAAATCATGCTGGTTGGAGGTTTGCAGGATAAAAAAATAATAATTAGTTAATAACGTAGGTTATCGGCTTTATCCTGTTCAGGCCGGATGAAAAATTCCGCACGACAAGCCTCGCGGAAGTTCCCATTCTTACCGTAATAAGATAAAGCTGATGTCCTACGTCATTAACTAGTTATAATCTATTTATAGGTAATAATTTGTTTTGTATGATACATATACTATTTTCATCAACATAACTATAAGAAATTTAAACCTGCACTTTGTAAATCGTTTGAGCTCCATTAAACACTAAAATATGAAATCTACACGGGATAAAAAAAAATGAATGTACCAAGGGATAAACTGCAAGCATAATCAGTTTCAATTAAAATGCATTCCATAAAAAGCAGATATTAGCTAAAAATACTTTATTGCACCGAATACAGGAACATTTTACTTTAATATTCAGATGAACCGTAGAATGTTAGCATCCGTTGTACGGACTATTTATAGGCAGGGACATAACACCATTGAAACACGCAAACGCCCAATCGAATTCATATTAGCTGAAATTTTATTACTTGCCAATAATAAAAACGACTACAAGCTAGATGGATCGCATCGCGTGATCGTAAAAGATCGATTTCCTTAATGTTTTTATGTTTCACGGTCGTTTTCCTTACATATCATGTACAAAGTTTTCTATTATTAATTACCCGAAGAACTTTAGTATGAAGGCGTGGGAGATGCTATTTTTCTGAGGAGGGGTGGGCGCAGGAGTCAGCCCCGAATACTTTTAGAGTTGAAGTTAAATTTTGTTTTGTTTAACGAAGCCTATAGAACACATTGATGTATTAATCAGCGGCTATTGGATGTCAAACACTTTGGTAATTTTGACGTATAGTCTTAGATAAGAAACCCTCTACATTTTTAATTTTTTTGTTATTGGTAGCAAAGGATATTTTATATACATCATCCCAGAGACAGGAAGGAAGGAAATGTTTTATTTAACGACGCACTCAACACATTTTATTTACGGTTATATGGCGTCGGAGCCCAGAGACAGGATAGCACATACCACTGCCTTTGATATACGAGTCGTGGTGCTCTGGCTGGGTATTCAGAGGTTACCCAGCAAGTACTCTATGCAACCTAGACTAACAAATGATTGTATAACACGTTCGCTACCCGTTATCCTACCCCACACTCGTTTATCAAATTATTATTGTTCTCTTTAATTATGTAAAACCTAAATTTTGTCCTAGTATTACATTTAATTCCTATTCAATACTTGTTTTCTTTACATACAAGTGGAAATAAACTAATAGCCTAACAGTTTTCATATATAATTCATCATCTAAAGGGCACAAATTGTGGTTATTTAAATTTTAAACAATAAAATTCACTTTGATCTTCTTATTTAAGAACGATTTTTTTCAGATTCTATGTCATGAGCTATTACTTGAATGTTCTTTTGAATGTCTGTGGTAATGCGATATTTTCTGATTAAAACCTCTCTTATACAGCTTATCGTTAATTTGTGGTTTTAAACTATATTTAACCCAAGAAAGAAACACGGTAAATAGGATAACATTGTCAAATAAAAAGCTTTTTCTCAGCCATTTTTTTTTTTTTTCGTGTAAATAATTATTTATTTACCGAATGAGAATGAGAAAAAAGATGCAGTGATATGGAAGAGGAAAAATACTTTCTTTCAACCTAGCCGAGTCTAAAGAATTATTAGAGTAAAACATAATTCAAGAACTGTTAAACTGTAAAATGAAGTTGTTTAGGCCTTATTAAACAAGACAAACTTTTTTTTACCGTTTATTAATGCAAGAGTTCAGCTGGGTGATCGCTTTTAGTTCTAGTGAGGTCGATGGGGTAGGGTTTGGTATGTTGTTTTGATGTTCATTGTGGCATATTTCACAAACACGTAACCATGCAATGTGACGTTATGGCATTCCGGGTCATGTCTGGGGTAAGGGAAAGTGGGACAACTCCCAATAAAAAAGGAATATTGAGCCGATTTTTAAAACGTGAAGGTCCCAGACATCGTTCTGCGGACCTCTGTTACATGCAGTTAATGTTTGTTTGGTTTAACTACAACACTAGAGCACATTGATTATTTAATCATCGGCTATAATCAGTAGTCAGGGAAACCTTGATTTAACGTAGCCTTGATTCAGTGAAACAGGCGACAGTGATATTCCCATAGCCTCGGAGTCTAATAGATTTTTTTTTTTTTTAAATGTATTTATTTATTTAAATAAAGTTAGGTATTGATTACAGAAAGAAGTTGCATTCAATATGGATACATACGCTGGTGATTAGCTCGCTCGATGCGCGGTCGGTCTAGGATCGATCCCCGTCGGTGGGCTCATTGAGCTATTTCTCGTGCCAGCCAATGCACCACGACTGGTATATCAAAGGTTGTGGTATGTGCTATCCTGTCGTTGGGATAGTGCATATAAAAGATCCCTGGGACTACATGTCAACCGTACCAAATTGTTGACATCCAACAGCCGATGATTAATACATCAATGTGCTCTAGTGGTGTCGTTAAACAAGGAAAAAACGGCACTGAACACGCATTAAATGCCATGTTAATCAAACAAAGAAGGTTAGACTTCAAATCATTGACAGGACAATAATTTTACACACAAAAAAAAAAGAAAAAAAAAAGGAAAGAAGAAAAAAATTAGACAACTCACAAAGACTGCAATATATTAAAAAAGACGCATGCTTTGATGTTTAATCTAAAAAAAAAAAAAAAAAGTTATTTTGTTTAAACGTGGGTGAAGAACTATACCTCCCTCGTGTTTAGCAAGCAAGCTAACGGTAAATAATATCCGTGTTTTTATGCATTCTCTCGGGTTTATTGCTTTATTTCCTTCCTTTCTTTTTTCTTTTCAAGTAATAATGTCAATTTTGTTATTTTCTGCACTCAGCTATTCTGTTTCCTTTGCTAAATTCTCATTATGGTTTTAAAATATATATTTCAATTAATTATTCTTTATGAATGGAATACTATTCCTTTTTACGTTTAAATATACCAATACAATTTAACACAATTATATTTGTAAGAGAGAGAGAGAGAGAAAGAGAGAGAGAGAGAGAGAGAGAGAGAGAGAGAGAGAGAGAGAGAGAGAGAGAGAGAGAGAGAGAGAGAGAGAGAGAGAGAGAGAGAGAGAGAGAACGCTGAACATATACCCTTAACGAAACGAACGCGTAACCTAAGTAGACTTCACGCAAATTACATCAATTAATAATTCACGCATGCAGTGCATACCACCGCATTGAGTTAAGTATAGTTCTTCAATTTATTTATATTCCACTCAGAATATCTGCCCACAAATATACAACACATTTTAGCACTTTAAATAATTGAGCATAATAATATCTGCGAAATGACGATGCATGCGGAGTGTTGCAATTTGAGTAGTTGTTGGTTTCGACGACAATGAATGATACTGGGAAACAGAGAGACAGACATACAGTGTATTAAAATGTCATCTTAAAGCTGTATCCTAACCGGATGAGTGTGACGCCACAATATTTCTATCCTAACCGGCCGCGACCATAACGCCAGTCTTCTTTTTAAAATGTTATCACCAGTTGAAACTGCCAAGCAATAGTTGTTTGATTAGTTAATATATGTTTGTCGCTCATGTCCTATCGGTATTTTGTCGCGCGCTCGACTACATCAATTCGTCGCGCCGTACGCGTGCGGTTAGGATGCAGCAGTTGAATCAATGGTTTCTAAAAACAATCGCTCGCGTCGCTCGCGTCGTGCGCGTCCGGTTAGGATGCAGCTTTATAGAACATATTTAAAATGCAGCTTATACATGCAATCAATATTGTCACGGGGATTCTATAATTCCCGTAACTGAATAAAAGACGATTATCAAAAATCTCTCCTAACTGTATATCTATTAGATCTCTCTGTAACAGGCTGTTAAACCTAGTATGGCTCGTCTCTAGGTATGATCAGAGATACGATCTTATATAAAGTATATATTAATATAGCACGTTAGTTCTCTAAAAAACACAACAAAAACACAATACACTTTGGAATCTGTATTAATCTACGCTGACAAATGTACAGCCGTAGTAGTAAATTAATAACAGCAATAATAACAACCCAGAACTGATCACTTAATTAGTTAATCTCTAGGTGTCTAGTTACACAATATGCGAATCACTTCACCGTTACACCACACCCACACGTGTGATAATTGAGAAACGCTTCCAGGAGAAGTTAATTAATAAAGGAATTACAACACCATTCCTAACTGGTTAAGTTATAATTAACCCTTACTACTCGTTCAGTAACGTGTGATAATTTAGAACGCTTCTTGGGGAACTTAATTAATAAAGGAATTACAGCTCTATTCCTAACGGGTTAATTTTTAATTAACCCTAACTACTCATTCAGTAACCTTGTAACACAGAATTAATACTTATCACAATAAAGACAATAACCTACAGTGTACCTAGGTCTTCTAGGATGACTGGCTAAGCTTTATATTACCAAATACTCATATAATGTTAGAACAAGAAGTCTACGATTTACTTTGTCAGATGACCGAAGACACTGTCTAAAGAATATTGGTATAATACAGTATTAAAATATTTAAGTCACATCAATCACATCAAGGTTATACACAGAGCAGAAATGATATTTACCAAAGTCCAAACGGACTAACGTTCCCAGGAGCCGTCCTAAATTCGTTCTCCCGATATCTCTAAATCCTAGCTATTTATTCCAAAATCAGAATTGGCCTGGGGGAACAAGGCGGCACCTCACGTATCATCTCATATTTCATCTCTCCTAGCGTAGGTATTATTTCTCTCTGATCGTGAGACTACTGACGCCATCGTCGCCAAAATCGCGGTTGTAAAACCCGCACTCGCAGAGGTATTACTAACTACTCGCCACATGGCCTCCACAGCGGGACTAAGTGCATATTGGAAAGCCAGATCGAGGATGGTCGCGCAGAAGTCTTACGTAACAAGTTGTCCACCTGGGCTACGGGCAATACACTGCACACGGCACCCTAACACAATTAAAATCGCCACAGGCGAAACAAATTAAGAGCATGTACCGTGACAAATATAAATAGTAAAATTGTACTGAGCCATCCATGAGTTATGAAATTCTTGTTGGTAAAAAATATCTTAAAACATATTTGGGTAACAAAATAAGATTTTACTCTCCATTTGGCATCTCGGTCAACAAATGCGAACAAAACCAACCTTTATTCGTCTGCTATTTCTTAATCGTCGGCTAGTGGATGTCAAACATTTGGTAATTCTGACATATAGCCGTAGATAAAACCAGCGACGTTTTCCCCACAGACAGAATAGTACATACCACGGCCACTGATAGTTTATTTCAGAACACCAATAAATACACTGCTAATATAAATATGCTAGTAGCTTCAGACTTAAACACTATGTGAGATATACCCAGGCATAACGGCATCCAACAGTTTTACACCTTCTTGATATGAAAGAAGTTAGTGAAAGTGAAGTCAGTGTAGTGGCTTTACGCCTCTCTGCTAAGACCCCCTGCGCGTGCTGTAACCTCACCGTGGTGCAGGGGTGTAACATTCTCTTTGAGAATGGCCAATACAGCACAAATTGAAGTTTAGAGTAAAATTCGGTGTCCGTAAAATTCTGTGATATTTGTATTTGTATTTTTGGCACAGTTCTTTACACTGTTTTTGTTTAAACCTTGAATTTTTATATTGATGTTGATCATCACTTTATTTATGTGCATTACCATAGTTTGACACCCAATAGCCGATGTATTTTTCGTGCTGGGGTGTCGTTAAACATTCATTCATTCATTCATTCATTCATTCATTCTCTGCTAAGACATTAAAGAGACAGATCTTATTTTTCAAACACTATGGCATATATTTTACCACTGGAGCCGTTTTTAATGACTAAAATCAGAAATTACTTAGAATTTATAAGTTAGATTATCCATTTCCATAGATCTGAAGTGTTTTTGACCATATTGGTATTTTTGATATCACAAAATGCATGTTTGCATATTTGTAAAAACGCACGTACATCTGAGAAGTAACGGTTATGGAGTCGAGTTTTATTCCAATTTTTAAAAGGCATTTTACCGTATAAACGTTACAGACTCATGTTTATCTCTGTTTTAACTTTATCCAGATGTGTTACAGATTTGTAGATTTAAACATTTTACAGGTTGAAACTAGGGTCAGTGATTTTAAAATGCACCCTTAGTGGTATTGGATAGGTCACTGAGTCTAGTTCATATTTTGTTTTAATGTTAAGCAAAACAAACAAACAAACAAACAACAATCAAAGAAGTACGAGATAACGATCTTTACAAAACTCCATATGAAACACTGCTGCTATATGAAAGCAGGAGCAGTTTTGGATTTTTTTTAAAATACGGAAAATCTTGCATCTTTAGTCTCCCAAACCTTTTCCTTAAAACGACCCAGTTTCCAACAAAATGCTGGCCCATGTCGTTAGGTTAAAGGTTAAAGCATGAACTATACGGACCACTTCGGTGTACTAAAGCTAATTCGACAGGCACTTCGTTGTATCATGTATTTAATTATATTTGAACGCAGCATAGAAAACCAGTCGAATGTACGAGATTGGGGTTTCCGATTGACAATGAACGTCAGATACGGAAACTACCGATGGGATGTACCGTAATACGTATTATTGACACTTCGAATCATTATATATCGGCATACCCACACTAACGCGCATCTCTAGTACCGGAGTACTGTTTAGAATATTACTTGAACGTTTAACGTTACAACATATATGGATCAGTTAAAGAAAATAATAACTTACTTACCACGTAACTGGGGTATCGGAGAAGAGAACTATGTTCATTTTGCGAAACCAAGTGTATTTCATAAAGGTCAGCTGTTCACAGTGTCTGAAAAGGTCAAATAAAATATATTTAATTAAATTTAAAGGTTCATTATCTAAAATCGGAGTTCCATAATGTGCAATATTCGCAGTTGTTTGACAAATATACACTGATATAATGTTGAAAAGGGTACAACTTCCATAATTATGGTGTGGAAACAGGGTTGATTCCTTCACCTGTCATATCGTGTAGTGTTTTGCCTCTCTGCTGAGGTTTAATGAGTTGTTTCCCCTTTTTGAATCCCTTGACGTAAAGAGGTGGCGAACTTGTTGTTTGTTTTAGCAGAATAACGTCACTGATCCTACCTTAGTGTTCTAAAGTAAAATGGTAAACATGATTGGTCTGGTTTAATTGCTACATAACTTAATGTCTGTATGCTCGTCTATGAACACAAACCAGATAGACAGTTAGATAGATAATTTATAACGCTTAACCGTATGTACATCACATCAATGGAAAAATAAAACAAATAACATTCACGTCCATGTACCCAGATAAAATGTTATATGTGTACACTTTATATATTATTTAACAAAACCAAACTGAATGCAAAATACAAAACAATTTAGAACAATGAGTGTGATTGGCCACATTTTTTTAAGGTATGGTTGAGGTCCCGAAACATGCGAATTTCACCACTGAGCAGCATATTGGATATCACATACAGGACGAAACGGTAGATCCATCGGCTGTATCTCTTACGTTTGGCATAAAATACATTTAGAACTAGTAGAACCATTGGCGCAGTCAGGAATTTATATTGGGAGACACCCACCTTTCTGAGGAATGCCCCCTCCACACCCGCTCTGTCTATTAGTCTGTTAATTCCTGTTAGAGAGAGAAGATGAGAGATGAGAGAGAGAGAGAGAGAGAGAGATCCTGAGAAATGCGTTCTGAGAAGAGAGAGAGAGAGAGCGAGAGAGAGAGGGAGAGGGGATGGAGGAGACTCGGGAGAGAGCGAGAGAGACTCTCCACCGAGACGGAGAGAGAGAGAGAGATACACACATCCAAGGCAGCCAGGCAGCCACCAGAGAACCTCTCAGGAGAGAGAGAGGAGAGAGAGAGAGATTACGAGATGAGAGAGAGAGAGAGAGAGAG
Source organism: Gigantopelta aegis (assembly GCF_016097555.1). Lineage (NCBI taxonomy): Eukaryota > Metazoa > Mollusca > Gastropoda > Neomphalida > Peltospiridae > Gigantopelta > Gigantopelta aegis. The sequence continues at coordinate 23,991,549 of NC_054710.1, forward strand.
AGATAAGAGAGCCAGAGAGAGCGAGAGAGAGCGCACGTGTTTGTGTGGGTGTGTGGGTGGGTGGGTGGGTGGGTGCGGCTTCATAATCTCATTCTGGCTACGACAGCTTGGTCCAGTCTAGAAAAGCCTGCGATTTGTTTAAATTAATAATTTAAGAACAAGATGCAAGCAATACATGTATCATTTAATGATTAAACTAGGCTGTAATAGACATCCATACTGAGCGGAATTTACGATTTGTCTTTTTCTTGACCACAGAGGTTTTAGCATTGCGTTTGTATGTAGTAGTTATACGCGGGTAAGGCCTGAGCATGCGTCGTGAATTCGGGCCATATTGTCGACGACTTTAATCCCAATAGATGAAATTATTAAAACTTATTTATCATCTTGTTAAATCCTTACAACCTTGCTAAAAATTTAGCTAACGTCGATAGCATATTTTGAGAAATTGTTCAGAATATGCACTTTTTAGTTACCATAACATGACAAATTGACTGTGCGTAAATACGTTTTACTTTTACACAACAATGTTTAAATTGCATGCTTATGGCCACCAAGAGGCATTAAATCTACAACAAAAGCCGCCTAGAGTTTATTTATCCCCGCGGGCATGTTGTAAAAACATGTCCATTAATGTAATATGAATTATTAATACTGATGACGCTAAGCATGGCGGGTGACTTTAATACGCATGTCCCAGTGGGTGGGGCTATAATTATATATGTAGAGAAATGGTAGAGCAGGCGCCTGAACCGGCCTCGATGGTGTCGTGGTTAAGCCATTGGACATTAGGCTGGTAGGTACTGGGTTCGCGTCCCGGAACCGGCTCCCACCCAGAACGAGCTTTAACGACTCATTTGATAGGTGTCAGACCACTACACCTTCTCTAACCACTAATCATTAACAACTAACCCACTGTCCTGGACAAACAGCCAAGATAGCTGAGGTGTGTGTGCCCAGGACAGCGTGCTTGAACCTTAATTGGATATAAGCACGCACATAAGTTGCAAAGAAAGAGAAAAAAAAGTCGCATGGACAGGCCTCGGTGATGTCGTGGTTAAGCCATAGGACACAGGACTGGTATGTCCAAGGTTCGCAGCCTGGTATCGGCTCCCACCCAGAGCGAGTTTTAACGACTCAATGGGTAGATGTAAGGTCACTACACCCTCTTTTCTCTCACTAACCACTAACAACTAACCCACTGTCCTGGACAGACAGCACAGCTAGCTGAGGTGTGTGCCCAGGACAGTGTGCTTGAACCTTAATTGGCTATAAGCACGAAAATAAGTTGCAAAAAAGAAGAAAACGGCCTCGGTGGTGTAGTGGTTAAGCCATCGGACATAAGGCTGGTAGGTACAGGGTTCGCACCCTCTTCTCTCTCACTAACCAACTAACAACTAACCCACTGTCCTGGACAGACAACCCAGATAGCTGAGGCGTGTGCCCAAGACAGCGTGCTTGAACCTTAATTGGATATAAGCACGAAAATAAGTTTAAAGGAAAGGGAAAGTCGGATGAAGTACGATTGCTTGTAGGAAGAAATTCACTAAGACTTTGCCTTTCCAAACAAAATAGGAAAACTAGGAAACTATGATTCATTACGGAAAGGTTTTTAATACAGGCCACTGCACTACCCTAGTTTTATAGACACTCGTGGGCCTATTTCACTAAACATCGTAATTTACACCTGCGACTAGCATCTATTTCATCCAGAAAATTACATCATTACGGGAGATGTAGCATTTTAATGACCAAAGAAAATGAAATATGTGTACTAAATCTATATCTGTTGTACTATAATAGTAATAAGAATTGTGTTTTAGTCGTAGATTTACGTTTACATGCAAAACTAGATGTGTGTGTTTTATTAGCTGGATATTGACATTGTCTGTTATAGCCTTACACAACTGAGCGTATTGCCTGTGGGTATGTTTTAAAAGTGTGCCTGTTAATGTGATATGAATAATTAATAATGATGAAACTATAAAAAAAAACGTATCACTTGAAACTGGAAGAACAAAAGAGATGTGTTATTTAATGACACACTCAACACGGTTAAATGGCGTCACAAACGGATAGAGAGGAAACCATCTGTCGTCAATCAATGTGATACGAATTTCGATTAGCAGCAAAACATATTTTAATGCACTTTTTTCGATAGACAGAACAGTGCATACCTCGGCCTTTTCATATACCATATACTGGATGCACTATTCTGTCCATAGGAATGTGTGTATAAAAAAGTTCCTTTGCTACCTTTTCGATGGAACTAGCCTGTATGTGGACATCAAATCCCCCCCCCCCCCTCTCTCTCTCTCTCTCTCTCTCTCTCTCCAGCTTTTCCTCCGTATCTTTCTGTTTCTTTCTCTCCCTCCCTCTCATGTCCCGCTGTGTGTCCTCCTTCTCTCTCTCTCTCTCTCTCCTCTCTCTCTCTCTCTCTCTCTCTCTCTCTCTCTCTCTCTCTCTCTCTCTCTCTCTCTCTGTGTATACAGCTTTTCCTCCGTATATTTCTGTTTCTGTCTCTCCCTCCCTCTTATGTCCCGCTGTGTGTCCTCTCTCTCTCTCTCTCTCTCTCTCTCTCTCTCTCTCTCTCTCTCTCTCTCTCCAGCTTTTCCTCCGTATCTTTCTGTTTCTTTCTCTCTCTCTCCCTCCCTCTCATGTCCCCTGTGTGTCCTCCTTCTCCCCTCTCTCCTCTCTCCTCTCTCTCTCTCTCCGTCCCTCTCTCTCTCTCTCCCTTCTCTCCTCTCTCGTCTCTCTCTCTCTCTCTGTGTATACAGCTTTTCCTCCGTATATTTCTGTTTCTGTCTCTCCCTCCCTCTTATGTCCCGCTGTGTGTCCTCTCTCTCTCTCTCTCTCTCTCTCTCTCTCTCTCTCTCTCTCTCTCTCTCTCTCTCTCTCTCTCTCTCTCTCTCTCTCTCTCTCTCCCACGCACACACACACACACACACCAACCCCCCAACCCCCAAAAAAACACAAAAGAAACAACAAACAAAAACAAACAAACAAAACAAAAATGTATCACAACTCCATTATGTCTATTTTTACTTCCTCTTTCTTTTTTTTCTTTTTATTTGTAAATAAATATATCGACCATCCACCATGCTATATACTAACATCATTGATCGGGATTTCTAACAAATCGGTATTTGTTTAATATAAGTATCACTATTTTATTTTTAAAGGCTGGCCTCAACAATAGACAGTAAAGTCAATGATATATATTAAGCAGACAACAGATAACAACTGTACAAAAATAGTATACAAATATAACAAGTGCTTACTTTAAAATTGAAATCCTTCCGATTATTCCAAGAGAGTTGACCAACCTTAACAGATCTCAGATCTCAGTAGGTGAAGACAACTTCGACATTTCCGTCTCATGAATAATCGAGACTAATGGCCGTCGAGTCTTTTGTTACGGTTATAAGTGTGCGTTCATGCAAATATCGATAACATTTGTACAGAAGAATCGTGATCCGATACTTTTTCTTATCATGTATCGGATTTCACTAATTCGTTTTCAGTCGAGTTTTAAATTGTCTATCCAGCAGTTTCTTGATTTTTTTTAAAGAGAGACAGAATCATAGGCCGTCGGTAGGCCCATTGGGCTATTTCTCGTTCCAGCCAGTGCACCACGACTGGTATATCAAAGGTTGTGGTATGTGATATCCTGTCTGTGGGATAGTGTATATAAAAGATCCCTTGTTGCTAATCGAAAAGAGTAGCCCATGAGGTGGCAACAGCGGGTTTCCTCTCTCAATGGTCCTTAGCCATATGTCCGTTGATTGCGTTTCCTTCCTGTCTTTCTTCCGTCACTGACGCTGATTTTCTCACTCAAGTGTGACAGAAAGGAAGAAAGAATGAAAATTGTCTGCACATTTTAATAACGGTTACAGTATATGACGTATGGCATATGAATAAAAATCACATAATAATTAGACAGAAAACCCATGGGCTACTTCTCCGATTATTTAATTGATTGATTGATTGATTTCAACTTATGTTCGTGCTTATATCTAATTAAGGTTCAAGCACGCTGTCCTGGGCACACATCTCAGCTATCTGGGCTGTCTGTCCAGGACAGTGGGTTAGTTGTTAGTTGGTTAGTGGTTAGTGAAAGAGAAGAGGGTGTAGTGGCCTTACACCTACCCACTGAGCCCTTAAGAACTCACTCTGGGTTGGAGCCGGTACCGGGCACGGAACCCTGTACCTATCAGCCTGTAGTCCGATGGCTTAACCACTGCGCCACCGGTCCGATTATTTAGCTGCGAAGGAGGTTTTTATATGCATTATCACAGGGACAGGATAGTGGACAGACCATGGTCTATGTTGCACTGGCTGGAGCGAGAAATTGTCCAATGGGCGCACCGATGAGGATCGATCCTAGACCGACCGCGTATCCGGTGAACCCTTTACCACTGGGCTATGTCCTGCCCACTACTCTGGTATATGCTGATTCTAAAGTAGGTGTGATTATGTGAACTGGACGTCTGAGAAGGAAGGAAATGTTTTATTTAACGGCGCGCTCAACACATTTTGTTTACAGTTATATTTTGTCGGACATATGATTAAGGACCATACAGATATTGAGAGAGGAAACCCGCCCTCGCCATGGTTTATTCTTTTCGATTAGCAGCAAGGGATCTTTTATATTCACCATCCCACAGACAGGATAACACATACCACGGCCTTTAATGTACTAGTCGTGGTGCACTTGCTGGAGCGAGACATATCCCAATGGGCCAACCACTGACGGGGATCGATCCCAAACCGACCGCGCATCTAGCGAGCGCTTTACCACTGGACCCCTGACAGATGGTTAAGAACTGGCCACACTTATACTGAGAGAGAAACCCGCTGACGCCACTTTAAAAGCCAAATGCACAGACTGGTGCTTGTCGGACACTTTCTTAAATGGCCTTTTTAAATACAAAAGTGTTTCTTAACTAGAAGGGGCGTGACGTAGCTAAGAAGTACAACGCTCGCACGATGCATAACCGATTTAGGATCGATACCCGTCGGTGGGCCAATTGCTCTACAACTGGTGTAGCAAAGGCCGTGGTATGTACTATCCTGTCTGTGGGATGATGTATATAAAATATCCCTTGATGCTAATAAAAAAAGAGTAACCCATGAAGTGGCGACAGCGGGTTTCCTCTCTCAATACCTGTGCGGTCCTTAAGCATATGTCCGATGCCATACAACCGTAAATAAAATGTGTTGAGTGCTTCGTTAAATAAAACATTTCCTTCTTTCTTAATTGCAAAAAACAAAATATGCACACAGAAAAAATGCATATGCAAATACAGAAAAGTGAGTGAGAAGGCGCATGTACAGAATATTACGTATAAGAAAGGTTGTGCATAAGAAAGGTGTCTACACCTTGCAAACAAAAGTTTAGGATAGGGGTGTAGCTTCGAGTTATACTCTCTCAGAAAAAAAAACCCAACAACATATTTAAAAAGAAATTTGCTTTCTGCGGGAGGGGCTATAACCCCCCCCCCCCACACACACACACACACACACTCACGCATGTGGTAAGCCAGTGAGGAAATAAGCAAGTAAGTATGCAAGCAAGCATGTAAGTAAGTAAGTATGTAAGTAAGTAAGTAAATAAGTATGTAAGTAGTAAGTAAGTATGTAAGTAGTAAGTAAGTATGTAAGTAGTAAGTAAGTATGTAAGTAGTAAGTAAATAAGCAAGTGCGCACATAAGTCTGCAAGTACGACAGTGAGTGAGTACGTAAATCAGAAAATAATTAAATATGATCATCAATTAAACGTAAGTAAATAAATTGAACATGACAGAAAAGAACAAAAAACACAAAAAGAAAGAAAGAACAAGAAAGAAAGAAAGAAAGAAAGAAAGAAAGAAAAAATTAAGAAACAATATATTTGATTGTGTTCACTATCAACTTTCAATATTAATAACCAATAACGTCATTTCCCGATAGACAAAATACACACGACTGCTACATCGAATGCAGTGGTATGTACTGTCCTGCTTATGAGTTTTAACACAAGTAACCTATGTTGTGTTTGAGGTGTTCCTCTCTAGTTCACTAAAGTCGAGGTAATCATGTACAAGAGTCCAAGGGACGGGACGTAGACCAGTGGTAAAGCTACTACTGGAAAAATGCAACTGTTTTCCTATCTAATACTAAATGTCAAAATGTCTAAATGTTTGACATCCAATAGCCTATGATTAATAAATCAATGTGTTATAGTGGTGTCAAAATAGACGTAGTTCAACATTTCCCAAAGACTCCCTAAACACAGTCCCCTTTTTCGTTTTCTTGTGACAAAACTCAGGTACAATAAACCCAACTTGCCCATGTGCACATGTTCCTTAGCACCGAGACACCTACTATCAACCCATATCAATTTTCTACTCACTCACCGGCATAACGGTTCAAAAAGTAAACATCCAGCACTCACAAACGTCTAACAAAAACAACACAACCTAAACAAGAACCTCTTCCTTATATTTTTCTTTTTCTGCGTGTGTGCATGGCTGTATTTGGCTTCTTTAGGATAAAATAAAAACTGGGGTGATAGAAAAAGAGAAAGAAGGAAAACCTGTGTTGACCCGTATTGAGTCTTGAAGGACACGTCCACTACCGAATTAGCTTAGCGTGGTCCAATATTAGTAACATACCTGTGACATCAGAGGTGTAGGTTTCGGCTGTGGTTGACAAAGAAAGCCTCTTGATACCAATGTATTTGATGTGGGTTCTGAGGGATATCAGAAGACTTGTTGACATTCACTTCAGTCTATCTGTACAAAGAGCGACACCCACACGCTTGTGCCAGGAAGTAACACTGGCTTGGGCATGGCTGCGGTGCTCGGTTTTGCCAAGAATTGCGATTTCTTGACTTGAATGGGGATACAGATGGTTGAGTGGGCTGTTGAATATGGGGGAATGAGCCCCCACTCTCCCCCACAGGCCCCAACTCAGCTCCAGGAAGAAGTGTCATTCAATTCCTTTTAGTACTTTAAGCTAACAAGCTTATGTAGCACAATTCTTCAATTCCCGGATTCCTCATTACACCCCACACCCACACACACACACACACACACACACACTCGCGCACCGAACCCCCATAAAACATACCAACAATTACCGTAACAGTTAGTTTTGTTTGTCTTTACGACATTTCCTATCTCCCAAATCAACATGTGGGTCTAAATGAGACAGAACATTATTCATTTTATACTTATCTTCTTCGTCTTATATCAATTAATTTCAAGGACGCTGTCCTGGGAACACCACATGTCATCTATTTGAGCTGTCTAGACAGAGTGGTTTAGTTGTTAGTGGTTAGTGAGAAGAGGAGTGAGAGAGAGAAGAGAGAGAGAGATCCTAGAGAGAGAGCAGATGAGAGAGAGAGATATTAGAGAGAGCTGAGAGAGAGACCTGTGGGGTCGGAGGGAGAGAGGGAGCGGAGGGAGCGAGTCTAGGGAGAGAGGATAGCGAGTAGAGAGACGAGAGAGAGCAGAGAGAGAGGACGTCTTGCATAGTGGTCTTACAAACCTACCCTACCCATTGAGTCGTTAAAAACTAAACCGCTCTGGTTGGGAGCTGGTAAATACTCATGACTGCGACTCCCCCAATACCTCCCAGGCTTACGTCCAGTCCGATGTCTAAATCACAACACCCGAAACCGATATCACACATTCTCTCCCCCATCATAATTTATATTTGACGTGTAAAAGACAATGCGAGTGCCCCCGCCAATATGTTTGGCCGCCCAATATAACATCAAACCTGTGTTAATGCAAGGATGCGTCTTGAATACAAATGAAAGGAAATTGTTTATATTGTACATTAGTTAATCAGTGTGCTCTAGGGGTGTAGATGAACTTTAACTTTTTACGAATGGCTGGCCGCTGGGGGGAAAAAAGAAAATAATAAAACAATTCTGTATCATACAAAATAGAACAAGGAAGGAAGGAAATATTTTATTTAAAGACGCACTCAACACATTTTATTTACGGTTATATGGCGTCGAACATATGATTAAGGACCACACACATATTGAGGGAGGAAACCCGCTGTCGCCACTTAATGAGCTACTCTCTTCGATTAGCAGCAAGGGATCTTCTATATGCACCATCCCCCAGACAGGATAGTACATACCACGGCCTTTGTTACACCACTGCTGTACTGAGAAACAGCCCAATGGGCGCACCGACGGAGATCGATCGCGCATCAGGCGAGCGCTGTACCACTGAGCTACGTCCCGCCCCACCAACTAGAACCAGTAATTTTAACTTAATCAAATCTCGGTGGGATCTTTCTGTGTGCAAGGAACGAACAAGGTTGTGAAATTAGTAGCCAGGGATCTATTATATGCACCATCCCACTTACAGGATAGCACATACAACGGCCTTTGATGTACCAGTCGTGGAGCACTGGCTAGAACGAAAAAATAGCCCGACAGGCCCACCGACGGGGATCGATCCCAAACCGACAGCGCATAAAGTGAGCGCTTTGCACACTGGGCGACGTCCCGCCAACTTATTGGAATGAAGTTGGCAGAGAAGATCACATAGTTTGCAAACGTGTAACTTGTTAACATTGAAGACATCTTTGTGGTAATTCCGGCTCACTCAAGTGTAGTACGTTTAGAGTGAAAGGAAATGCTTTATTTAACGACGCACTCAAGACATTTTATTTACGGTTATATGGCGTCAGACATGGTTCTGGACCAAACAGATATTGAGAGAGGAAACCCACTGTTGTCACTTAATGGGCTACTCTTTTCGATTAGCAGCAAGGAATATTTTATATGCACCATCCCAGAGACTGGATAACACATACCATGGCCAGACAGGGTAGTACATACACGGCATTTTATTACACACCATTTTAGAGCACTGACTGAAACGATTTAGTGTAAAATAGGTAATTTTCGGGCAGATGTAGTGGGCGTGTTTATTTAAACTAATATCCTGGAAGAAAGACCTGGATAACTTTATAACACAAAATTGATGAACAATATCTTAATATAAGTTTTAAAACGCAGCATTTGTTTCATAACTGGACAGCAAACCTCCATGTTATCCATTTATTTACTTTATGGCCTATTATCATTGAGAATTAAACGATCGTTTCTAATAAAACCCTGACATAACATAAGTTGTCATGTAATGTATTTTTTTTTTGCGTCGGTTTCAGGAAGAGGTTTGTTTTCTTAGCATCTAAAAACTTATTTCTTTGATAACGTGTTCCTTCCACTTACACATTCGCTCAGAAATATTTATTTCTCATAATAGTGTTTTATTTAAAATATGTACTTATTTACTAGTAGAGGGCGGGACGTAGCCCAGTGGTAAAGCGTTCGCTTGATGCGCGGTCGCTTGATGCGCGGTCGGTCTAGGATCGATCCCCGTCAGTGAGCCCAGTTAGCTATTTCCCGCTCCAGCCAGTGCACCACGACTGGTACATCAAAGGTCGTGGTATGTGCTATCCGGTCTATGGGATAATTCATATAAAAGATATCTTGCTGCTAATCGAAAAGAGTAGCCCATGAAGTGGCGACAGCGGGTTTCCTCCCTCAATATGTGTGTGGTTTTTAACCATGTGTCCGACGCCATATAACCGTAAATAAAATGTGTTGAGTGCGTCGTTAAATAAAACATTTCCTTCCTTCCTTTGTTACTGATAGTTATTTATTTATTTGAAAAAAATATAAGTAAATGATCAAATAAATAAATTGTTTCATTGATTAATTAATTAAATTAATTTATTAATTTATTTATTATTTAGTTATATTATTTTAGTTAGTTAGATTCGTGTACGTTTTTTTTTTTTTTTTTTGTTGTTGTAATAAGCCTGAATTTGCCATAACCTAAGGTAATTAAACATCATATAACGTATCATATTTCCACAACAATATATAGTTTTTAAAACAAATATTAAATCACAAGTTCATAAAAATAATATCAAATTAAACGCATGTTTCGAAATGATTGCACTTAACACCGACAAATGATGACGTAACTACAGTGTGCGGCATCTCTGTTCATTTTCATCTCTTCCTTAGTCTATTTTCCTCCTTTTTTTCTTCTTTATTTTTTTAAATTAATACTTTTTGTTTTCCTCCTTTTTTTTCAATATTCGCCACCTCAAGGCCATGAAAAGCTAATTTCGTGTGTAGCTGCAGACAAGACGACACCGAGTGACGCTCGATGACCACGCCGTGGCGGTTGTGGGTAAATACCGCAAAGGACCGCAAACAGACTGATTGCGGCAATCTGTGAGCGAAGAAGGGCCAGACGAGGTGACAAACGAAACTACACAAGCGACACCTACCGGTAAACCTCGAAGGATTAAGAGAATGTGTAAATCAGTCGATTTTCCCCGAGACATAGAATTCCCATAAACCCTGGTGGCAAGGTTGGAGGGAAGAGTGTAAATACGTTGTAGACTCTGGAGGAATGTACGGGATGTAAAAAAGACGTATCTTTTTTTTTCTCTTTCTTCTTTGTTTTTCCCTTTTCACACATTTTTCTTATTCTTGTTTATGTTTAAGCTCAGTTGGTATTTGGTAAACAAGCATTCGTTTTTGATCTTGGTATCTCCTGAACATAAATATTGCACATCTTGACCTTATTGTTACGCAACTTTTTAAACTAAATCAGTAGGCTTTTTTTAAAGTTTCACAAAGAGTGCAAGAGTTTTAAGAAATGTGTGTTTCTAAGCGTGGTACAATTACAACAACATCAGAGGTTAAAGACTTAAATTTTGAAAATAAATACCTTCAATACGTTCATGTTTAATTTCAACTTATTTTCGTGCTTATATCAAATTAAAGTTCAAGCACGCTGTCCTGGACTTCTCACCTCAGTTATCTGGGCTCTCTGTCCAATACAGTGGGTAATTAGTTGTTAGTTGGTTAGTGATAGAGAAGAGGGTATAGTGGTCTTACACTTACTCAAAGAATCGTTAAAACTCGCTCTGGGTGGGAGCTGGTACCGGGCTGCGAACCCTGTCCTACCAGCCTTATTTCCGATGGCTTAACCATGACACCACCGAGACCTGTTTCAATAGGTTAACATTTTCCTTCCGTTGCGGACGAGGGGTGAGTGTCCTAGGTCAGTCGGAAAAGTGATTTCCTCTAAATGTTTAATGGTACGGTGATACATACGGTATCGCAAATCGCAAATACGATGCAGTAAGTATCGCGAATCATCGTCATCAATATATACTGATGGAAAAAAAAGGATCACACACATAGCAACAAGAAATAATGACTGCATTAAAAATTAATTGACATTGTCAGAAGTTGACTGGGAACATATAGGCAACACATTCAACACTACAAAAATTCAATCCCACATTACAACTTGGTATGAAATACAGACATTACTACGCTAGTTGAGAATTAAATTATGGGGGGGGGGGGGGGGGGGGGGCGGGGGGGGGGGGAACCAAAACAAAAACAACAACATTTGGTCTACAGTTCGATTTGTTCCTTAATTTCTTTCCATCAGTATATTATGAAGAATAACAGTGCTGTAATTATTTAGCAGACATCTACCTACTTTCCCCAGTATTAACATAACATGGAGATGTTATTTTGATATACAAACCAAATGGCGTGGCATGTAATATCTTGTCTACATGGTTAAAGTTGGTTTTGTTTAAGAATTCTATTGGTGTACATTGATTTATTAATCAACGGCTATTTTGATGTTAAACATTTGGTCGTTCTGACATATATAGTCTAAGAGAGGAAACCCACTATATTTTCCCATTAGTAGCAAGGACTGTTTTTTATGCACCATCTCACAGACAGGATAGGGCCGTAGCTAGGATTTTTCGTTGGGGGGACGGGGTAACTGAGTAGTTAATAGTCTAAAACTCCTTAAACGGTTAAGAAGAGAATTTTCTTTAAGTTTCTATATTTTCCCCCGATTTTTATTTTTTGTTTTTTTTGCCCCCCCCCCCCCCCCCCCAGCTACGGCCTTGATACCACGGCATTTGATATACCAGACGTGGTGCACTGGCTGGAACGAGAAATAGCCCAAATGGGTCCACCTACGGGTATCGATCCCTGACCGATCACGCATCAGGCGAGCGCTGTACCACTGGGCTGTGAATTACTGTGTAGAAATGTATTCAGACAAGCTGTCGCTAACTGGATTGAGACCAGCGACCGTCTAGTCTGTCTTATTAGCAGGATTAGGAAGATAACACGACAAGAGCCGGCCCTAATAGACACTCGCTGGTGACGTCACTCAGATTTATACCCAGCTAAATTGAAACTGTCTGGTTGACATGCTATTTAATGTTTTACGTATTACCAGAAACTAACAGCAAAACATCGATACATTCCAGTAATGAGCTGTCTGTTCGGTTCAGTTTTATTTTCGTGCTTATATCCAATTACGGTTCAAGCTCGCTGTCCTAGGCACACGCATCAGCTATCTGAGCTGCCTCTCCATGACAGTGCCAGAACAGCGGATTAGTTGTTAGCTGTTAGTGAGAAAAAAGAGGGCGTTAAAATTCGCTTTACGTGGGAGCCGGTACCGAGCTGCGAACCCAGTACCTACCAGCCTTATATCCGATGGTTTAACCACGACGTCACTGAGGCCGGTAGTTGTCTGTTGAATTAAATACGACAAAAAAAAAAGAACACACATTAAAAAAACACCAAAAAATCCCACACACAAAACTAGAAAGGAACAAAAACACCAACAAAATAGGTTTAAAAGAACAACCCCCCCCCCTAAATAAACAACAACCAACAAATAAGAACGAATCAAAACAAGCTAACACCCTCAACCCCAAACCAAACCCAAAACAAATAAACAACAAACAACCCAACGAACAAAAACCAAAACAACACAAGCAATACGAAATAAGTAAAGAAATCGTACACTATAGTCCTTCTAAAGTCCGTAAACACTGTAAATTTGTAAATATTGCTAGTTTGATTTGACATAAAAATAAAATTAAATGTTTTGGAAGTAACACAAAACACTACAAGATTTCAATGTTCAATTAAAAAAACCAACAAAAAAAACAATAAGTTGAGAAATGTATATAACTTTGTAAAAAAAAAACGAAAAAAAAAACGTTCGGCATTTGAAAGGACTACAGATAATGATGTAATAGAGAAAAATAACAGATAACACATTTCTATAAAAGTCGACTTACGTTTCAGCATAACAAAATGTATAAACTTAGCTAGATTTATAAAAAAAACCCATCTCTGATTATTAAAAGACCTAGCTTCATATTGGAACATCAATTGATCTTTGGAGAGGGCCTCGTAAGTTGGATAACTTGTGCCTAGTCCTTATATATATATATATATATATATATATATATATATACACACACACACACATATTGGGAAATGGCATACTCGTAAAGCTCCATACATTGGTCATACAGCAAAACCTTTCAAAACCGGACGATATGTAAACTGGAATTCCCACAAAACCGGACGTTTTTCATGGCCCCTTTTTAAATATTTGTGCAAGAGAGAAACTCTCTAAACCAGATACCTCTTAAAACCGGACGTTTTACTTGGTCCCTATGGTGTCCGGTTTAGAGGAGATTCACTGTATTAATAAAACAAAAATCGTATTAACTTTCAATAATCTGATCATTGCAGAATTTACCAATCTGATTTGTATAAGGTGTTTGATTATATCTATCAGCCAATATGATTTCATCATCACTAACCTCAGTGCATCCAGTTAATATTGCAGGAGACTGCTCTTAGATGAACGCTGCGCAATCTCGGTACAAGAGAAAACTTAAAATTTACTTTGTTTAACGACAAAACTATTGGATGTCAACCAATAGATAATTCTGACACTCTTTTCTTTCTTTTTTCTTGTGTTGTGAGCGTTTTGTGTGCTTGATTTGTTTTTTTTTGTGTTTTTTTTTTTTAATTAACAGCAATGACTATTGTACAAAAATGCATATGTACGCTCTCACACAGGACCATGCATATCACATAATTTGATATTGCAGTCGTGGAGCATTGGCTGAAGATACAGCGGGACTGGCTGCTCAACAATACTAAGCTCTAGCTATGAAAACATTGTTTTCATATAATCTGCCTCTTCTATTTTCGATCCCAATTCAATGATTTGACATAATTCCAAAATTATCATAAAACGTATTTGCAGTATGAAACATTGTACATGTATATTCAAAATATTGCACACGATATTAAAAATAATGAGATAAAATATGACTCTCGATTTCACGATACACAGTATTCCTGAATCAATTGAAATAACAAGACCATTACAACCTGATGAATTGTAATCATATTCCTTATCAGTTTGCGAGAATTTGCATACCCAAATCATCAATTCGACAATCAAATTTTGTAATAACTGACCAAAAAAAAAAAAAAATCGAAAATGTCAAACTATATTTTTTATTTAAAACCCCAGACGTAAACCTGCTATTTCATTAACACGCTGATATATTTAGTAGTAATAGATTTTATATCGAAACATTGTTTTGAAAGGGTTTTAAAATGTTTTTAAATTATTATTATTTTTTAAATTTACTTCTTTACTATTATATACATATATATTATTCACTTCTATGGTAAAATGAAAACCGAAAATCACAATATAAAATTTTAAAAGGCGTAAACAGAAATGTATAAAATTATTACATTATTATATCTTTTTTTAAAAACAAAAATGATATAAATACATGATATTAACATTATATTACTCTTTTTCAACAATCCTCGCTAACAGTATTAACTAAGTACTCACAGCTTTATATATCCATCGAATATAAACACAAATTATGTCCAAAGATTTAGTTAGCCATAATCACAGCAAGTTCGACAACTGACTAATATCCGACGCTTTGGTCATCTTTCCAGTTCCGATTTGCGGATCACGTGACTTACGAAAAGACGCTTATACGTTGTCCTTCGCGAACGTGCGAGTCTGACCTTGAACGGACAGTTTATTTCTCGACTTCAAACATCGGCAAACATCGCGGATTTGCGTAACCCTCACATGAAATACACCGGGATCCCCTAATCCGCGACTAGTGGCAGGGATATGGGGATTCCGCATTTTCGACATCATCGCAGCGACTTAGGACGCGGAACACGGGATTATCTGGTTAATACGCACGCGTGAATTATGTGGAAAAAAGATTATTGTGTGGACGCAAGAATATTGAAAATGATGTGGTACTCTCTTTTTTTCCAATATATAAATCTTAAAATAAAATTATAATGCCTCCATTGTGCTACTGTTTGATTTTTGGATTTGTCGCATCCATTTTAGAGACAAAACAAAAAGTAAATAAAATAAAATAAAACACAAACACAAACACAAACACAAACAACTTGTGCATGTATATATGGACTATTTTAAAAGTTTTCTTCAAAAATGTTTTCAAACATGTTTTTATTTTAATATAATTTAATTTAATTTTGTGTTTGTTTGTTGGGTTTTTCTTTTTTCTTTTATTGTTGTGCTCTTTATTGTAAACCCAAGGGCGGATGCAAGAGAGGGAACAAGGGGGACATGTCCCTCCCCCTAAGAAATTAAAATGCCCATTTTTGAAACGTTTATTTACAATTTTCATTGAAGTGCCCTTTTCAGGGAGTTGCTCTATGTGCCCTTTGCCCTTGGTCCCCTCCCTAAAATGTTTCCTGGGTCCGCCCTTGTAACCTCTCTAATATACTTGCATGCAAAGGGACACATTCGACTACACTAAATAAATAGTTGCTAAACTGCTAAATAGCTATACAGTAGATTGCTCCCCAAACTAAACTCAGGATACCCCATTCATCACGGCATGCTATGTATTATTTGTGTGTATTTACTTTCGGTTATATAATGATTTTTTTTTTATTGCAATGTTAATTTAAAGGGACAGTCCTGAGTTTACAACCATTGTAAAATGTTTCCGACAAATATAGCCCTTTCGATGACGTAACATACAAATAAAATATCAGTGTCTGTATTTACAAGGTGTTTGTTGTTGTCCTAATGCTTGTAGTAGCCCAGACCTGATTTTACCTTCAATAAATTCGCAAATATATATCATGAAGTAAATTAAAAACTGAGTGCTACAAACATTAGTATACGACCACAAATACATTCGATATACAGACACTGGGATTCTAAACAAGAAAATGTATTTAGTATGAAATAGTATTCGCAAACACGGCTGTTTTCGCAAACATAGTTCAATGGCTGCAAACTCTGGAAAGTCCCTTTAAACGTGGCTACGTTTCTCTTCTTGCAGAGTGTGGAAAAAACAAAACCGAAAAACAAAAACAAAAAACCCGCACCCTCAAAACCCGTCTAATGCCGTGTGAGTGTTTAATACAGGTATATATTGCACTAGTAGATAATTTGGAAAAATGGTAACAATAGCAGTAAACAAAAACCATAATAAAATAACTATTTAAGTCGTTTATATATTTTTTCATTGATGTATACACTAAAAACATGAAATTAGTGACCGAAAAAAGAAAAGAAAAAAGAAAAGAAAACTTTATCAAAATTACGTTATTTTCCTCAGCTCGACTGACTATAATTATTGTATCTATTTTCCGTGACCATTTTTTAATTTATTAATTTATTTCAATGTATTTTGCTACTTTATCTAAATCATGTTCAAATACGCTTGCATGGGCACCCACGGAAACACGTTACCTGTTTTAGTCTATCCACGACATTCGGAAGGAAGGAAATATTTTATTTAACGACGCAACCAACACATTTTGTTTACGGTTATATGGCGTCAGACATATGGATAAGGACCACACAGATATTGAGAGAGGAAACCCGCTGTCGCCACTTCATGGGCTAGTCTTTCCGATTAACACCAGTAATACCGTTTCTGATAACTGAAATTGTGCATTATTTAGATTCTCCATTTTCGTATATAATAAAATTAATATTTCTGGTTATCCTGGATTTTCTGATACTAGGAAATAAATGTTTCATTCAAGAGATGTACATCTGAGATGTAACGGTTATGGAGTACCAGCTCATGTCTGTTTTCAGGGGTATTTCCCCATTTTTACATCGCAGAATCTCACTCTAGCGTAACTTTACCAATTTGTTTTACAGGTTTGTAGATTAACGAAACTTAGTGTCCACTTTCACAGGTTAAAACAAGTCAAATTACATGTCCACTTAAAGATGCAGAGGTGTGACATCAAAATAAAAATATATATATATTAAAAACAATCATACCAATTACACACACACACACACACACACACACACACACACACACACAGAGAGAGAGAGAGAGAGAGAGAGAGAGAGAGAGAGAGAGAGAGAGAGAGAGAGAGAGAGAGAGAGAGAGAGAGAGAGAGAGAGAGAGAGAGATGTACATATACATATACATATATTATTATTATTATTATTATTATTATTACATACATACATACATACATACATACATACATAAACACAACTGCACAGCATATCTAACGAACTCGACAGTTTTTCGTATTTTATGTTTTCTCAAGAAGCCGGCCTTAAGTTCATCAAACAGACCTATAGAACTCGTGACGATGACCAGAGTCACCTCTCTGCTAATCCGAAGTGTCTGAAGCGAGGTTAAGCGACTAAGTCTGAACTGTTGAAATAAGGGTTTCTCAGTTAGTCTGGCCTTCGCAACTCTGACAGCTAGGGTATTACAAGGCATTAGTCGAACTATGTTCATCTCCCTCCCCTAGAGTCGCGTAGAGTTATGTCATGGGAGCACCGGGAAGAAGGAAAAAACAAATTGCCGTCAGATTTGCAAAATTTCAATAGCAAAATGGTTTGAATTTTCCAGTCTTTCCAGATATGTCGGCAACTGTGGATGGGGTGGGTTGTTTTGGTGATGGGAGTGGGGGGCTTCTAAAGACCCTTCTTCGTACGATGTTGTTAATCCCTTACAGTCATCAACATTTAACAATACATGAATATAATATAATATAATAGAATAGAATCGATGTTTATCAATATATATATATATATATATATATATATATATATATATATATAAAAAAAACGACAGTTAAATAGAAGGATGGATGGATGGATCGATGAATATATATATATATACAGATCGATAGATAGATAAATATATAGAGAAAGGGAGACACGTGTAGACAGACAAAAGGACGGACGAACAAACGAACGGATGGACTGACTGCTAAACTTTCTTTGTTGAGTATATATATATATATATATATATATATATATATATATATATATATATAATATATATATATATATGATGATGATGAAAAGAATGGAAGAACAATTTTACACAATCAATTGTGACAGTGACTGTTTCAACATATTCTTCGCGTTTGGCTCATATAACATGGATGCGGCGCGGCGCGTGAATACGACGGCTAAAACACATACATCGAAATATACTACTCAAAAGAATTTAAGGGTCAAAAATTTATAACCAAATAAGTTTCAGAGTGTATTAGATTGATGATGTAAACTACACCAAAAATTTAATTTATTGTTCCATATTTACAAAAAACCACAAACAAACGTCACTGTATACAAGAAAGTCACATGACATGCTGTCAAAGTTGAAGGTTGTCAAACATGGATTTTACACATTAGAACATTCGTTTAATAGTGTGTGAATCCACCCCTGGCGCGAATACACTCGACACATCGTTGCCTCATGCTGTTGATCAGACGTCTGAAGAACTCTGGCCTGCCACTCTGCCATAAGAAGTTGACCCAGATCATGAAGGTTGGCCGGAGGGGCATGGTTATCCCGAACTCTCCTGCCTAATTCGTCCCAGGCGTGCTCTATTGGGGCCAAGTCAGGCGAATATGCTGGCCAATCCATCCTGGCGATACCTTGTTGTCTGAGAAAGTCCGTTACCACCCTGGCGCGGTGGGGTCTGGCATTGCCATCCTGCAGAACTGCCCCGCCGCCAATCTGCTGAAGGCCTGGGAGAACCAACGGTCGGATAATCTCATTCAGATAGCGGATTCTATTCAGATTGCCATTCACCACATAGAGGGGGGTCCTGTGGTGGATAGAGATGCCGCCCCACACCATGACGCTGCCACCACCGAACCGGTGACGTTGTCTAACGTTAACGTCAGCGAAGCGCTCCCCAGGACGTCTGTAGACACGAACCCGACCGTCATTGAACTGGGGACTAAACCTGGACTCATCAGTGAACATCACTCGACCCCACTGAACACGTTGCCACCGCAGATAAAGTGTGCACCAGTGACGTCTGGCCGTTCTGTGACGTGGTAGGAGTGATGGTCGAACAGCCTGGCGACGGCAGCGTAGATTATTGGCTCTCAGACGATTGCGTATGGTTTGATCAGACACTCGAGTTCCAGTCGCAGTCCGCAGATTGTCACGTAATCGGCGTGCAGTGGTTGTGCGTTGATGTAGAGCCATATTGGTGATGTAGCGGTCCTCTCTATTTGCAGTGCTTCGGGGTCTTCCCGAACGTGGACGATTTCGAACAGAATTCGTTGCTTGGTACCGTTGCCACATTCGGCCAACGACACTCTGACTGACACCAAGTCTCAGAGCAACATTTCTTTGCGTATTGCCATCCTGAAGCCAAGCAATAGCCCTTCCTCGATCTTCGATAGTCAGTTGACGTCGTACCATTGTCGAATTTGGAGTATGCACCGTACACGAACGCAAGCTCAAATTATACGGAAATTCAGCATTGGGAACATGGAATACGCATGCAAAGCGTGCAAATGAAGCGCTTTGTGAAAAAGCAAGTTATGGGCACTTAGCAGACCTTTCGCTTTCGCCCTACTTTACGTGCAAATGTAAGCATGTTTTCGCCATTAGAACTAGTCGACAGTGTCAATGACAGTGAATTTTAATTCATTTATAGGTTGCTTAGACCCACTTTCGTCAAAATGGAACAATACCATGCGTGACATTATGGTCTAGCTAATATAATTGACATTCAGAAAATAATGTCGAAAATATCGTCTGACCATTAAATTCTTTTGAGTAGTATAGATTAGTTTCAGTGTGAGCGTCTAAACTAGATGTCTGCGATGCGTGCTTTTGCAAAACGCATTGAGTCATCCGTAATTTAATAATCGTATATGGTTTATATACCCAAAACGCATTCAGTCATCTGTAATATAATAATTGTATATGGTTTATATACCCAAAACGCATTCAGTCATCCGTAATATAATAATCGTATATGGTTTATATACCCAAAACGCATTCAGTCATCTGTAATATAATAATCGTATATGGTTTATATACCCAAAACGCATTCAGTCATCCGTAATATAATAATTGTATATGGTTTATATACCCAAAACGCATTCAGTCATCTGTAATATAATAACGTATATGGTTTATATACCCAAAACGTATTCAGTCATCCGTAATATAATAATCGTATATGGTTTATATACCCAAAACGCATTCAGTCATCTGTAATATAATAATCGTATATGGTTTTGTGACGGAACATGCTCTTATCTTTTCGCCTGTGGCGATGTTAATTGTTTTAGAGGGCTGTGTGCAGCTTGGTTACGTAATACCTCCGCGCGACCGTACCCCCTAATACACACCCAGACCAGGTGTGGAGGCCATGTGGAGAGTTGTTACGTAATACCTCCGCGCGACCATGGTATTTCTGGCGAACTGGCGACAGTAAGTCTGGCCATCTAAGAAAATATACCGTCTCTGGGAGTTGTGGCAATATCACATGATAGGTGAGGTACCGCGTTGTGCCCCCGGGCGATATTCGCTGTCTCTGAGATTTTTGAATAAATAGTTAGGATTTTAGAGATATCGGGGTTGCGCCAAATTCCCTCAATCAAAATTGCGCACCCTTTTCTCTTTGGTATTTAACTGCTACATTCAAATTCCATAGCACCACCACCACCCCCACCCGCCTGCTACCGATTTGATCGGGCTGCTGGTGCTCCCTTGCACCTGCCAGTGCAGGCGGTCCCTCCTCTCCCCACCCCCCACCTTTCCTGTCATGGACGGAGGAGCCGGCCAAGGCCGGCTCGTGTGCCCACGACAGGCGTGCGCTACAACAGCTTGTTCTGAATGTGCACGTAAAACCCTATGACATGATATGACATGAGATATCGGGGAGAAACATTGGAAGGCTCCCGGGGAACGTAGTCCGACTGGACTGGTAAATATATTTTTCTGCTCTGTTGTATAACCTGTATGTGATTGATGTGACTTTAAATATTCTAATACTGTATTGTACCAATATTCTTTAGACAGTGTCTCCGGTAATCTGACGAAGTAAATTGTAGGCTTCACTGTTCTAATATTTGTATACGAGTATTTGGTAAGATAAAGCTTAGCCGGTCATCCTAGAGGACCTAGGTAAACTGTAGGTTATTGTCTTTATTGGGATATGTACCAGTATTAATTCTGTATTACAAGGTTACTGAATGAGTAGTTAAGGGTTAATTAAAAATTAACCAGTTAGGAATAGAGTTGTAATTCCTTTATTAATTAAGTTCCCCTGGCAGCGTTTCTCAATTATCACACGCGTGTGGATTGTATCACCGTGAAGTGATTAGAATATTGTGTAAACTAGACACCTAGTGATTAACTAATTAAGTCATTAGCTCTGGGTTGTTATTATATTGTTGTTGTTAATTAACTACTGCGGCAAGTACATTTGTCAGCGTAGTGTTAATACAGATTCCAAAGTCTATTGTGTTTTGTTGTGTTTTCTAGTGAACTAAACGTGCTAAATATATATATATATATATATAAATATATATATATATATATATATATATATATTTATATTTATATAAGATCTTATCTCTGATTATACCTAGAGCCGAGCCACTCGGGTATTAGACTGCCCGATACAGAGAGATCTAAAAGATATACAGTTAGAAGAGATATTTGGATAATCGTGTTTTATTCAGTTACGGGTATTATAGGATCCCCGTGACAGGTTTATATAACTAAAACGCATTCAG
>NC_054710.1:24021013-24072028 GCF_016097555.1 Gigantopelta aegis
CAAATTATCAAATGTTTGACATCCAATAGCCGATGATTAACAAGGGAAAAATAAAACAAAATAAAACAAAATAAAAACAACAACTGGAGTCTTAAATAATCACCTGTGTTTCTATCAACAGCAGTTCGCATTATAAAAGAACCATTTTTTGTTGTTGTTTGTTGTGGGGTTTTTTCTTCTTCTGTTTTCTTTTCTTTTCTTTTTTCTTTTTTTTTTCTTTAGGGGGTGTGGGGTTGGGTGGGTGTGGCTTAAAGAAGTAAGTTATGATATCATAATCAATCATCTTCAGCAAAACCACCATCATACGTAGCATTCATTGGCATGGCTATCAGTAATCAGCATCATCAATAGCATCATTATTATCGCCATCTTTATTATCATCATCATCATCATCATTATTTACAATCATCGTCGTCCTTACCCTCACCACCCCATCACGATCATCAAGCACAAACATTGGTGACGACGGATGACCTCGACTGACGTGACTAACCCACATTCTGCTATACACACGCTAACCCCATCTCCTGTTCCACGTTCCACATCTTCTACCAGCAACCCACAACAATGGTGGCCATCCCAAGCCCGTCAAGATGGCTTCATCGACGCACACACAGAAGCTGTTCAAATATTAACCGCCATTGTTAAGTCACCGTGCTAACAAATTAGATGCCCTGTTTGCTGGGACATTCTACGCTTTCTGACAAGTCAAGCCCAGGCTTCTGGGAGTAAACATTTCTAAGATGTCTGATACTGTGTGGATTTCACAATTAACCACAGTGAAAAAAATCTCACTGTTGACATTTTTAAAATATGTTTATGAGAATTCCTCACATGACAGTGTGAATTTGTTTTATCGCAAGGCTGGAATGAAGGCGTTGGATTGGAATTTAAATTACATTTAAATTCAATTTATTGTTTAGCAATGTCAGCACAAGACAGAGTCACAACAGCTTCGAAATTCACAGTATAAAGATACAAGTTAAAATTGTGTCTCGATTATCGACACCAATAGAGCACAATGATTAATGTAGCCATCGGCCTGATTACGGCCTGGGCGTAATAAATTCCTGTTTTGTCTTGGATACTGGATGTCAAACATATGGCAATTAGTCTTCAGAGGAAACAAGCTACATTTTCCCATTAACAACAAGAAATGTTTTATATGCATCACAAGACAGATCATACAGGCATGACAGCACATACTATGGCTTTTGATATAAACCAGTCGTTTAGCATTCGTTGGGATGGGGGCCACACTTATGGTACTTAGTAGCGGCTAATAAATCAACCCACTGAAAATGAATTCATGAGTCGATGCAGCAGGTCGAATTCTGCAGACTAACTCTGTCTTTTCGAATAGTATATCTAAAATGAGATTCAAGCAAGCTGTTCAGGGAACACACATCAGTTAAGTAGGTTGCCTGTCCAAAACAGATGTTAATAGTTAATTGTCAATAATTATTGTCAATGATTACTGAAAGTTTAAAGTCTGCTTTGTTCAACGATATCACTAGAGCACCTTCCCTTACTAATCATCGGCTATTGGTTGTCGAACATTTTGTAATTCTCACATACAATCTTATAGAGGAAACCCATTTTTCTATTAGTAGCAAGGGATCTTTTATGTGCACGTTCCCACAGACACGGCAGCACATACCACGGCTTTTGACGTACCAGTCGTGGTGCACTGGTTGGAACGTGAACAAAACCGAATCAGAGAACGTGTCAACTGAGATGATTCGACCCAACTGAACTAGATGCCAGGAAAGATTGTCGTGGTCGTACACCTTCCATTTGAGTCATTAAAACGTATATGATGCCTGGAGTTGACATTATGACACGAACCCATAACCTGCGGAATTTGTTCATCGTCTGCACAACTGGTTTTAATTCCACAGAAGTTACCTTCTTGAAAATGTCAGATGCTGCATTATTATATTTAGTAGACGCTAATAAATCAACGTTTTGAAAATGATTCTGTGAAATGTTGTTATCGTTCTCTTTTTTCGATGTGTGTTGCTTTTGTTTATTTGTTTTGTGTTTCTTGTGGGTATTTAATTTTTTTTTTTTTTTTTTTTTTTTTTTTTTGTATGTTTTTTTTTTTGTTTCATGGAAAAACTAAATAAAAAACATAAATAAATACCAAAAGCTTATCTATGTGTTGTATGCCGGTGGGTAAATAGTAGTCTTGGTTTGTTAGTGTATTCTTAATGATGACAGAATAAAACTACCAAAAGATATCCATAATAAGACCGCATTATGTGATTTATTTTATTACTTATGGAATATGTCCTGATGCTTGGTCATGGAATGGAAAATTGTTTAACGTGCACATTCAGAGCAAGCTGTTGTAGCGCACGCCTGTCCTGGGCACAAGTACCGGCCTCAGCCGGTTCTTCCGTCCATGACGCTTGGTCATGGAAGACAAATACAGTTATATAGTCAAGCCATTCTGACGTTACGGACAAGAGAAACACTCGCCGGCTGCTGTAGGAAACGACCATCTTGTGGAGTTTGATAGAAGTGGAAGTAAACCGGACAGGAGATGCGTAGTTGTCAAACTATCGACCCTATGGTTGTTAGGTGTTAGGTTCAAAACCCTGGTCAAACCCATGATTGTATGGTTCAGTTGGAGAATGCAAGGACAATACACTGATATCTGTAACTAATATCTCTCTAACTAATCTCTAACAGATAAGCAATAATCACTAACCCTTGACCTGAATATAGAACTAAAGCAGCTAAAGCCAGTATGAAAGTTAATTGGGGAAAAAAAAACTACAAACAAACAAAACAACAATTTTAAGTTTGTTTTGTTTAACGACATTACTGGAGAGCACATTGATTAATTAATTATCAGCTACTGGACGTCAAACAAAACAGCAACAAACCCAATAACAACACACAAACATAATAATACTCCCCCCCCCCCCCCTCCCACCCCCCAGAAAAAAAACCCAACAACATGCAAAACAACAAACACAAGAAAAAACTAAACAAAAAACAACAACAACCAAGACACAAAAATACAAGAAAAGAAAAAAACGCCACGATCCTCAGAAGAGATGAACACTGGACATAACTGTGAAGTGTGTAAAATGCATGCAGTGTCGGTACTTAACTGGCATAGAGCAAATTTAAGACCAAAAATGTTTGTACAAATTAAGCGTTGCCGGTGTCGTCAATACACAAGCATATATTAACAGACCATGCTCTGCTGATTTACAAAAAAAAAGAAAAGAATTAGAAACTACTGAAATTACTGAACATTGATAATTGGTTTCATGACATAACGTCTGATTCAGCAGCTTTTAGTATACAGTTATGGGCCTCGGTGGTGTCGTGGTTAAGCCATCGGACATAAGACTGGTAGGTACAGGGTTCGCAGCCCGGTACCGGCTCCCACCCAGAGCGCGTTTTAATGAATCAATGGGTAGGTGTAAGACCACTACACCCTCTTCTCTCTCACCAACCACTAACAACTAACCCACTGTCCTGGACAGACAGCCCAGATAGCTGAGGTGTGTACCCAGGACAGCGTGCTTGAAACTTAATTGGATATAAGTTGAAATGAAAATGATGTGAAAGTATAAAATTAATGTATCGATGAGTATCAAAAATACACTCTTTTTTTCTTCACAAACACAAGCACAATGTTAAAAGCTGTGACAAATGTTTTTATCACAGGCAAGTAAATTTAAAATTTACAATAAAGTACTTGCTGTATATGCAAGGGTTTTTTAATATGTGCATTTAAAAAGTAATATGCCCTGTACATTTCGATAACTTTAATGCATTCGAGTGTTAAATTATATAATACAAATGTAAATATAGAAAAATATTTAGATAGGGTAAACTCAACAATATTTAGCTACTTACCAATGGTGTTTGCACGGAAATAAAGCTACACATTTTTAGAATAATATAGTGGCACGCATTGTAATTAAGTGCTTCAAAACAACCTGCATACATACTGTATATGCAAATGAAATCAAAAGGTTCTTCGGTGTAATTTGCATTAAAACATCCTCAGTGGCTGTCCTTTATACTAAGCACCTAGTGTTAATGGATGTGAGCATTATGTCACAATCATGAAATTAGTCTTGATCAGTGATACGAACAATGCTATTGTCGTTTAGATTGGATGCAAAATCTCAAGAAATTGCAATCAACTACCTTTCAGAATAACTTGAATGGAAATAATGTGTGTATCTGCAAACTAACTGTCGCCAGAATAGGCATGGACAGAGACAGTTTGTGTAAGTCCAGATGATCGCGGCATCTACAGCTGCGTGAATGGTGGTTCAGAATAACTTGATACAAAGAGTATATGAACTTGGATGTAGTTGGGTAATACACTGAAATAAAAGCGTCATCAAGATAACATGGCTACAGACTCTATATAATTTGCAATCACACATTCTTCACATCCTTACTGATCATGCTACTGATGCATGTTATGTGGACTGCACTGAAGTGTTCCCCCGAATGATTTGAGTAAAGCATGTTGTATAATCTACAAACGGATATAAAAGTTGTAATCAGCATCTCTATAAATACCTAGATATAGAAAATGCACACGCTTAGTAAGCAAGAACTAAAAACACCTTAGATGCAGACACCACCTGAAACAGGATTCAGCAGAATATAAGACAACTGTTACTTCCTAAGTAAAACTGTGTTATTATTGAACGCTGAATACAGTCAACAGTTTTATAGAATAACTAGGATGCACTTAGTGTATGCAAATGTAATCAAATACACATCTTACCTTCATGGCAGGCTGATATATAGAAACAATCTTGTCTCTTGTCTTGTGGATATGAATTACTATGAAAACATGTTCAGGATTATACATTTGATATGTTATTTGAAAACGGATATGTGCACTACAATCGACATCTCCAAAAATACTTAGATATAAACGACCATTAGCACTAAAATAGCTCGGATACAAGCAGGACAAATCTCAACATGAGGCAGCTGTCACTTCCTAACCAAGATGTTTGTTCCACTTTGATCGTCATCTTGCCCATCACCGGCGTCTGTCCCGTGAAGGCCAAAACGTCGCGTCCAATATTGACCATCAACTCCCGACTCTACAACTAGCCATTGATAGGGGGCAACCATATTTGTTTCCACTTTTAATCAACGCCATTGTTGTTCTGTCCAATTCCGTTTTCCTAACAAACTACTCATGAAATTTACCTTCGTGTTTCCTTTCGATTCCGTTTTCTTAGCAAATCGTTGAACAGATTTACATAAGTTTTTGTCTGTCCCTAGTCTATTTATTCGAAGTGACAAATTGATTGTTAAACTGTGTTATATGTCATCTACTTATCCTTCATGACGCAAACCCAATCTGTTTGTTTATTTGTTTTCTTTCACTGCATTTACTTTATTTCTTTCTGATCAATTTAGAGAAGATTGGTAGAAGGTTGTTAGGGCGGGGATTGAGACGCTAAGCGGTCAATCTGCCGTCAGTCTGACTGTAGAATAATGTCCTTGTAAACATCTTCAAAAAACAGCTACCTCGATTAAGCATCTACCTTCGCTTTGAAGTTCATCTTAATATTATTCCAAATTCAGATAGGACACAATGAAATGTCATCGACCGATAATTAACTAAGTCTGTGCATAGGCACTGATACACCTAGTAATTTATCAGTGGACGAACCTATTGGTCATACCTCTGTATTAAGGAGATACCCTCTCTCCCAAGCCACCTAATTCACTATACGTAATTAAGCAGGAACATTTTAAAGGATATCATAACTCTGTTCCAAATCCCTTAAGTTAGCTCTTAAGTTCACAGTGCATGGTACCGAATGTAATGCGAAACAACGCAGTAGGTTCGAGTACCAGTTGGTATAAACTTGTTTTATTTTCTATTTTGTAATGCAAATTAAACTCTACTGAAAGGCGTACTGTCACGGATTTAAGAACCTGATATTGCAAAACAAATAATAATAAATGAAAATTACATTAATTTTTGAAAACCAAATCAGGCTATATTATTTCCTTAACTGAACCATGATGGAGTGAAATCTATGCCAACCCTCTTGGCAATATTACTTTTTTGACCATTGGACCATTGCCATAATTCAATTATTTTTACAAAATATCATTAATAAGTGGGGTGTGGCGCTTACGTAGGTGGTTGAATAAAGTATCTTTAGGGACAAATCGAATATTTTTTTTTACAGGTAATACTTTGTTAGACCATTTAATAGGTCAGTGATCCGTGACAATATGTCTTGAACATGCTTTACTTAAAGGGGGCATTTTGATTAGGTATCTGTCTTATATATCCAAGTCGGTAGAGCACTAGTCAGACGTGCTTTGGTCGGAGGATCGAACCTGCATTATCTGATTAATGTCCTACGTCTGGTATATCAAAAACTCATATGTGCCGTCTTGTCTATGGGAAAGTCTATATAGAAAATTCATGCTGCTAGTGAACAAAAGTGTAGTGGATGTCCTCTAAGATTATTACAAAATTTGCAACAACCAGTGGCCGATGATTAATACATTAATCTATTCTAGTGGTCTCAGTAGACAAAACAAAAGTTATGTTATTTGTTAATCAACTGAAGAGGACATCTTTATATCCTTCCATTAATTTCTTATAATACAATCTGCCATCTGCGAAGTAACCACTTGCCCATGGACATACAGATGATTATAATAATTTAATACATAGTGGTATGTGTTATCGTGTCTATCAAGGAAATCTGCCTAAAATATCTTTTTGCTAATCATTTGTAAACCCAGCATACCGAAATCTCTTTGACACCCATGTTCCAACCAGTACCCCACGAGTGGTATATCAAGGCCATATCCTGTCTATGGGAAAGTGAATATAAAATATCCTAGCTGGTAATGCAAACAATATGTAGTGGGGATTCCTCTGAAGACTACACGTATAAATAGCACAATGTTTGAGATCCAATAGCCAATGATTAATAAATCAATGTGTTGCATTGGTGACTTTAAACAAAACAAATAGTAACTGTATCTAAACGTCGATTAGTAAACAAGACTGTAAGGACGATATCTGGAGTGGGGGGGTGGGGGGGGGGGGGGGGGGGGGGCAATCACTAGTTAAGGGGGAGGGTACCTAGTGTGGGGACAGAAGCCAGATTTTTATCTTTATTTATATAGAGTAGGACAAATATTTACATTTTTGTCCTGGGGAAGGGGTTTCACCGGCCCATTGCCTCGCAACTGATTCTTATAGGTCTGGCAAATGGGGCTTGTACTTAGTTGTTGAGTGTTGCTTTAGGCAGGAAGGCCATATTGTGTATAGCACTCGATGACTTCTTCAGCTCGTCCTAAACACGTTACTGATAACTGGTTCAAAGGCCGTGGTATGTACAGTCTTGTCTATGGAAAGCGTACATCATAAACCTACACGCTACAAACCGGTTCCCTTGAACTAGCACCGTTGTCCCTGGCACGGGCATACGGGTCTTGTTTGTAGTTTCTAGATGTATGATTAGTACTAGTTGATGGAACGCTCATGTACGCTACGCTATATTGTCTGTATATATATTTTTAAAATCTGAACGCAGGCAATATAGCTTACCGCGAATGTGTTTTCCTTAGACTGATACAAAATCCAATCAGGACCCAAACGCTTGTGGTCACTGGTGTCAATTTGTATTGGTAACTGAACAATCGAAATTTGTTTTGATTGTTTTGACACTGTGCAACTATTCCTCAAATATGCGTTTGTCATATCGGGCTAATCCGAGTGTTGTTGTCTTTCAATACAATTGTCAGATCAGATCCTCTCTAGCAGCTGCCGTAAGGTACAAGACGCCCATTTGCATCTGACCAAATATTTAAATGGAATTCCAGACCGTCAGAATTGGAAATATGTTTAATACATGTTGACATATTTCATGAGCTGTGTGCTCAATTCCACTCAAAATGACCGGACATCGGTTTTGAGTATCTACAGAATGAATGTGTCAACGAATTAACCGGAAGTCTGTGAAAGGCGTGGAATTCGTCAGAGATATAATAAATATGTGCACTAAATTTATAATATTGTGTCCGGTGCCGTTGACGCTATAATTATTGTTTTGTTATGTTTTGGTAATTGATATTATTGAAGTTGATGCTATAATTATTGTTTTGTTATGTTTTGGTAATTGATATTATTGAAGTTGATGCTATAATTATTGTTTTGTTATGTTTTGGTAATTGATATTATTGAAGTTGATGCTATAATTATTGTTTTGTTATGTTTTGGTAATTGTTATTATTGTCTGCTTGCAAGTATATGTTTTATGTTTAGTTTGCGCTTTCATGTTTGCCTGCCTCTATATGTGTGGGTGCGTGAGTGTTTGTGCATGTATGTTTGTGTGCTTGTATGTGTGTGCGTGCGTGTGTTTGTGTGTGTGTGTGTGTGTGTGTGAGAGAGAGAGAGAGAGAGAGAGAGAGAGAGAGAGAGAGAGAGAGAGAGAGAGAGAGAGAGAGAGAGAGAGAGAGAGAGTCAGACAAAGAGAGATTTGGTACGTCTGAATACGTGTGAGAGACAAATGCACACAAACACACACAAACACACACACACACACACACACACACACACGCTCGCACACACACACACACAGAGAGAGAGAGAGAGAGAGAGAGAGAGAGAGAGAGAGAGAGAGAGAGAGAGAGAGAGAGAGAGAGAGAGAGAGAGAGAGAGATACACACAGACAGAGGCAGAGAGAAATGGCAACGACGAGAGTATATGATCAGGTAGATAGGTGGTGAACAGTTGGGCATGGTTGATAGGTAGATGTGTCTATAACATATATTGGTTGGTGGGTTGGTATTATATTGCATACGTAGGTCCTGTAGATATATATGTAAGCATGTACGTATGAGTTGTATTGCTAAATGGTAAATAGGTAGGCAGGTAGGTAGGTAGGAAGACTAACATGTAATCTTATACAAAAAAATCCCTAAATACACAACTAAAAATAGTGAATACGTAAATACGTCTATAGATAGGTAGATGGATACATATTAGATGGATGAGGAGTTTCATAAGTAGGCAAACAAATGAACAAACAGAAGGAATAACAAATATATACTTATCAAAAATAATTGAACAAATCCAGGTTAGCACCATGGCTAGCAAATATTTCATGCTGTTAGTGTCATAACACTCGTAAAGCTAGTTGACTGCATTTGTTAAAACATACCTTAAATTTCGTCAGCAATCTGTGATTGATCCTTTAATACATCAATCTGGAAAACAAAACAAAATATGTGCAAGCAACATGCAACGTGTAACGAATATGCCCTCCATACTAGAAACATCATGTTATAGCTGATAGCATGCGCAGTGTATTAATTTTAAATTAACGTTGCATCATGTGTTTGGCATGTAGGTCATGAATGTATTAGCATGACTTTGGTGGACATCTGCATAGCATTTGTGTATTGTTTCGTGTAATATAATTAATATCCATGTTTATGTATCAAATGTCATAGAGGAAATTACTTTTCTTAGAAGACGCTTTATCTTTTGTCCAGTATACTTGCGATATAACACTGTTATACAAATATCTTAATATACTTTCTATTACGTTTTAATGCATACAACATATGCTATTTTCTAACACAACACACAGTTTTATTTCTCTAACGACATAAATCTTAAATAGTTCATTATATGCCATATGAATCCATAAAGATTTTAAAACATGTTTAGCATATCCATCCACTTGTACGACATTTTAACGAAAGTGAGCACGTCATCTAACAAATAACTGTATAATGAAGAGGACATCGTAAATCATTTATAACTCTAGATTCTTCTGGTGGAATCTAAAGGTTTACCAGAAATAAAAGGCCAGACTATTGTGAAATCGTACAAAACAAGAAACAAATTGTAGAGTCGATATTTCAATAATTAATTTTCAGAAGGCACAAAAGCACATTTAAGAGTAGATACTTTTAGTATTAAATATTCTGTTTCGGTGTTTTGATTTTTACAAGTGTTTTTCCATCAATGTCATAAACATATTAGGTAAGATCAAAACAAATTAACATAATTTTAGATTACTTAAAAGACAAATTACTAATCAGGTAAAGACAAAGGAATTTTGCAAACTGTTTTAATGGCCGTAAGCGCGAGCGTGTAACTGCATACCTAGACATTCAGTAAGAGGGGTACCACATATCACAACCCTCTTTTGAACAAACTGCGCTTTTCTTATACTATACTCTTCAAAAAATTAGGGGAACTCTAAAAAGTATTTACAATTGCCAAAATTGTAAGGTATATTAGCTGTGGGGAATGGTTATATGATACTAATGAATTAATTGGGCTAACATTACAACCGGTAGTTCAGTATCACAGTAGGTTTTATGCCCACCAAAGATCTTGAAGGACGTTTGGTGTCAGAAGTGAAATTTGAAAGTTGACGTTTTTTATCAGTAAATCGCAAATTTAAACAATAAAACATTACTAAAAAAAAAACAATAACAACTGCATTATCAAAAGATCCACAGTGATTAATACACCTTCCTGGAAATTGTCAAAGTCGAGAATGACACCCCTCGCAAGAGTACGGGGCGAACTGCGTGATGCAGGTGCAAACTATGGAATGTGTTTCGGTGTGTTGATAAACAGACCTGAACGTTCTATACTAGGATATCTGTGGTCAAAACGTATGTTTAGTCTAATAGTTGATATTAACATTAATATTTCAGGTTGCCCTACTTTTGAGTATATAATAGTAGTACATTGGTAAGATGCATAAACGTGATAAATCTGGTTGATACATATTAGATTGGTGTAAAATAGATGTTTAACTATTTACAAATTTTCACTGTTATTTTTAGTGACAATTTCAATATTCTGGTTTCCCTCTCTTAGTCACGTTGCCTTTATTAGGAGTACGAGTCTCCGTCCGTCCCACCCACCCACGTTTCTGGCGTTTTGGGGAATAACCTTTTAAAACGAAATTCGGGTTTTGGTGTTTTGAAGTGTATTTCACTTGCATCTCCACTCAGTCTTTACATGTGAACCCCACTTGACATCATCTTCCCACATTACCGATCTCATCTGCTACCTGTTCCACAGTAATAGCCATAAGATCAATACACTGTATTTTAACACCATCATACATCAGTCCTCCATCATCACTCATCCCAACGCAATTTATTAATCCACATCATTTTTCATCCCATCCGCACATTAACTCCCACCACACACAAACAATTTGTCATAAGGTCCATTCATTAGATATGTCACCCCGAATACGTCAGCCACCAACCTCGATATTTGTACACGTCCGCAATATTCATCTGACATAGTTCATCCCACTTCAACCCTAGCCTTGTCATCGTGATTGCTACCTCGATAAGATATAGATAAATTACAAATAGAATACCTTTTACTCCTCCAAGAGAAAAAAAAAAGAGTATGTTTTGTTTAACAACACCATTAGACATTGATTTATTAATCATCATCTTTTAGAATGTTAAATAGTTGGTAGTTTTGACATACGGTCTTAGACAGGAAACCTGCTATATTTGTTTTTCATTAGTGTTAAGATAGATAGATAGATAATATTTAACATGCTCATATGCCACTAAGGCTTCAAGCATGTCTATCCCGGGGCCGAGCTCTGGAAGGCCAGGGCTCCGCTCCGGGACTTAGTATTAAGGGATCTTTTATATGCTTCATCCCACAGACAGAATAGCACATATCACGGCCTTTATTTTACTAGTCCAGGTGCACAGGCTGGAACAAGGGATGAAAGACAAACGAACACTTACTTATTTCATCTTCAGAATGACAATACCTCAATAGCAGATTGTCTGTCACAAATGGTGAACACAGTCAACTGTATAATGTCCTGCAGCAAACACACTTTGTTAGAAACTATATCATCTGATACTACTTGTTTCACATGGATACATACGTCCAGCCACAGTTCTGTCAAAATGTCTTTTTCAGAAGAATGATTATGAAACATGATATTTTAGATCCACTTTTCCTTTGTAGTTAAGATTTGTTATATTAGTCCACCTACACGTGTTCGCCTTAATTTCCTCTGAAACTATATGACGTAATAAAACGAAGACACTTCCTTCTCTGACTTGATGCTATAAATCAATTTGTCATTTAAATTTAGTGCATCCACACTTCGTTTTAATTCATTTGGACTCCTTTCATATGCAAAAGGTGTAAGTTTTAATTACGCACACCACTTGTTTTCCAAATTCGCTTGTAATTTAACAGTTCCTTCCAAATCGACCTAGCGATCGACACGGTTTCGTAGTAACAGCCTTTGATTCCTGTCTTTATAGACTCCCGATTGGGTAAAAATGGCAACTGTTTATTTTTCCGTTTTGATAAAGGAGTAAATGTTTCACATACTTTAGTAAATAATAAAATATGTCCAAGCAGTCTGTTTGATATATGTTATTTCACTGTATTATTAACTCGAAAAACGTAACGGGAGAGATTTGTCTCAGGTACCCAACATGCAACGCTGCGTAGCGTCCACTTTAAGACAACTGTGCAGGTACAATGGTAATATCTTGTAGTGAAGATAACTATTTGGAAAGGTCGATAAAAAGATTTCTCTCTATTTCCTGGTTAGGATTTCACCCCACCCATTTTTCCTTCCAAAACACTTAAAACATATAGCTGGAATCTTCTACAGCAACATTAAAACAATTTTCATTCACAGTTATCTCCCTTAGAAAAAAAAAGAAGAAGAAGGAAAAAAGGACCTGTAAAACCATCGATCAATTTTTTATGACATTATTCAAGTTTGACTTGAACTGTGTCCAGAACCTCTTGGCGTTTGATTTTACGTTTTTCGCATTTCTTGGCCATGGTGTTAAGATTCTTTCACCTGTTCGCTGCAAGGGAGATAATCCCTAAATCCACTCCCGACAGGTGTCGCTGCACCTCGCCCATGTTGGAGATTTCTACTGCAGCCATCCGGGCGGGATTTGGGCTTTAGTTCAGTGGATCCAATACTGGAAGCGAATCCGGAAGTGGCAACAGTGTTTAGAAGGACGTTATCGACAACGCCTATTAGGTACAGACTTTGATGTGGTCTGTCGGACCAGGAATTGGAGAAGAGAGAGGAAAAGGTGCTAAGACCAACAACTGTGTTACATCGATGTCGAATCCGATAGGTGTTACGAAGAGATTAGTTTCTATCTGATATTGAAACAACCAAGATGGACATTGATTTGTTTACCATATTATTTTGAAAGGGTTGGTTGTTGCTATTTTGATCTTACTCTCTTTTTTTTGAATTTGTTTTGTTTATTAATGTGTAATTGTGTTTTTTGTGTTTTTTTCTATTTATTTGGATTTTACTATTTATTTAATACATGTTATGAATGAAGTTGTTTTATTTATTTATATATGTATTATTATTTATTTATAAATTATTTGCTTGCTGATAGTAGTAAACTGTACAATTAAACTCTGTGTGCATTTCGAAGTTTAATCCGGTGAAATGGTATTTCGTATACTGTTACCTATATTAGTAGAACACATTTTGCTAAAGCAGCATCATAGTGAATGGAAAATGTATTACTAAATTTGTTTTGTTCCTCTTGAGTGAACTGTGATACTATGGTATTTCGAAGCATTCCTACAATCTCTCCCCCCCAATATAATAGAATACATTTGCTAAGCGTACTACTAATATATATAGTGAATATATTAATATATATATCTACATATATTTACACAGTTCTACTATAATACTATGCAAGAAATTATCAAGTCACTAATATATTTATATATATATATATATATTATATGCAACAAAGATATATATATATATAAGTTCAAAATCCATGCGTAAAGGAGAATGATTAACTACCACTAAGTACACAATCAACACATTGTGAGTTGATAAAAAAAAAAATTCTTTCTGTAGCTAATATATTCTTGAAATACGGGACTTCAGTGAACTAAGGGTCTGGGGCTGTGGTTGTCGCTGTCAGTGACTATTAAAAC
This sequence comes from Gigantopelta aegis, assembly GCF_016097555.1. NCBI lineage: Eukaryota > Metazoa > Mollusca > Gastropoda > Neomphalida > Peltospiridae > Gigantopelta > Gigantopelta aegis. Next base: position 24,035,022 of record NC_054710.1, read on the forward strand.
AATGACACACAAAGCTGTATAAAACATGCTTATATTAATGAATAAATCAGACAAACGCGTGAAAACGTTTTTCCTCAAATTATATTTGTTGTATTAATCTTCAGATTTCGTTAAAACGAAATTCAGCAACCCAAGTATATGAGTTTAAGCATTAAATGTTTTGTCTATAGTCTTATACATGCGTTGTAGGAACTTTGCAAATAACCATTCAAGACATTAACATGTATTGTGTTTAATATGAAAATAAGTTAGTATTAATATCTACTTCCATGTTGCCGTTGTGTGTTATCATCTTGAATAGTTGTTGTCTATGGTTGGACAACTGTCATGCATGAAACTATCATTCAGATTATTTTGATATGAGATAAAGGACAAAAGTTCTTTTTTCTGAATACGTGTACTGATTTTCAGTAATGCACAGCTGTGAATGCAAAGGTCAAGGTCAATGTGAACTGGAATTGCACGGTGTCAGCTAAGGAGGTAATTCATGTAGTTTAATTATTTGAATGGATGGCAGAACATAAATAAATAAAATTCTATAGTGAATACATGTACTATCCTATCTGTAGGATCCCTTGATACTAATGAAAACAATGTAGTGAGTTTCCTCTCTATGACTGTAAAAAATGACCATATGTTTGACATCCAATAGACGATGGTTAATAAATCAATGTGCTCTAGTGTTGTCGTTAAACAAAACAAACATTTTGTAAGGTGTATACCACCAAATCAAAACTCCATAAAGTATAAAAGTGGCTGAAACTGCAATAGCCGTCTTTCAATCATGATATGCAGAATGGCTACATATAATATCATGCCGTGCCCTTAAAATAAATCAGAAAACATCGTGGTTAAACTGCCAGTTTCATATATAAAACACAAGACAATTACCAACACATACTACCATCCTACTTTAGTACATGTTTCAAACTGCATCATTGACAATAGTTATTTTTTACTGGCCAAAATTATTTCTTACTGGCCAAACGAAACATTATTGTATGACAAAACATCGTCACATGCATCACTAATGACAGGACTGGTAGCAGTCACTCTGCAATTAAACATTGGGTTAACGTCCAACTTTGAACCAGTGAGGAACTGTTTGGTAACCTGTATTATTTGTTCATAGAGAGTGGACAGTTGATTGTTGCATGGATTTCAAAATCAGTGACTATTGCGACATGACTAATCAATTATATCACTTGAAACGTTTAATTGCAAAAAAAAAAAAAATCGTATAGACGGACATCAGATGTCCAATTCCGAAATTTACTTAACATTTCCTATTTTTATACTGGATGACAAAATATATAAATATATCAGAAAAGATGATACAACACAGTTTCTTATGCATCAACATATCATTTTGAGTATTCCAATGATTTTGTCTGAGAGAGAGAGAGAGAGAGAGAGAGAGAGAGAGAGAGAGAGAGAGAGAGAGAGAGAGAGAGAGAGAGAGAGAGAGAATAATCGATCATAATTAAGTCAAACAAAAGGAAAATACAGACAAAAGGGTATATTTAAATAAAATAAAATAAAAACTCCCCCCAAAAAACATATATTCAGATTAGACAAGCATTTAAACAAAATTTAATAATATTGCAAATATATATTTATTGGAAACGCCTGTTAATAGGAAATGTGTATTTATCTATAACACATATTCATAGTTATATAATACATGCATGCACTTTCACAAATAATCTTATACTAATATTCCGATAAGGAGGCGTGCACCTGTAAACGCAAAGCCTAGACTACAAAGCACACATGTTAAGTTAGAGACGGGCTTGCACACGTTTAACATGGCTCTTACAACTGGCCAACATCCAGAAAGAATCTCTCTCAGAGACGTGGGCGGTGATGTACTTTTCTAGACTTGGCATAAGTACGCAACGCACATTCCACGACAGAGAGAGCTGTCTCTCATTGTGCAATCAACGACGTTTACGATGTTGTAAACAACGGTATGCATGTGCTGCCAGTTTCTGGAAATATGCATGTAAGTGACATCTAATGAAAACTTGGTATCGTCACTGTTTTGACGGTGGTTAATGAGTGCATATCATATCAACTTTCAGAATGTCCACTGAACTTTGCCTTCTGTATTGTATTACGTGGGACGGGACGTAGCCCAGTGGTAAAGCGTTCGCTTGATGTTCGGTCGGTCTAGGATCGATCCCCGTCGGTGGGCCCATTGAAATATTCCTCGTTCTAGCCAGTGCACCACGAGTGGTATATCAACGGTCTTGGTATGTGCTATCTTGTTTTGGGGATGGTGCATATGAAAGATCACTTGCTACTAATGTAGCGGGTTTCCTCTCTAAGAATGCATGTCAAAATTACCAAATGTTTGACCTTAAATAGCCGATCATTAATAAACCAATGTGCTCTAGTGATGTCGTTAAACAAAACAAACAACAAGTCTGGGAAAAATGCACGTAACAGACAGCTAACGACATCTCGTAAAACGTTGGTAACATCACTGTTTTGACTTTGGTTAATGAGTGCATACCATATCAACGGTCTAAATTTCTACTGAGCTCTGTCTTGTGGATGTTGGTATTCACCGCGTGTTTCTAGGAAAGTGCATCCAAACGGCAGCTAACGATATCTCGTAAACCATTACTATCAGTTCTGTTGACAGTGTTTTATGGGTGCCCATTTGCATCTGTCCTGGATAGACAGCCCAAATAGCTGAAATGCATACCAAGACGGCGTGCGTGAAACGTGACTGGATATAAGCAGAGAAATACGTACAAACAAATGGGAATATATCCTATCAACTATCTGAATATACATTACACGATGCTATTGTTCTAATATATATATATATATATATATATACACACACACACACACACACACACACACACACACACACACACACACACAGTCAAACCTGTTTTAAGCGGTCACACAAGGGAGTAGATAAAAGTGGCTGCTTAAGACAGGTGGCCGCTGAGTACAGTTTGCCACATATTATATAGTCTTTAAACCATTTGTTGTTGTTTCTTGTTTGACCGTCTGCACTGCTAATCAACGGATGTGTGCTACACAGTTGACTATAAATCAAAAGGAATGTATTAAATTAACCGTTCTCAACACGTTTGTTTTCTTTTTCCATTTAATTATTTAATTCCCACTTCATTCGGTGTATTTTCATAGTAAGTGAATCTACAAATGTTAAGCGTAGCCTGCCAGAGTCATACATTCTTAATTGATACACAATCGAGATGTCGGGACTGAATGAGTACTAGGTGTGAAGATCGGTTATTTGCTGCACCTTATGGCTGTTGTTAAAATACCGTTTTTATATAATAGTAAAACTTTACTATGGCCGCTTAATACAGGCATTTTAGCGATTTGAGATCCGATTTAGGTGGCCGCTGGCCGTGTTAGACAGGTGACCGCTTATTACAGGTGCATTTACATTATAAATCTTTTGGGAGGAAAAAAGTGGCCGCTAAGACAGGTTTGATTGTATATATATATATATATATATATATATATATATATATATATATATATATATATATATATAAACTGACGATCAAAAGAAAGTATACCAATTATTTGTATTATAAATAAACACAATACACGTTCATGGAAGGTTAGATACGTTCCAGTATTGTTCGTTATAATGCAATCAATGACGAATAGTCGCAAATTGCTACGTTTGGCCGATGCCGTACGTGCAAAATGAGTTTATTCATCAAATTTATACTGCACAAGAAACATGATACTCGTGCACATAAGGGTGTAAAAAGGGTGCCATTGCTTAGAACATGCCTTAGTCAACAGTAAAACACCAGAGAACATGGCAAGGCTAACTGCTGAAGAAAGAGATAGAGCTATTGGTATGGTGCAGTTGGGTGCGAGTTTTGCCCATGTGGCAAAAATCCTGAATTGCACAAAATTGACGATCACCAGGTTGATACAGCGTTACAGGGTGACTGGCAGGACTGCATACAGACCATGAAGTGGAAGACTCCGCGTTACAACAGCCAACGAGGACCGCCATCTCCGCATTTTACACTTACGTAACAGATTCCTCACTATGACGTCATCTGCAGCGACTGGCCTTGGACATGTCATCAGTCGTCACACTGTACGTCGTCGACTACGACAGCATGGTATCAGGGCCTATCAACCATTCAGAGGGATGACATTGACGAGGCAACATCGACTTCGACGTTTACGTTGGGCACGTCAGTTTCAACGTTGGCAACATCGGAACTGGCAACGTGCACTCTTTTCTGATGAGAGCAGGTTCCAGTTATTCAGAGCTGATGGCAGGACTCGGATATACCGACGTGCAGGAGAGAGAACAGCTCCGTGCTGTGCTCAGGAGACTGAACCGTTTGGTGGTGGATCTGTGATAGTTTGGGGCGGTATCTGTGGCCAACAGCGGACAAACCTTATTGTCAATGACGGAAATCTGTCCGACGTCGGGTCCATGCTTGCATACTTGCACATGGTGGATATACACGCTATTGAAACATGTCCTTTGTGGTCAAATTTATTCACCTTCGTTATGAGTGGTCCTTTATGAAAGCGCACATTTCACCCTAGTGCTGTTGTGAACTGTGATATATTATTTTATGGGTTTTATTGAGTATACTCATGTTTATTTATCGCCAAATTATTATACTTTCAAAATATAACATTTGCATCAACTTGTGTTTTGTGTTGTTTTTAATACTTTGAAAAAATAATTGGTATACTTTCTTTTGATTGTCAGTTTATATATATATATATATATATATATATATATATATATATATATATATATACATACATACATACATACATACATACATACATACATACATATATATATATATATATATATATATATATATATATATATATTGGGAGTGGCAGTCCTCCCATAAACAAAGTAACATGCAATAAAGGGACATTCCTGAGTTTGCTGCATTGTAAGATGTTTCAGACTAATAAAATAGTTCAACGAGTAAACTTATATATTGAATATATTGTCTTGTTTAGAATATCAGTGTCCGTATATTCAATGCGTTTCTGGTCGTCTAAATATTTATAAGAAGCCAAAAAAATATTTTAGCAAATAAAATGAAATTTAACCTAGTACAAATATTGGAACGATCAGAAACATGTTTAATATAGAGCCACTCATATTTTATGCAGACAAAATATATTTGATATGCAATTACAATCGTCAAAACGTCTCTGTTAGTCGATAACACCTTAACAATTGCAGCAAACTCAGAAATGTCCCTTTAAATGTATCGTCCTGGAAAGCGGTAACCCTCCTATGGATTGAATATTTAAAGTCAATCAGGTTAAACATATTTGGTGCTAACTGTAACTGTAACAAACTTGTGTGTCAACTACATGTTTTGTTAGTGTAGTTAAGTATGGTTATTGCACACTTTCGATGTTGTGGTTGACATCAGATTGCCGTTTGTGTTGTCGCACTTGGGACTGAGTATCGGATATGAAGAAAAAACAGTAAAATAGTGCAATAAACACGCATGCCACAAGTACATATATGCGGTAAATTTAACTTGACCTGTGCAATATCAACATTTTCAGTTTATGCTGTGGCATTCTTGGAACGTACAAGAAAGAAAGAAAGAAGTGTTTTATTTAACGACGCACTCAACACATTTTATTTACGGTTATATGGCGTCAGACATATGGTTAAGAACCACACAGATTTTGAGAGGAAACCCGCTGTCGCCACTACATGGGCTACTCTTCCGATTGGCAGCAAGGGATCTTTTATTTGCGCTTCCCACAGGCAGGATAGCACAAACCATGGCCTTTGTTGAACCAGTTATGGATCACTGGTCGGTGCAAGTGGTTTACACCTACCCATTGAGCCTTGCGGAGCACTCACTCAGGGTTTGGAGTCGGTATCTGGATTAAAAATCCCATGCCTCGACTGGGATCCGAACCCAGTACCTACCAGCCTGTAGACCGATGGCTTGCCACGACGCCACCGAGGCCGGTTGGAACGTACAAACACATCAGCTGAATGTTTCCAAGACATATTGTCATTTATACAATGGGTTGTAATGCTATTATTCTATTGAAATGATACATAAACTTGTTTAAGTTACACCTCAGCCTGCTGTCCTAATCCTATACACACAAACAACACACCGATATAAGTAAAACAAAAACTCACAACCAAAAAACAACAAAAAACAACACACACACCCCAACAAAAAAAAAAAAAAAAAAAAAAAAAAGCAAGAATCATAAAAAACAACAACGAATTAACAAGATCATATCCAAAAGAAGAAGAAGAAGGAGGAGAAGAGAAACAAAAGAAAGAAAGAAGGAGAGATTAGAAGAAGAAGAAGAAGAAGAAGAAACGAAAAGAGAAAGAAAAAAAACATACAACAAATTATTCACTGCATATTTGTCGTTCTGTATAGAAGCAACCCTCTCCAAAGTCGTCATTATAAAGATGCCATCACATTCCAAAAGACACGGAATTCAATAATATGTGGAAAGACGTTTTTTAGTTGTTGACCGTGACTGGCCTTGGTGCTCCGCTACCGTGGGTGTGCAACACGCAGAAAAACGCAATGATATCGACTAGGGAGGCGCAGTATTTGGAGGTCAACAGCGAACAGGTTGGGGAATATTTCAGGTCAATTCCAGAGAAGTCGAAGGGGTGGAGGTCGCAGGGAGTATTAGCTCATATCTGATGCGTCAGTGTGAAATGTGTTGATGAAATTAATGTCAACTCGATTCAAACTATTTTAAGGTGGGTGGATAGGCGGTAATAAATATAATGACATGTTGAAAATTTAAAAAAAAATTGGGGGGTTGTTTTCTGCTTATGTGTTTGTGTGGGGGTTTTTTGTTTTGTTTTGTTGTGGGTTTGTTTTTTGTTGTTGTTGTTGTTGTTGTTGCTTTTTTCACTTTACTCGTGTATGGGAGGGGTTTGTTTTTATTTATTACAGCTTACTTTACCGAAGTAAAACAATATTGTTATATTTTATTTTGTATCCTTTCTTTGTTTCATCTTCTTTCACATATATGCACGCTTATATTAAATTAAAGTTTAAGAACGCTGTCCTAGGCATACATTTCAGCTATCTGGGTTGTCTGTCCAGGACAGAGTGTTAGTTGTTTGTTGGTTAGTGAACGATAAAATGGTGTAGTGGTCTTACACTTACCCATTAAATGATTAAATCTTTAAAACTCGCTCTGGGTGGGAGCCGGTATCGGGCTGCGAACCCAGTACCTGCCAGCCTTATGTCCGATGGCTTTACCACGACACCGATGTTCCATTAGTATTATTTTTACGTTACAATAGTCGTCAGTATGATCATCGTTATTATCGTCATCAGAGACGTGCATTATGATTTCAGTTTAATTATGCCCCTTATTTGTGTATGAAATATGCTCTCCTTTTCTGTGCAATGCATGCTTCAAAACGAAAGAAAGAAAGAAAAAAACCCGCCTCGCAGCATCAATTCTGGAACTTTTTTTGCCTAATCGAGAACAATCTGATTAAAATTAGCTCTACCAGTAGATCTAACAGCATTGCGTGGACTCCCTTGTCCAGGTGACATTGCATCTATAAGTAACAATTTAAATATCGACCAATTACACTTCACCTTTTATAGCGTTATTCGGGAGCATACACATTCTAAAAATATCGGGCGAGACTAGTTATGCAATAGGCGAACTTGTTGGTCTATTTCAACATTAAAAAGCAGAGTGAAAAGTGCAGTAATAAACTGTGGAATGTATACTAGTATAAACAGATTTTATGGCTATACCATCACGTTTTGAAAGGAATTTTATATACAGTTTTATATTGAAATTAGTTCCCGGCATACTTTGTAATTCACCCGAATCATTTCGTATACCCTCGGTATAATCCCGAATGTTTTCAAATTCTTTTCAAATCACTGGCATGATTATGCAAGTAAAGTTTTGAGCTCCAACGGGGTGCTGTTAGATCCACAGGTAGTGGAGCTAATTTTAATTACATTGAATCGGGAAGGAAGGAAATGTTTTATTTAACGATGCACCGAACACATCTTTTTACGGTTATATGGCGTCAGACATATGGTTACGGACCACACAGATATAGAGACAGGAAACGCTCTGTCGCCACTTCATGGGCTACACTGTGGTCTTCATACCACAGATAGGATAGTACATACCACAACCTTTGTTACACCAGTTGTGGACCACTGTCTGCAACGAGAAATAACCCAACGTGGCCACCGACGGGGATCGATCCTAAACCGACCACGCATCAAGCGAGCGCTTTTACCACTAACCGCCCTTAGACTACAGGCTACAACCCAATATAGCTGTTTGGCAGTAATGCTAATATGAATAGACGTTGTAATGCAGATTCGGGCACTTTTGTTTAATTTGGGCAAAAATCAGCCTGCCCCCCCCCCCCCCCCCCCCACACACACACACACACACACACACACACACAGATGGCAGCCTGTACGCCTATGAGGCTGGTAATGGAAAACAATATCGGGCATCCTCTGAAGACTATATGTCAGAATCACCAAATGTTTAACATCCAATAGCCGATGATTAATAAATCAATGTGCTCTAGTGGTGTCGTTAAACAAAACAAGTTTTATCACCCGTATTCAATAAAATGAAACGTGCAGTAGCTGACTAGGATTTCAACACGTCAGAAGTGTATTGGATTGTGGATTATCAGAGAACCTTTTTCTTTTAGTATTATTTTTAATTATTATTATTATTATTCAACGACCACCTATCTCGATCGTTCCAGCGCACCACTTCTGGTCTATCCAAGGTCGTGGTATGTGCTATCATGTCCGTGAGGAAGTGCGTAAAAAAAAAAAATCATCGCTACTAATGGTACAATGTAGCGGGTTTCCTCTTTAATACTTTGTCAAATTTACCAAATGTTTGACATCTAATAGCCGATTATTAATAAAACACTGTGCTGTAGTGGTGTCGTTAAACAAAACAAACTTTAGTTTGTCTCGAGTGACTGATTGATTTTCTGTACCTGTAGCTTAAATGGCTAAAATACCAGTGTAGTCTGTGTAGATTTTTTGAAACAGTAACTACTACCTTGATAGGGAAAAAATGTGTACATACTCAGTCTGATTGGCCTTTTGTGTTTTCACCGTAAAGTAGTCTAGTGAGATAGCGTATCGTTTCGAAAATTATTTAATGTGGTTGTTGTTTTGGAATCATAATTTACCGCTACTTCTGCTGCTTACTACTACTACTACTACTACTACTACTAACACTAACACTACCACTACTATCAGTACCGCTGCTGCGGCTGCTACTACTACTACTACTACTACTACTACTACTACTACTACTACCACTACCACTACCACTACCACTACTACTACTACTACTACTACTACTGTTACTATTGTTACTACTACTACTGCTACTACTAGTACTACTACTACTGTTAATGCTACTGTTACTACTACTACTACTACTACTACTACTACTAGTACTACTACTACTGTTAATGCTACTGTTACTACTATTACTACTACTACTACTACTACTACTACTACTACTAGTGTTACTATTGTTACTACTGTTACTGATACTACTACTACTGTTAATGCTACTGTTATTACTATTACTACTACTACTACTTATGTTATTACAACTACTACTACTACTACTACTACTACTACTACTACTGTTACTATTGTTACTACTACTACTACTACTACTTCTACCACTACTACTACTACTACTACTACTACTATTACTACTACAGTTTTATTGTGTTTTGTTATTTTCTTTTCTGCACCATCATCATCATCATAACCATCATTCATTGTTATTATTAGTATCATCACTATCATCATCATCATCATTATTATCATCATTACGTTCAGAAAACATGTGAAGGTTAAGGCTGGCAGCATCCAGCAAATACGAGTTCAAATGTACTCCTCAAAACCACAATTTCATTTTTTTTTATTTGCTCGCTAAAGCTCTCAACTATTTACGTAACAACACATTCATAGTGTCACACACACGTCAAGGGAGTGCGAACAAATGCACGTTCAAGATTACGCGAGCGTACCTCACATTACTCAAATATAATATCACCATTAGGACAGTCGCAAATAGACCCTACAGTGACGTCACATAATCTCAATATTTCCAATATGCAAAGAAATACATTAAACCCTGATAATACAAAAAAAAACTCGCACACAAAAAAACAAACATAATAAAAGCTATTTCTTGATTCAGTAGCAAGATTTAAATATAATGTTGTGGCTATCTAAGATAAAAAACACGTGTCTAGTTTGCTGATTTTGATAATATTACAGATCCCAATGGGAAATATCTGTTATATTTTTGGAGTAAATACTCACATCAAACGAGGAATTATTGTTTGGAAAATAGAACCTTTAAGACTTAAGCACATGTTGCTGGCCCATTAGGCAGAGTTCGAGTAAACGATTTCTTCAGACTGGATCAAGTTCAAATGTTGAAAATAAAGTAAACGCATGCAGGAGCATTCCGGCGTGCTGAAAACAAATACTCGTTATATACATGTATACGCTTGGAATGTGACCGCTGACATATTTCTGAAGGGTTAAAAAGGCACCAAAAAAAGTAAAAAAAAGTAGAAAAAAAGAACGAAAGAAAGGTTGACGGAGTGCAGAATATATTTATTTACGTACTTTTTTATTTATTTATTTATCTATATATCTATCTATCTATTTATTTACTTATTTACTTATTTATTTATTCATTTATTCATTCATTTATACTTTTCAGGACATTTAGTTCGCTGTCTTACATGACCAATACCTTATAACAAGCAGCTGGATACTATGTTTAGAAGTTTCAAAATAAGCTGCGTGGATACAACAATTATCTCCAGAATAATTTTTATTTTTTTTATTTATTTTTTTCTTCTAAAAATTCAATACTCGGATCTTCTCAATCACATTATAAATAGCCGCCAGTATTATTTTTTTTTTTTTTTTTTTTAAATCTAAAACTAGACATGCCTTTCGGTCTCCAGTCTTTGGTGCTGGTCCAGTTAAGCTAAACGCCGAATTTTTGGAGGATGTTTCAGACGATGCATTCATTACATTATGTGACATAAACCTACCAGGCGGGGAGCGAGGGGAGGGAGTGCAACTTCCCCCCTCTCCTCCCAGGGTTAGAGCAAATAATCAAAATCGGGCAAAAACGATTGAGATATTCGGGCAAAATAAGCAGGCCTGTAACCTTTTTACCATTTAGTTCTATCATTCTACCGCACAATGATTCATTTGCATCCCTGTATAGCTGTTTGGTGGTAATGCTAATATGAATAGTTTGGTCGTGCATGAACTTCTATCAAATAGTTGATTGATTAATATGAATAAATGTTGCTATCCAGATTCGGGCGTTTACGTTAAATTCTGACAAAAATCAGCCTCCTCCACCTCAAAAAAAATGGAAGCCCGTACGTCTACGTTATCTTGCAATGTGTTATTCGATGTTGACAATGAAGCGCTAACACAGTCGTTATGTGAGATTACCAGAGACTGATTAATCGACCTTCCTGGAAATTGTCAAAATCGAGAATGACAACTGCGTGTTGCACGTGCAAACTACGGAATGTGTTTCGGTGTGTTGATAAACAGACCTGAACGTTCTTTACTAGGATGTCTGTGGTCAAAACGTATGTTCAGTCTAATAGTTAATATTAACATTAATATTTCAGGTTCTCCTACTTTTTTGAAGAATATATATTTATAAAGTAAACTACACAGTAACAGTTTAACAAATTAATAATATTGATATAACGGTAGGGAAAAAGTATCACACTGTGAGCGCACATATGTACTTCAACAGTTTCAAATGGTCAAAAATTATTTAGTATTGATTTGTTACATATTTTCTTTTCAAAAACAAATATTGCAAAATACAATTAAATTGTTTTGTTTTTTTTAAATACTAGATGTATCTGATAGTCATGCCACAAACATCGTGTTAAAAAGACTCCTGAATTTGCAGCCATTGACATGTTTCAGTCGAGTAAACTATTTTAAAGACGAAAATTCCATACGGAATATTGTGTTTTTGTTTCCTTTACAATATCGGTATCGCTGTACTCATTTCATTTCAACTTATTTTTGTGCTTATATCCAATTAAGGTTCAATAACAATGTCCCGAGCACACAATTCAGCTATATGGGATGCCTGTCAAGAACAGTGGGTTAGTTGTGAGTTGTTAATTGGTTATTGTGAGAGAAGAGGGTGTAGTGGCCTTACACCTACCCACTGAGCCCTTAAGAAGTCACTTTGGGTTGGAGCCTGTACTGGGCTGCGAACCCTGAACGGATGTATTGATGCATGGGTGGATTGTTGGATGGTCTTTCAGATGGGTGGATGGATGCATGAATGGGTTGCTGGATGGAAGAATAGATGGAAGAACGGATGAATAGTTGTATAAACGAGCGGATGGATTTGTAGATGGATGGATGAAACGATGTGTAGATTGATAGAGGGAGGGACGAATGGGGAGAAATGAAGTGACGGAGGAATGGGTGGTGTAAGGATGTATCGATGCATCGGTCAAACCACTGTACACCTCATCTAGTGTATCGCAGTTACACCACAAACACAGAAATACAGTGCAAATACATCAAGCTATTTTAACATACACACGCATAAAAAAGAAAAAAATCTTATGTATAGATATTTTTGCTTTGTCCTCCAAAAAGTCTCTTCAAGTCACTTTAAATCTTGTTTTCCCCAACTGGAATTTCAGCACTGACCAAACAACTCCGTCCATTCATAAATGCACGAATATCTATAAATAACAAACAAAATATCTGCACAACACAATATGTCTACAACAACAAGCTTTATATTCGTTGTTCTCCGTGACCCGGCATATCAGCATTTTCGGCATTTCGCGGTGTTTGGTCAGTGCCCGCAAATGACCACAAGCAAACAAATTACACACTATTTAGTAAATATGCGCAGCCGAAATCTCTTTTCTTTAGGGATTTTTTCTCTGTCTGTTTTTAACCGAGACGAATATTGACAGAGAAAACGGATCAGTTTGTTTTGTTGTTGGTATAGAGTCGCGTGACATGGCGGCTGACGCGATAGTTCGGCGAATCTCGCGAGAAGTGGTCGGCTAATAGACGGCACTGTTTAGAAAAAAAGAAAGAAAAAAAACCCAGCTCATCGAAGTGGTTTCGTGTTGTGAGCCTGTAAACGCCAGATCGCTTTCCGTTAATATTAGGAGACGGATTTGCATGTAGTTTAATTAAAGAAATCGATTGTTGGAATTTGTCACCAAATACATCTCCATAGCCCCAATTATTCGCTTTTCATTATATCGACTATACACACGAAGAAGAAATAAACTGGAGAAGCCAAATTTATTCATTTATTATTATTATTATTCTCATTCTTCTTCTTATTAAATTTTATGTCATTTATATCAACAATATAACACGAAGAAGAAGAAGGGAAAAAATAGAGAAGCGAAATTTATCATTATTTTTAATAATATCTTTGGAGGTTTGCAGCCGTTGAAATGTTTATACTTTTTATTAACAGCTTCACGCTACCTATATTTGTATGTCAAATGCTCATCCGGAGTTATTATGATGTTATATGTCAGGCGCGGATCCAGGGCTTTGTAAGGGGGAGAGGGAGGACGGACATGGGTAGGCGTGTTTCAATAAGTCGTTAACACATTTGTGCCCGATTATTTTATTTTTTTTGTACAATAGAATATGTTTTCAATCAATCAATCAACAAGCCTTTATTGTTTTTATTATTATTGTTTGACATCGGCGCCTGTATCTAATGTGACGTAAATTCAAGGGGTGCACATTTTAAGGTTTGGAATGGTGGGCAGTATTTTTTTCAAAAAATCTGTATGATAACGTAGTGTTGAATGAATTTCGTAAAATAATGACGCTAAAAAATGTAACTAAGTCACCAAACACTGGTTTCTCTTTATTTATCCTTGAGAGAGCGCAATGATATATAATTCTTAATGCTATTTGATGTATAACAATAGTATTGTTATTGCTACGATAGAGAGAAAATCCGCGTCATTCATATAGTCTACTGTCACTGAAAAGAGATATTTTATATTAATTTTCCCATATACAGAAATAGATGTATCACAGCCTTCGATCTGCTATTCACGAGAACCTAAAATATACGTACGTGTTATATCACGGTGCTTGATGGGAGTTCTATATCGATGGGCTGCATTCTACAGCCACCTCAACATTTAGGACAACTGGTTTTGGAAATCTGTTTGGCTCCTGGTGCAAAGACTGGAATGCCATTATCCCTTATGTTTTATATGCTATAATTTGGTGAGCATTTTTCTGATTATATCCGACTACGGTTCAAGCACGTTGTACTGGACAATCACTTCAGCTATCTGGGCCGTGTGTCCAGGACAGTGGGTTAGTTGTTATTATTGGTTAGTAATTAGTTATTTGAAGTCACCTCCAGCCCTCCCCTTATTGATATTTCTTACACACCCGTTGGTGAGAAACATAAAGCATTATTTTTGATAACACATATTGGTTTACAAACGTACGTGTGTTAACAATATGAAAATATACGACTAGATGCTCGTAGGCGATGTCCAGGTCACCAGTACCATATATCCAATGAAAAACAACACGGTGGAAATCGATTGCACTGTGACGTATAGTTAACCTGACAAGCATGTGTCCGTGACGCGTAAGTTAGCTACAAGTGCAAGGACTGTAAATATCTTTTAGTTGAAAAAGAAATTAAAATTTGCTTCAAACCTTGTTTTGGGGGATATGTAAGAAATAGAATAATACATTCGTGTCCGTTATATACCATTTATCTCACAACTTGTTGTTTAAAAACGTATCAAACCCGCTTTCGCTCGTTAGATACATTTTATAACCACTCGTAGTGAGATCAATGGTATCCAACGGCCACTCATGTATTATCCTCTATATAATATGTTGTTTATGTCTGCGTGTGTGTGTGTGTGTGTGGGGGGGGGGGGGGGGGGGGTGCTATGTGTGGGGCGTATTTGCTCGCGATTGTTTCTTGTTATTTATTTTATTATTATTGGGACGGGGCGTAGATCAGTGGTACAGCGCTCGCCTGATGCGCTTTGGCTCGTTAGATACATTTTAAAACCTCTCGTTGTGACATAAATAGTATCTAACGGCCAATCATGTATTATTCTCTGTTGATATGTAGGGAAGGCAAGAGGTAACTCTATGTAATGCTTTGGTAATCGTCGACAACTAAATCGTCGCAAGCTACTGTGTCTCAAATACACATTTGTTCCTACTTCTGATGTCACAGAGCTATAGTTTGTATATTCTCGCGACCAGCCATGCCATTAAATTTACATGTTGTTAACTACCAGCAACGCTACACGAACAAACACACTTTGCTCTACATCAACACAAAGTAGTACAGCGCAAGTAAGTTCGTTTCGCGGCGGGTTTCTTCGTGTAGCATTGATTCTGGGTCGTTAAACTCGCTCTGTTTTCCCGACTTCCAAGCTAACTCTCGATGAAGCTGGACGCTGTCGCCTGTGCTCTCGACTTGCCCCCCCCCCCCCCCCCCCCACACACCTGGGGGGATAGATTGCTTGGTTTGGATCGCTGCTGGAGTTTCGCGTCGCGTACACTGGGTCACGGGCAACCGTGACATTGGTGTACGGCGACTCGGACTCGCAGAAGAGGAAGGGAAGAGGACGGAGGAAGAAGAAACGTGCGCCAGGAGCGGCTCAGGGGGGAACAAAACTGGCGGCTCAACCGCCAGCGGCGGTCCCTTCTGCGTCGCCGCCCCCGGCTCGGCCCAAGACGAAAGGACCAGCTCATCCGGACCCGCCGTCAACACCGAGGGATGCTCTCAACGCGCCGATGTGCGAGACGCCCGCAGACGGACCTCCATCTCCCTCTACGCCACCGCCTACACGTAACTGGCCACTGTCACCAGTCTTGCCAGTTCGGAAGGCGGCGGTCCGGGCAGGAGCCGTTGCGAAGAGGCAGGAGCCGTTGCGAAGAGGAAGGCCGTCGCTCAGCCGAGCGACCAGCCTGACAAGGCAAGGCCTCCACCTTCACAGGCACCGTCCCCCTCCGACTCGGAAGCCGTCTGGAAAGTTCAGATCGGGAAAATCAGGTCCGGCTTCCTGAAGTTCGTGCAGGGGGACACCTCGGATCCGGCATTACTGATGGGCGGACTAGTGGAACCAGAGCTGAAACAACTGCCTGATGGAAGCGCTTACGAGCTACACACCATCAAGTCTACAGCCGGCAAGACGGGGTTGGTACTAGCTCAGCGCCGAGAAGGAGTCTACCGACAAGCGGTCCTAGTTAGAGAGATGGATAGCCATACCATCCACAGGATCGTCAAGGCCCTTTTCGGCAACGACTACCGGAGTGTTATAACCATCCTCGCCGACCAGAGATGGAAGCACTTCATCCCCGCCTTTGCCGGTTCTCCGCTCATCAGTTCGCCGTAGGCCAACCTCCACACCCTAACGGCCTTAACGAGGCCACTCACGTGGGCATATAGATTGGACTTTAAACATTTAGACCGTCGTTCAAATTTTTTTGTCGAAATTACTTTTTTTTAAAAATATTATTAAATAGTCCGATCCTCTCTTCTTTCTCTTATTTATTTTTGGACTGTCTTTCTAAAATGCTCCAAATTATATAAATATTCGGCCGAGCAGTCAATTCTTTTCTTCTTTTTTTTTTGGTTTATAATTTTTTTTTTTTTTTCAATTATACTATTAACCTTTCTACTAATTGCTATTTTCAAAATTCTGCCCATTTTCAACACTACCCCCCCCCCCCCCCCCCCCCCCCACACACACACACACATCCCGAGTCAGGCCACCGATCTTATCGGAGGTCGGACTCGGGATGGGCGTGTTCGAAACCCTAGTGGTATATGGGCACGTTAAACTAGTTATCATCATCATCTGTTTTCCCCTCCTCTTATGATTCCATTGTTTTGTGGGTCTCTGATTATTACGTCTCTAGATTGTAGAGACGACCAAACTCAAAAAGTAAAAACAATGAAACTGGCGTTCCGGTTGCTGTCGTGGCACGCTCGGTCCAGGTCGCACTATTCCGTGGCGCACGTTACAACAGGATGCTAAACGGTGCTACTAAGAAACAGGCCTGTGCGCCTTTGTCGCGGAAACAATGACCGTGTTGTTAACCACTCGTCTGATTGTGTCTCGGCGGAAGTTGTCCCTTCATGGAAGGAATTTACCCTGCTAGTCACATCTGGACAAACACGAGATCGTGAATAGGTGTTGAATTTGGTTCTCCTGATGAAAGCTTCCTCATTTTTAGAAGAGACAGTGAAAAAAGAAGAATGTCATAACTCTGTTTGCAAATTAAAAATGATGAATGGAAGATTTCCGTAGTCGCAGGGCGAAGAATTCCAGATATTGTGTGCTCAATATTAAAAACCCGGAAATGATCAGATTCGTTTGCGATTGTCGCTAAATGTGTTCCAAAGCAAATCTAGTTGTGTTAAGGAGGGGAAACGGAAAGGAAATGAGGAAATGTGTGATTATAAAAACTCTCAAAAGTTTTGAAACGGTTCAGTAATAAAAAAAATTAAAGAAATATTATTATAATAATCTCAGAGTTTGTCAACAAATACACATAGAAACAACAATAGCAGACGCGTGTGTGTGTGTGTGTGTGTGTGCGTGTGTATGTGTGTGTGTGCGTGTGTGTGTGTGCGTGTGTGTGAAGGAGCGCACTACGTCGTCAGAAATTCAGAGTACCATGGAAATCGTCTACACAATGAAATGTACAAACTACTTTGGAATACCGTAGGTACCCGTCTTGACGCTGCATCCCCTTCCTAGAACACTCCTGTAACAGTTATTGAAGAATAATACAATTATTCATCTTTGATTAATAACATGATCGCAGGTACAAGTCCATGGACTGGGGATTTCGGGGATCAGATGAACTCTCCACTCCCGCTGATGCAGTGCAATATTAGGTTTTCATATAGGTGTCCAATAAAATGCACAAACAAGTGTCCGTTACATTCCTATTCGAACACCCCCCCTACCCCCCCCCCCCCCCCCCCCACCCCCCACCCTACTAGGTGTAAGGGCTCCCACTGTTGTAAGGGGGCAGGCTGATTGTTGCCTGAATTAAACGAAAATGTCCGAATTTCGATAACAACATTTGTTCATATTAGCATTGCTGCCGAATAGCTAAACAGGGTTGGGAACGAATCACTACGCATGTTTACACGGATTGCATCTAATAATGAATTATTCTCGTTCCAGCAAGTGCTCCACAACTGGTGTAACAAAGGCCGTGGTATGTACTATCATGTCTGTGGGACGATGCATATAAAATATCCCTTGCTACTAATCGAAAAGAGTAGCCCTTGACGTGGCGACAGCGGGTTTCCTCTCGTAATATTTGTGTGGTCCTTAACCATATGTCTGATGTGATATAACCGTAAATAAAATGTGTCGAGTGCGTCCTTAAATAAACCATTTCCTTCCTAATAATGAATGATGGAAATACAAAGTGAAAAGAATTAGGGATAGCTCATTGTACCGGAATATCTCTTTCGTTTTTACCGGCCTCGGTGGCGTCGTAGTTAGGCCATCGGTCTACAGGCTGGTAGGTACTGGGTTCGGATCCCAGTCGAGGCATGGGATTTTTAATCCAGATACCGACTCCAAACCCTGAGTGAGTGCTCCGCAAGGCTCATTGGGTAGGTGTAAACCACTTGCACCGACCAGTGACCCATAACTGGTTCAACAAAGGCCATGGTTTGTACTATCCTGCCTGTGGGAAGCGCAAATAAAATATCCCTTGCTGCTAATCGGAAGAGTAGCCCATGTAGTGACGACAGCGGGTTTCCTCTCAAAATCTGTGTGGTCCTTAACCATATGTCTGACGCCATATAACCGTAAATAAAATGTGTTGAGTGCGTCGTTAAATAAAACATTTCTTTCTTTCTTTCTTTCGTTTTTATCTGAATTAGACGATTCGTTCCAGAACTTCTGGTACACTTATTGTCATCATCAAACCCACACTCCTCCCAGCTCCAGACCACGCTACGTCCCTGCTATGGCCGGAAGGTAGTTTTTTGCCAGTTTCGCTATTTCATTCAGTATTCCGCGACCGACATATCAAAGACTTTGGCCCGAAGCTTTCTAGGGGTTTAACAAAGTGCTGGTATCAAAGAAATTCTGTCCCCAGTGATTCGATTACATCTTTGTCAGACATGTTCGCTCCACCCTGTACCCTAACTATAGGTACAACAAGTTATGCTTTGATTTCATTTCCTTTCGTTTCATCTGGCGCATTGAGATGATAAGATTGTTTTAGGTCGTTCCATCTACTTCATGACTTGCTTGTTTCCTGCTGTCTTTAAGGGAGGTGGTGGTGGTAGTGAGTGGGATAATCGTCATAAAACAGTTGTTGTTCTTAATCCTGTCATCACTAACATACATATTTTTCTTAATCCTGCCATCACTAACATACATATTTTTCTTAATTCTGCCATCACTAACATACATATTGTTCTCGAATAAGAAAAACATAGGTGATGTCAAATTTAGAAAAGCCCCCAGTATTCAAAGTAGTTTCCAAACGCTTAACGAAAATCACCTGGCTAAATTTAGGCCCGGCCTTGAAGTCAGCAAAGAACCTTCAGTCTTAAGACTGGTAATTGCTGGGCTCGCATCCCGGTACCGGTTCCCACATAGATAAAGCGAGGTTTAACAAATGTGGAGGTTTCAGACGATTACACTTACATTTAATTATTTCATTTCAACTTATCTTCGCGTTTATATCCAATTATGGTTCACGCAGGCTGTCCTGGGTACACATCTCAGCTATCTGGGCTATCTATCCAGGACAGTGAGTTAGTTGTTAGTGGTTAGTGACAGAAGAGGGTGTAGTGGTCTCAAACCTACTCATCGAGTCATTAAAGCTCGCCCTGAGAGGGACCGGTACCGGGCTGCGAACCCAGCACCTGCCAGCCATATGTCCGATGGATTAACCACGACGCCACTGAGGCCAGTTACACTTACAACATTCGACGTTAAGGAGGGCTATCACTCCCGCTCGCCTCGCTCCCCTGATACTAGGTCAAAGAGAGTACGTTTTAGCTCCCCTGAATTTGTATTGTATTTATATGGTTAAGTGTGTGTGCGTGTGTATGTGTGTGTGGGTGTGTGTGTGTATGTCTGTCTATATGTATGTGTGTGTGTGTGTGTGTGTGTGTGTGTGTGTGTGTGTGTTTGTATATACATTGTGTATATATATATATATATATATATATATATATATATATATATATATATATATGTGTGTGTGTGTGTGTGTGTGTTTGTGTGTGTATGTGTGTGTGTGTGTGACTGTCAGTGTATCTGGATGTGTGTGTGTGTGTGAGAGAGAGAGAGAGAGAGAGAGAGAGAGAGAGAGAGAGAGAGAGAGAGAGAGAGAGTGTGTGTGTTTGTGTGTGCGTGCGTTTCTGTCTGTGCACCTCTCTCTCTCTCTCTCTCTCTCTCTCTCTCTCTCTCTCTCTCTCTCTCTCTCTCTCTCTCTCTGTATGAGGGTGAGAGAGAGAGAGAGAGAGAGAGAGAGAGAGAGAGAGAGAGAGAGAGAGAGAGAGGGAAGTGAGAGACAGGCGAAAGAGAGAGAGAGACAGACAGACTGAAACAGAGAGAGACAGAGAGAGAGAGAGACGGGGTGGGGAGGGGGACATTGTGTGTATGTGTTTCTGTGTCTGTGCGTATCTGTCTGTGTATCTGTCTGTGTGTCTGGGGGTTTTTCGTGGGCTATGGAGAGTGTGCTTGAACCTTAATTGAATAGAAGTATGAAAATCATATATAAGATGTCCGCAAAGAATCAACACGTTCTAAAATATTTCAATTCTTACTTAGTTAACAATGTATTCGTGTAGGCAATTGATAAACCAAATATTGCATACTATGGTTAGAGTCACTGTGTGTTTCATAGCAACCACACACACGCGATAGAAATAACAACTGAAACGTGGGTGTTGCGTTTGCAGTGGAGTTCAGTATATAAGTGCTGACGCGATTCGCACTGTGTTGTGATCACGTGAACTAGTACATGGGGCAAACAGGTCAAACTGGGGGCGAACTCACTGGGGGCGAACAGACCTGGGGGCGAACTGGTACCCGTGTCCTTTTGTCTCGAGAAACAGAATTGTTTTATTGATTTGATTTAGCATACGATTGGCATGTTCTTGTTCTAACGGAATCGTCCTTGATTTTAATTGCGTGTATTTAAAGAGACCGTTTTGAGCTCTTTGCCATTGTAAGAACGTTTTCTCAGTAATAAAATGTTTAAATATCTAATATTAAGTATAGTTTTTTGTTTGTTTTTTTAGAATGTCGGTGTCTGTATGTTCAGTGTGTTTCTGGTAATCCTAATGTTTGTAAGTAGCCCAAACAGGATTTGGTCTTCCAGTAATTTCGTATGTTCGAAAAACATATTTAATAAAATGACGTCTGACTAAATACGAATACTAGAACGATCAAAAACGCATCTAATATATAGCCGCTGATGTTGTATTAAAGAAAGTACATACAATTTGCAAATTTAATCATTAAAATGTCCCCATTCGTTGGCAACGACAGTCTCTTTAATACGCTATTAACGTGTACAATGTGAAGTCTAGATGGTGTTCATTGAGTGCATTATTACATGATACGTATAGCAATAGAAGTACAACTATACAGATACTACATACGCAGGTAAGCAGCTGCGTACCACCTGAGATTACAGATATTTTTTTAATTAAAATATATGATGTAAATACGTGTATGTTCTATGCCAATAGTGTTTTATTCCACCGCCGAAAGGTCTGCGTACCACCTGAAAATCACAAGCCAGGCCCCTGCAGAACACCACTGAAAAAAGCCGTAGTCAGATTTGTAGTTGTAAAAAGGATTTGAGAAGAACATTTTAAATTATACAGAAGGGTTAAGGTTCTTGTATGTACATTAAAGTGTTTCTTACCGTACTAGTATTGGCACTGGGACAAACCTCAATTTAATTCCAAATATGTGTTTTTGTTTGTTTGTTTTGTTTTTTGTGTTTTGTTTTTTGTGTTTGTTTTGTTTTTGTTTTTGTTTGTTTTTGTTTGTTTTGTTTTTTGTTTATTTTTGGTGGGGAGGGGGTTCGTACGTACAAAATTATCGCGAATCGAAATCTATTTTGGACTACTTAAAAACATTAAGCAACAATCCATATTTATTTTTAATTGTTACATAATGTTATTAGTCCGAAAACTCTTACATTCTGTTTAGCTGTTTTGAAATTATACTATGTGTATTTAATGTTATTTTAAATTTGACATAAAGTTCTTTGTTACTCACACACAAGACACATCTCTGGCGGGGGCAGGGGAGAGGTGACGAATTAGTGCTAACGAACCTTATTTTGGCAATCAAGGTTTCTAGATTATGGTAGCCCCACTCCCATGGCTAGTGATGTTCACTGTTGGGCTAGTAAATAACTACTATCGCCATGCCCAACAGCCAGTGAAATAGTTTTGTCAAATGTTGCAGTTAAGTCTATTTTGTAAATATGAATATATGTCCCCCACCCCAACCCACAATGTTAGTTGTTTAAAGCTCTATCACCCTCTTTAGGTGACGTATCTGATTAGTATTATTATTTAGTAAAATTGTATTAACTTAAAAGTAAAGTAGGGCTAGTGAATGTTTAACCATGGCTAGTAAATGTTTTAAATCACTGATCCCATGGCTAGTGGATTTTATAAAAATTCTAGAAGCCCTGGGCAATTATGCATTTTCGAAACATAAATACGTATCTGCTATAAAAGTTAATTATAAAAACGAACCACATACCCAGCGAATAATAAAACAAATAATTTTATTGTCTACATACCTTTTTGTTCTCCCTTCAAAACAGTATATAACGATGTAAATTCCAGTATTTCGAAGAACCATTTTTCTTCAAAATGCACAAATGCATTTCAGAACTGCAGTCAGCAAATGTTCAGATATGTAATAAGTTCATAAAATTGTGTGAATCATTTAAAGCACCATGTTTACACCAAGCACCTGTCGATATGCTTCCATTCAATCTTCTCCACTCTTTTCTTTTGTTTCACTGACGTTTCGTGGAATTTTCAGAACCTCTGACAAACCTCTTCAACCGCAGAGTTACAAAAATAATATTTGCTTATATTTGGCTTTCCAATACTGCAATAGAGTTGTCTCCCATTGGAGGACTGGTTCAACATGTAATGTGTCTAAGGTTAATGCTGGTTCCTGGCCTATAGAGGTTTTATGTCACGTGATCACAAGGGGGCTTAAGACAAATATGATTTTCTAGCAGACGTCAACAAAAGCAAGTGGACAAAGTAGTTACAAGGATTAAAAGGATTAACGACGACGAATCAGTTAGAATTAAACAAATACACTTGTTTTGGGGGTATGGGGTTCTGTTCTGTTTTGGGATTGTGTGGGGTTTTTTTGTTATTTTATTATTATTATTATTTTTTTTATTTTTTTTTGCTAGTGTTATTATTAATAATAATAATATTATTATTATTGGTGTTGTTGTTGTTATTATTATTATTATTATTATTTTGTTTGGTTTCGTTTTGTTGTTTCGTTTTTGGGGGTTATGGGGTGGATTTAAAAAACAAAAAATTGAACATGTGGAAATACAAATTGTGGTTGTACATAGGCGACGGAGGGTCCAAATATTTGAGGGTGAGGGTGAGGGCATTTCTATATTAATTCGTTTGTCAGTTGGAATTGTGAGGGATATACCAACGTTTTTAGAAATGGGTGGGGGTGGGGGGGGGAGGGGGGCTTCCTTCCACCCACCCCGCTCACAACGCCTGTTATGAACGGTTATGTTTTGGATTAACTGTTCGTAACGTTTTGTTTCACGTATGTATTTTATACTTTATAAAGAACGGCACTTATTGTTCGGAAATATTTTCTGCTCTGTTTTTACTGTATGTTATTGTATTGTACAAATATATATTCCGTTTTGGAAAGATAAATAACACATTGACTTATTAGTCATCGGAAACACGCTACAATATTTGATTAGGAAACATTGGATATTTCTAATACAGGGCAGAGCATACCACGACCTCTGCATTGCCAGCTGTAAGGCACTGACAAAACAAACAATAAACACACAAACACAAAAACAACAACAACAAGAGAATGGGTCCAACAAAGAGGTTCGATCATATGATCGGCCTCGGTGGCGCAGTGGTTAAGTCATCGGACTACATGCTGGTAGGTATAGGGTTCGCAGCCCAGTACCGGCTCCAACCCAAAGCGAGTTCTTAAGGGCTCAATGGGTAGGTGTAAGACCACTACACCCTCTTCTCTCTCACTAACCACTAACCAACTAACAACTAACCCACTGTCCTGGGCAGACAGCCCAGATAGCTGAGGTGTGTGCCAAGAACAGCGTGCTTAAACCTTAATTGGATATAAGCACGGAAATAAATTGAAATGAATCGACCATATGACCCAATTACCTCAGGAGAATTGTTCTTGTTTCTGGTTTGTTTTTGTTTTTGTGTTGGGGGTTTTAGGGTTTTTTTAGGGTTTGTATTTTTGTTTTGTTTTTTGGTTTATTTGTTTTTGTTTTGTATTCATGCTGTGTAAGTTAGACCGGTGATTATATTTATGCTAACAATACAGTCACATCCATACCAATATATACAAATGTACTATTATAAGTGTAAAAAACATAACTAATATCACTTTATTTTTCTATGATAAACCTCATCCACTATTGTTTTGCACTTTCATTCATCTTGCTCATCTATCACCCTCTGCCTACCATTCTTATTATCAAAATATAAAAAAAGGTTTCCAATTTCTCCTTCGATTTCAATCTATGTTATATTATTTATACTAATAGCTATGCTATATTATTTATGTTTTCAGCTGCTGAGTTATAAAACTCAAGGCAAATAAAGAATTATAATAGCAAGAAGATGCCAATAGACTTTTCTCTCATGGACATACGTATACTGTCCACAATTGGTATTTCGGGGTTCTTCACAACCAATTACGACCATGGCACATATTTCGAAGCTATCTTAGCGTTACGAAATCATAAAACCATCGTAGGGTGTGACGTCACTACAGCACACGCCATAGTGACGTCATAGCTTACGATGATTTTACGATTTCGTAGGTTAAGATTGCTTTGAAAATATGGGTCCAGATGACTACCCTAAGTTTGGAAAAAGTACAATTTTCACATCTGTCAACATACATGTTACTAATGCAACAGCTTATGCATTCTGCGTGTTCTATCTTGGTAGACAAATCTTGCTAAATCTTTTTAATAACACAAACTGTCAAGTTTGGAGGGTTATTTTGTCGTGATGATTGTTCCTTCCTCAAACACTGTATTTTTGAAATAGTGGTATTTCTTTGATGTGCATGTTAAGGACTTCATAATCCAGGGGTCAGACAAATACACGTGTTTCAGCTAGGTCTAACAACTGAGCTACTCTCGGCCTACTAATTTCCAAACCTATTCGTAGCTACCCACCTTTCCTACTAAACCGACCGTTCCAAATTGCGCCTAAATTCCTTTATCAAAAATGTCTCTTTGGCTCAATCTTACGGGACATTCCAAATTCTATAGCACCTTACCACCCCCGCCTGCTACCGATCACGGTCGGGCTGCTGGTGCTCCCTTACACAACCCAGCACAGGCGGTCCTCCTTCCTACCCCCCCCCCCCCCCACCTTTCCTGTCCAGGGGCCCGTTCCACGAAGCGATCTTAGCGCTAAGATCGCCTTAAGTACATAATGCAGTTATGCACATAAGGTAATCGTAGCGCTAAGATGGCTTCGTGGAACGGGGCCCTGGACAGAGAAACCAGCTGAGGTCGGTGCCTGTGCCCAAGACAGGCGTGCGCTACAACAGCTTGGTCTGGATGTGCACGTTAAACAATCCCTCCTTCCTTCCATAAAACTTTAAAGGAGTTGAAGTACTCTGAATATCCATATTGTCTCTGCATATATAGCTTAGCACACACCCACCCAACTGACAGTAAATATCTTGAGGAGTATTATTTAAAAACCTTTTCTTGTTTAACATGACATATTCATTTGTACAAAACTTTACACAATATAAGAAGAAACGCAAAACCACATTGTCGTAACATTTGGAGAATTGATTTAATTATTGAATGGTGAGTCCGATAATTACCAAATGTTGCAGGATTGTTCACAATTCACTCTAGTCCATTGTGAGTAAGTGATAGGACACACCACCAAGGTCAAGGTCATCTGGAGTCAATACCGGGTGTGGCCTCCGCGTGTGTTGACAACTGCCTGGCACCGCCTGCCCATTGAAGCAACCAGAGTACGGATGACGTCCCGGGGGATGGTGGCCCACTCGGCCTGCAAGGCTGCTGCCAGCTCGGGCAGGGTCTGGGGCTGTGATTGTCGCTGTCGGAGGCGTCGGTCCAACTCGTCCCATAGATGCTCAATTGGGTTCAAATCCGGTGATATCGATGGCCAAGGAAGGACATTAATGTTGTTGTTCTGTAGGAAAGCCGTTGTGAGACGTGCTGTGTGAGGCCTGGCGTTGTCATGTTGGAACACTGCTTTGGCGTTGGCCATAACTGGAACGATGTGTGGCCGGAGGATCTGGTCAATGTAGCCCTATGCATTCAGGTTGCCCTGCACGTGGACCAGGTCAGTTCTGCCAGTGTGTGAGATGGCTGCCCACACCATGACACTACCCCCGCCGAATCTGTCCACTTCCTGCACGCAGTTTGCCGCATAACGTTCACCACGACGCCTATACACGCGACATCTTCCATCATGACGTCGGAGCAGAAATCGGGACTCGTCACTGAACCACACCTGTCTCCATCGCAGTTGAGGCCATTGTCGATGAATCTGGCACCACTGCAGTCGGAGTCGACGGTGTTGTGGTGTTAAGATGACACCTCGAACTGGACGTCTGGCACGAATTCCTACGTCACGTAGGCGGTTCCGTACGGTCTGGTCGGATATCCTGCGCAAACCTGGTATTGCTGCGGCTGTGGAGGTGGCAGTAGTCAATCGTTCCCGAAGGTGGCGTACCCGGATGTAGCGGTCCTGCCCGGGGGTAGTGACCCGTGGTCGACCGGATCTAGGGAGGTCACGTGTTGATCCATGTTGCTGGTAACGGTCCCACAGTCTGGAGATGGTGCTTGGGGACACATGGAATGCCCTGGCAACGGCCGTTCTGGATTCGCCTGCGTCTAGTCGGCCGATGGCATTGTTTCTCTGCGGTTCACTGAAACGTGGCATGTCCTGGATTGTCAACTGTCGGCCAGATACAGAGGCCAGGCAAGCGAACACCCTGCACTTTTATACTGTCGGTGTTCATGTTGCACGTGCAGACAACGCACGTGCAGTGGTGACATGGTTTGCACGTGGCTGCGTTTTTGCGAATATTCACATTTTGGAACTTTATTGTACAGTAGCTGCGTTTTATCGAATGTAACCGTGGGAATGTGTTTGGGACATGCAATGACCTTATATTCACAAAGCATGAACCGGTAGGAAACATAAAATCGGAGTTATAACCCAGTTGTACCCTTTTGCGTTTCTTTTTTTGAAGAGTATATATGCCTTATTAGGTATACATTATATTAGGTTGCAATGCAGAAACCTCAGTTTCAGTGGAGTTGTCAGTTTATGCCAGAATACATCAGATCCTGGTTGACATAAAAACACAAAGTCGGACACTTTTTTAAATGTATGTTATCAGTACAGGTATACAACTTCCGGCTGGGTCAAATTTGAAGTGCACCCAACTTTTAATAGAGAAGATAACACCACAAGTCCTCTGACTGGTGATAAATGTGAGTGTATTAGTTGTGAAAAAAAGTTTCATCTGAGCAAACGCTGTATGCAATTTTATTTCATCTAGTACCACTGTGTCAAGTGGTTTTGTGCTTGAAACATGCATGAGGTACCTGTAAAAACAAGTATTCGCATTTTGTGCGGGACTAGGGTAGTCATAGACGCTGCCTGTTATCTGTGAACTAAGCGCCTTGATCCCTAATGTTTCTGATGCACTTTAGGGGTGAAGGGCAGTAGTATTTATATCCGTGGTGTTTATGTCGATTGTAACGCTGCAGGTAGGAGTTTTAGCCACATGTTACTTTTGTCGTCTCTGAGATTTGATTTAGTAGTATACATCCTCAATTGTGTTAATCTATCCTGTGACTGTATTGTACTAGTATTCTCTATTTTCAAGTACGTTTTCATGAATTAATTGATTGCATATCGACTAGAGTCGCCCATGGAGTTGCGACAGCGGGTTTCCTCTCTAATTTTCTCTGTTGTACTTATCCATATGTCCGATGCCATAATGTGTTGTGCGTCGTTAAATAATAATAATAATAATAATAAACATAAGAATAACGATAGTAATGGAAGAAACTGGTAATGCGCAATATGCTTGTGTTTTCTTCAATAATATTAATCTCTATTTAGTTCATTTTATAAAAATCTAGCTAGTGATATTTGTAAATATATAATTGCATTCCTTGCACCTAACAATGTTAGGTTAGACCAAAACAATTGCGATCCTGGGTGGCATGGCTGCTGACATATTGGAACTAATAGTGTTTTTTGTGTGTTTTTTACATGATGGCTATTTTCCAAATTTAATTTAGCTACCATAATGTTATTTGGGCAAGTGACTCATATTAAAAGTTGAAAATTATAGCAATGGGCAACTTGTGGACGAAATTTGATACGTTTAACTGGAACGTGCACATCATTTCACTAGGCTACTTGAAAAATATACTAAATACGGTCGCCATTTAGATGACGTCATCTGAGCACGTTACCCCCACATGAATTCTGGGTAATTTTCACCTGTGAGATAGTCGGGACATATTCTATAAAGAAATATCAAAATTAGCTGGTAGTACGGTAGTTGCCACTTGATTCTCCAAACGAGTCTCCAAATGTAGGCCTAGTACACACCAGGGCACACATTTTTAAAAATATCTTAGAACTACGAAATCGTAAAACCATTATAGGCTATGACGTCACTATAACATAGGCCTACGCCGTGGTGACGTCATAGCGTACGGCGTATGCTATACTGACGTCATAGCCTATGATGGTTTTATGATTTCGTAGCGCTAAGATAAGCTTTTGAAACTAGTGCAGGGTATCCCAAAAATGGAACTGCGATTTTCATTAAAAAAAATGTTTCTTTGCTAAAAAAAATTTTTTTAAATTAAATCTCTTAAATGATATGTGACCCCATCCCCCATTTTCTTGCAGGTAGATTGAATGTGAGGTGTCACACTGTTTATTGGTGTACTGTCTGAATATATCTTTTTTATCATGCAACCATGCTTTCTATTGTCCTGACAACCCCTACCTGATAATTCATAGTTTTATCATGTCATTAGGAAATAAGTTGTGCGCATGACGAATGCTTGCTCAATTCTCAGGTAGGTCGTTTTCTCATTTTTCAAACATCCATTTACACCAATAATTGTTGAACTGCATAAATAAACATATCACTTACACTTCCTGTAACCAGTGGCGTAGCGTGGGTTGTCAGCGCCGGGGGCAAAGCAAGTATTGCGCCCCCTAACCAGTTAACCAGTTAGCACTCCCCGAGTCCCTTCCACCCGTCCACACTACGCCACTGTCTGCAACATCAAATTACCTCTTAATTTTCAGTTCTCCATTATTTGCTCCCATTCGGAACTAGCCAGCAAAAACAAAAACGCAAGTAGCTTCCTGCAAATAATGTTTACATTGGGAACAGTGTCTGACGTCACAGTCACTAGCAGCCAGTGATGTAGATCTTCTTCAGGTCACACATAAACTTGAGTTTATTTTCAAAGAAAAAGGTACAACAATTGTAATGTTGTGACACAACAGACTTTGAAACATAATCAAAGTATTTTATTTAAAATTTGAAACACATAACTTTTAGGCTGGCTATGCCATTCACAAGATGCTTTTAGGTACCTGCTATTGTCCGACTTCCGGAAGTAGTTTCTACACGATAAAACTTATAGTTTCTTTACCGCTTTTGAGTGAAACTTATTGCAAAAAAATATAACTTAAAAGGAAGGAAGGAAGGAAGGAAATGTTTTTATTAACGACGCACTCAACACATTTTATTTACGGTTATATGGCGTCAGACATATGGTTAAGGACCACACAGATATTGAGAGAGGAAACCCGCTGTCGCCACTTCATGGGTTACTCTTTTTCGATTAGCACAAAGGGATTTTTTATATGCACTATCCCACAGACAACCTTTGTTACACCTGTTGTGGAGCACTGGCTGGAACGAGAAATAGCCCAATGGGCCCATCGACGGGGATCGGTCCCATCGAGCGGGCGCTTTACCACTGGGATACGTCCTGTCCCACAACTTGAAAGGGGTTGCATGATAAAAAAGAAATATCCGCTGAAGCTCGCCTGTTACACCGTTATCTAAACCTCGCCAAATAACCACGATATCAAAACGTAGTAACCTGATATTCTATAGTTAGTAAATAGATACTCCCCTCGTGTGTTGTGATATTATAATTTGTCAGCACTCGTTGATAAAAGTATGAAATCCGAGGTTTGCCGAGGATTGTTATACTTTTATCAACGAGTGCTGATAAATTATGATATCACAAGACACGAGGGGTATTCATTTTATTATTCATTGTCATTAAAACTCACCACCTCGCATTATATAACTCAGGATGACGTCACATGCGGCAACATGGAGTCACTCCTCCTAGCGGTATCAATAGAAATGTTTACTTTGAAAATGAAGCGGGTGCCGAATTCCAACACTAGTTTCGTATTCACCATCCGGACAATTTATGACGTATGACATATGACATAAAGGCGACTTTTGAAATTTAGCCACGGCAGGGTTTGGTTTCATCTGGGACTACATCGACCGGAATTCTTTGAAATATCTGCTGAGGCTGACAGTCTGTAGTGGAGCGGGCACAAGTCACATTTATATATTTATTTTTATAGATTGTGGAACAACCAAAAAACGTACATGTTGGTCCTAATGTGGGAAGGGGGGTACAGTTCCCCCTTCGTCCACACCCCCCCCCCCCCTCTCCGGCTCCCAAGGGACTGAAACCCCCATTCCCCACTCTACAGTTTAAAAAAAAAAAATTCAATACATTTTGCGGTAAATCATGACTCGATCCCAGCCCCCCCCCCCCCCCCCCCCCCCACCCCCCACCCCCCCCCCCCCCCCACCCCCCCCCCCCCCCCCCCCCCCCCCCCCCCTTCACTCGCCACAGCCCCCCCCCCCCCCCCCCCCCCCCCCCCCCCCCCAAACCCCCTAGACCACTTCCCTGTCATAGATTACTAGAATTACTGGGACTGGACATACACATGAACACGCTTACATACAAACCAGCGCATTTCATCTTTTGCCATAACCGGCCTCGTTGGCGTCGGGGTTAGGCCATCGGTCTACAGGCTGCGTAGGTACTGGTTCGATTCCCCAGTCAAGGCATGAGATTTTTTAATCCAAGATACCGACTCCCAACCCTGAGAGAGGATTCCGCAAGACTCAGTGGGTAGGTGTAACCACTTGCACCGACTCAGTGATCCATAACTGGTTCAACAAAGGTCATGGTTTGTGCTATCCTGCCTGTGGGAAGCGCAAATCAAAAATATCCCTTGCTGCTAATCGGAAAGAGTAGCCCATGAAGTGGCGACAGCGGGTTTCCTCTCAAAATCTGTTGTGATCCTTAACCATATTGTCTGACGCAACATAACCGTAAATAAAATGTGTTGAGTGCGTCGTTAAATAAACATTCTTTCTTTCTTCACTCTTTTTTTCTTTCTTTGCCATAATATAATTAATAGAAAAATACATGCATTATTTATGACGCATTGACATGTTTTTATTTACGGTTATAATGGCGCTGGCCATTATGGTTAACACCCACACATTTAATGAAAGAAACAAAAGACCCCCGATGGAGTCGAACACCCCATGGGCTACTCTTCGATTACAGCAATGAATAATTGTATACGCCATCCCGCAGACAGGATAGTACATACCACATTTCACGTCACACAAGTCGTATAGCACTGGCTGGAATGAGACGGGGATCGATCTCAAAAAATATGTAATAAAGTTTAAAAGTTTGTTTTGTTTAACAACAGCACTAGAGCACATTGACATCTAGTAACAGCTGATTAGTTAATCAAACAGTTGGTGGTTATCAGAGGAAGAAACCGCATGGGGTATGCGGTTTTATATGCACTTTCCCACAGACACTAAAGCACATTACCCACGGCATTTGAACAGTGGTGCTGTGCACTGGTTTGGAACGAGAAAACCCCCAGTCAGTTTAGAGTCGATCCACCGAGGTGGTTTGAACCTGTGACGCAAGCCACCTCACGCGAACACTGGATGATGCCAAGAGGGCGATATAATGTTTATCCCAACCTGGCTTACTAGGGTGGGCTTTGTTTTGATTACCTCCCCAGTATAAAATACAGGCATACCCCTATGTTTTTTGTCTAAATCTAAGGTTGGGATGGGACGTAGCCCAAAGTAAAGCGCTCGCCTTGATGTGCTGGTCGGTTTGGGATCGATCCCCGCCAGTGGGGGGGGGGGTGGCCATTGGGTTATTTCTCGTGTGCAGCCAGTGGCGGCCACGACTGGTATATCAAATGGCTCTGTGGGATGGTGTGTATAAAATATCCCTTGTACTAATGGAAGCAATGTAGCGGGTTTCCTCTTCCTAGACTATATGTCCAAATTTACCACAATGTTTGACATCCAATAGCCGATGATCAATAAATCAATGTGCTCCAGTGATGTCAAACACTGAAACTTTTATATCTAAAGTTATTTGCGCCTCTCGGAAAGTATGTTCCGGGGACCCAATTACAGATGAAACATATTCTAAACAATTCGTTATAATATTTTTTTTAAAAAGAACACAAAGAACAAAAAAAAACGCAAAGATCACAGAGTTTGTGTATTTAGAGACTGTTTTTAATCAACAAACACTTTGCATATAAATAAATAAATGTTCAGAAGAGATGTAAAGCTGATCAGACATCAGCAGTTCTGTCTCGTTCTTCTCGATTTAAAACTCGATTCACACCGGATGACCTTCTAGATGTCACAAAACAACAACACACTTGATTTTACTTTGTAAAGGAGATCGTTCAACAAACCTACACATTTTAAATCGGTGTTTTGATGTATATTTCAAGTATAGCTAGGTAACTATAAACAATTTTTGGACATTTTAGAACAAAAAGAAACATTCTTGCCAGCGTCACCTGTAGTGGAACGCACATACATTGTTTATTCCTAACCTGTGATCCGTGAGAATCCCTCTTGGGACATCTGAGAAAATATCATAATGATATCACGTGAAGCCAACAAACATCTGAGAATTATAGTTAGCTACTATTAAGTCTGACAAAAGTCTATTTTTAGAGTTCGCCCACATCGGCGGTCGAATCGTTGATGACGTCACCCCTTTACACTGTCTGGGCAAGATTGAGTGCGATACACTCCTTGATGAGGTCCTTAAAGATGATTTCAGGGGTTCGTCTCAAGTCCTGTCCTTATTCTGCGAGGAAGTGTGATGTGGAGCATCATATCTAGAACTGACAAAGTTGACAGGATACAGATATTCCTCCATTTTAGGCGGAGGGTTGACTGACGAATTTGGCTTTCCACAGGAGTTCAGGAATCAGTGGCATAGAACTAGTTGGTGTGTGTCTTGTGTTTTTTATCACAGCCCGAATCAAGTTGGACAGATTCGATTTGGCTTCTCAACTGCGTTATGCTAGATGAATCAGATCGTCAGAATATTGAATTGGCTTTTGAACTGCACTACGTCACTAGAATCAGACGTGGGGGTCCTGACATATTAGATTGGCTTCTCAGTTTGCGTTACGTCACACGGATTACATCTCGAGAGGACGTGACGGGTCTGGGCGCAACTAACTGCGTGACGTTATAAGGCAAGGAACCACTTGAGGTACATTCTCCGTATCCACTAGAAGAAGACGAACAACTCGATTGTCCTGCTGACATACTTATCAAACAGTCGGAAGAGTTCAGTGTGGACGAACTGGTGGTCCTTGGGTGTTGGTTGAAATTACACTATGACGAAAAACCAGCCTCTTTCATAGGTGGAGGGGTTGAAGAACCGACAAAGGAAGACCAAGTTCTTTTCACAGGTGGATCGACGAATCGGACACATGAGTCTTATTGGAATCTTGGAAGACGGTATGTTGTTGCCTCGAAGAGGGAATATGGGTGATTTATCAACACTCTTTTGATTCGCTTGTAAGCATCCGGTTCGAAGGCAGCCATTTTCCGAAACCCTTTAATGCACGTTTCTTACAACCAGGTGGTGTGTGGGTTTTCACACTTTCTTGTGGAGCTACTTCCAGTTTGGGTTGGAAACGCGCGTGGGGTGGGGGGGCACTAAGAAGGTGGGTTCGACAGCTCGGGGGGCTCCCATGCCCGCTGATGTCAAATTCGTACCACGGGTTTCGTCCATAAATCGAGGTATATTTGTTACCTTGCACCCGAGTTACCTCATCTGTTGCCCCCATTCTGGCATCCAACTGACGACATTTCCTGTCATGCATCTGCTACTGATATCAGAACTAATATTTGGCAGAATAATATTTGGACATTTTTCTTGAAGCGGAGGGTCGACAGAAAGATGCTTTACAACTGTCCGCTTTAACTTCAGAGATGTGTCCTTCCGCACGAGCGAGATCATACATATTTTCATTGTGATTCGTCATCGTCTGTGACGTCATCGATTTCGTCGTAAACATGATACGGATCTTCTTCCAGACTTGCAGGCTGGACATCGTCTGGCTTGGAAAGATTGCTAGGTTTTGGTTTCCTGGTGTTTCTCTGTTTCTTTATCCAGCTGATCATCCTTTTTTTGCCACACCTGGAATAAAAGAGAAATTAAATTAAAATAGAGTCAGTTACCTATATGTTCGTATATATTTATATAATCTAATGCAATCAAAATCTAAATTAAATGTAACATACATATCTGGTTATGCATATCTTGTCTACAAGCCTGTCTATATGTTCTATCAGTCAGGTCAGTCATTCCTCCCGTCCGTCCGTCCGTCCGTCCGCCGTCTATCTATAGCTGTTTGTCTTTATCTATGACTGCATAGATCAAGGGACGACCGGCCTCGGCGGCGTCGTGGTTAGCCATCGGTCAATAGGCTGGTAGGTACTGGGTTCGGATCCTAGTCGAAGCATGTGGTTTTTAATCCAGATACCGACTCCAAACCCTGAGTGAGTGCTCCGCTGACGCCATATAACCGTAAATAAAATGTGTTGAGTGCGTCGTTAAATAAAACATTTCTTTCTTTCTTTCTGTCCAAGGGACGGAACGTAGCCCAGTGGTAAAGCTTTCGGCTGATGCGCGGTCAGTCTAGGATCGATCCCCGTCGGTTGTCCCATTGGACTATTTCTCTTTCCAGCCAGTGCACCGCGACTGGTATATCAAAGGCCGTGGTATGTGTTATCATGTCTGTAGGATGGTGCATATAAAAGATCCCTTGCTACTAATGAGAAAATGTAGCGTGTTTCCTCTCTGAGAGTCGGTCAAAATTACCAAATGTTTGACATTCAGTAGCTATGATTAAA
Source organism: Gigantopelta aegis (assembly GCF_016097555.1). Classification (NCBI taxonomy): domain Eukaryota; kingdom Metazoa; phylum Mollusca; class Gastropoda; order Neomphalida; family Peltospiridae; genus Gigantopelta; species Gigantopelta aegis. The sequence goes on from NC_054710.1 coordinate 24,070,747, forward strand.
TAACTCATTGTGCTCAAGTATTGTCGTTAAAAACCAACAACCACAACGAAATGATCGATTAACTAGCTAACTACCTTCTATCTCTCCCTCCACTCCCATATAGCAATTCTTCCACCACCTACCTACCTATCTAATATATTACGTCTTATATATGGTTCCTGTATGTCGACTACCTTCTTCAATTCTCTACAACCTCTATCAAAAAACCAACCCCCAAACTACCAACTCCCCCGGGCATAAACACTGGAAGCAGAGAGGTTTAAAAAAAGAGTAGTGAAAATAGCTTGGTGCGTCTTCTCGCTCAGTTTGACTAGCGATATATGAAAACGACTAACCACCCATCAGCTGGCACAGTTTTTCTCGTAAACAAACCCAGACGTTACGATCAAGACCCCTAAAAACTACAAAAAAAAAAAATTTCATTAAAATTAAAACTGTTTTTCTTTAACCCCACAACATTAATCAACCCCAAGGCTTTCCCCTACCAGGAGGACAAAAAAAAGGGACCCCCCCCCCAAAACAATCATACACTTAGACGGTGAAAGCCCGTATTCAAAAACCCAACGGTTCCATTTTATTATGTAAACCACCCCCCCTTTCTTTAACCCTCCAACTAACAACTAACCACTCCCTGGACAAACAAAACCATAAGAGGGGTTTCCGGCAGCGTGCTTAAAAAATTGGATTAAGCACAAAATAAGTTGAAATAAATGAAAAATGAGGGAGTTTTTCTCCATTTTCAGGGGGGGTTAGGGTGGTCACCCCTTTAAATTCTTTTAAAACCATTTTAAAAATCTACCCTAAAAGAAAACAGGTTTGTTGTTGTTTTGTTGTTGTTGGTTTTGTTTGGGGTGGGGGATTTGTTTTTTTGGTTTCTCCGCTGTATCTTGGGGACCCCCCCCCCCCCCTGCCAAAATCTTAGACCAATTTTTTAATTGTTCGTTATTTGGTTTGAAAGAACGAGTTTTTGGGTTGAATTTGTAAAAATTTGTGTAAAAAGGGTTGATTCCCCCCTGCCAATCTAGAACACTAAATGTTAGGGGTGTCTGGGTTTAATAATCCTACTCCTAGTTGATTCTTTTTAAATCAGCCTAGACTAAAAATATTTGGGTTTCCTGTCACTATCGTATTTTGTTGTGGTTTATAAAAAAACGTCATATTAGAAAAATAGAATTAAACAGGAAAATAACGGTTCCAATTTAGCACATTTTAAATTTGTTGCTATTGATGTCAGATATCTACATTTATTGCAAACTACTCTACACAACCCACACAACACACC
>NC_054710.1:24072228-24102228 GCF_016097555.1 Gigantopelta aegis
GGTATTGTTATATGGTTAATGTCTTGTCAACTCGACTGCTCACATTTTGTAAACTTGTGTGCTCCTTTTTTGTTACCGAATGGTGACCTTGAGATGATTAAATTCTGTTCTGTGCGTCAAATATCGTTTTGTTTAACGACGTCACTAGAGCTGTTTGATGTTAAACATTTCGTGCATCTGATACATAGTCTTAGAGGAAACCCGCAACATATTTCCATTAACAGCCGGTGTTCTTTCGTATGCATGTTCCCACAAACAGGACTGCACATACCACATTCTTTGGTAAACCAGACATGTGTATTGGTTGGGATAGGGGAAACAAACAATCACAGGTGGTTCCTTTGAGGGGTTTCGATCCACCAACCAGAGCAATTCAGTCCAGTGTTCTACCTAGTGAGCTAGACCCTGCCCCTGTAAAAGAAGGACTTAATTTTAGCTAGGGGCGGGACGTAGCCCAGTGGTAAAGCGTGCGCTTGATGCGACCGACGCCATATAACCGTAAATAAAATGTGTTGAGTTAAATAAAAAATTTCCTTCCTTCCTGTAAAAGAAATGGAGACATAGTGGCTAATCCAGAAGGGATTATAGGGGTCCCGTGCCTACCCTCTCACAATCCTCTTATTTAAACTTCCCTTTTAATGACATTATTTAAATTCAATATTAAATTACTGTATTCTAATGCTGCATCCTAACCGGCCGCGCGCGACGCAAGCGATGCGAGCGATTATTTTAGAAAGCATTGATTTCAATTGCCGTATCCTAACTGGACGCGTGCAACGCGACACATTTAACCGTCGCGCCGTACGCATGCGGTTAGGATACGGCGATTCAAATCAATGATTTCTATAATAATCGCTCGTATCGCTCGCGTCGCTCACGGCCGGTTAGGATGCAGCTTTAAAGTGGTGGTGTTGTAGTAAGTCCATTCCCATAAGGCTTGCACGCACTGGATACCACTCCTCACTGGCTAGGTGTAATACCACTACACCGAGTTCTCTCTCACTAACCCCTATCAACTAAGAGTTAACCCACTGTCCTGGACAGACATTCCATATAACTAAGGTGTGTGCCCCGAACAGGGTGCTTTAATCTCAGTCGAATATATATAAATAATAATTAAAAAACCCATAAATGAAATAAATTGGCATAAATTATCTGAGAAATAGTTTTCAGTCATATATATATATCATACGCAGGCGTTCGGCCTCGCATTTGTTTGTTTGAGGGGGGGGGGGGGGGTTTTCTTTTATGTATCGGGAAGGGGCTGGCTGGTTTTGTCCGAATTAAACGAAAATACCCGAATCTGGATTAAATATTTAATTCATATTAGCATTACTGCCAAACAGCTATATAGGATTCCAAACGAGTTAAAACGCATTTTTTAAAACATGGATTAAAACTAATTTTGCGAGTAGAATGATGAAAATACATGGTAAAAAAAGTGTTTTGTTCAACGAGAGTACCTTGTTTGAATCTTATAAACCTCTATTCCCAATCCCTCAAAATCCTGAATATGTTCCCCAAAAACGACACCACTAGATCACATTGATTTATTCATTATTGGCTATTGGATGTCCAACATTTGGTAATTTTGACATAGTCTTAGAGGGTGAAAACCGCTATATTTTTCCATTGGTAGCAAGGGATATTTTTGTATGCACCATCCCACAGACATTTGTTGATTTGACTTAGTTGATCGAGAGGTAGCTCCATTTTTTCATTAGTAGCAAGAGGTCTTGTATATGCATCATCCCACAGACAGGATGTGACATACCACGGCCATTGATATATCAGTCGCAGCCCAGTGGTAAAGTGTTCGCTTGATGACTGGTCGGTCTAGGATCGATCCCCGTCGGTGGGCCCATTGGGCTATTTGTCGTTCCAGCCTTTGCTCCACAACTGGTGTAATAAAGGCCGTGATATGTACTATCCTGTCTGTGGGATTGTGCATATAAAAGATCTCTTTCTGCTAATCGAAAAGAGTAGCCCATGAAGTGGCAACAGTGGGTTTCCTCTCTCAATATCTGTGTGTTCCTTAACCATATGTCCAACACCATATAACCGTAAATGAAATGTGTCGAGTGTGTCGTTAAATCCTTCATTCCTTTAATTCATTTTAGAATTACAGCCAAACAGCTATTTTGGACTACAAACAAATTACTGCACCTTTTTACATTAATTACAACTAATTTTACAGCTTTTATTTATTTATTATTATTAATTTTTTATTGTTTTTATTATTATTATTTTTTAATTTGATAGGCTTGCCGTTTCATATTCGTGTGTATTTTATCCATATTTTAATCATTATTCTATATTTTTAATAAAAAAATAAAAATAAAAATATATGTAATTTAACAGGGCAGGTGTCTGGTCTGCGCCTTTGGTAGTGGCTTGGTTAATATTACCTCGTCTACTGCCCTAGGTATTATAGATTAAAGTGTTCGCCGCGTCTTCTAAATGACTTAATCTTGTTGTTTTAGAGGACAACTGAGGAGTCGCCTGTATTACCATGGATCGGCCGGGTTCACCTCTCTCTTTCTGGCAGGCTTGTTACCCAAAAGGAAACACTAAATTAACAATCGCTGGATTTTTTTGCGCCACTCCCCTAGTGGCACCAGCGATTAAACTCTTACAACCCTTTGGCGTCACTCTTCAAGTGACGCCGGTTTGGGAAATTCTAATAACTTCCTAAACAACTAGTAGGCTGCCAGGATTGGACTGAACTGCGGTTGGACACGGTGGGGGGGGGGGGGGGGGGATGGATGTACGAGTTAGGGCATTCTTTGGGGCTATATGCGTAGGTGGTTCGGCCTTAGGTTTTGTGTAGGGCCGGCCTCCCCTCCCTCCCGACCCTCACCTGGTCACACCAATGTTTAAAATATGACTGGCAGCCCCTTTCCTCTTAACCTCCCATGGGCTTAATGAATATTGTTTAAGAATTATTATTAATTTTAGGCCAGCCCATCTATATTTGCGCCGAAAATATATTATATTAATAATTTATATAGGTTAAGAATGTTGATATGTTTTTTTAAGGGCGCAGCCAAAACTTTTTAACCCCAAATTCCCTCTGTTTATACTTTTGGCGTTAATATTCAAAATTTCCCCTATTTATTAGGTTATCCCTGTCCCGAGTCAGACCCCCGATCCTATCGGAGGCCGGACTCGGAATAGGCGTGTTCGAAACCCTGGTGGTATATGGACACGTTAAACCAGTTACTAAGCAAAGCTAGAATGATGGAAATACGCGGTAAAAAGGCCTCAGGTTAGCACATTTTCCCCGAATAACTCTATCAATTTTGACAAAATTTCAGGGTTTACTCCAGTACCTTTTGAGGATTTGCCCCAGTCGTACGCTTATACTTATACGTATCTACATTTGTTTGATTTGAAGCCTTTCACTAGCGGCTGTTGAACCCAGTGTAAGAAGGATGTGTTGATTATAGACAGTGTGTCTGTTTGTGGAGAACACAGCCTCAACGTGCCTAGGTGTGAAGCGCCATTGAGTGAAATCTGTGAGGAGTAAGATCAACTGAAGCGAACCACACACTCGCCGGTGTACCGCGCACACAAACAGACCCCAGTCTATCACTTTGCTATCGCCGAGTGATTCAACAGGAAAACACAGCATTCACGTGTTCGCTGTAGTTAGACAACTCGCTACGTTTCGTAAAGGTTGTTTAGGAAATCCATTAATTAATTCGTTTGTCCGTTCGTTCGTTCATTCAATCATTCATTTATTCGTACATCCGTTCGTCCATTCGTTCGTTCGTTAATTAATTTATTCATTCACTCACTAACTCGTTCATTCATTTATACACTCATTCATTCATTCATTTGTTCGTTCGTACGTACGTTCATTCATTCATTCATTCATTTATTCAGTAGTTCGTTCGTTCGTTCTTTCATTCATACACTAATTAATTATATCATTCATTAATTCATTCGTTCATTCATTCGTTCGTTTGTTCGTTCGTTCATTCGTTCATTCAGTCATATATTCTTTAATTCATTTATTTATTCACTCATTCACCACTAACTCGTTCGTTCGTTCATTCATACACCCATTACTTTATTTATCCACTCATTCATTCGCTAACTCGTTCATTCATTCGCACACTAATTAATTAGTTCATTCATTTATTCATGCATTTTTTCGTTCGTTCGTTTATTAATTCACTATTTCATTCCTTCATCCCTTTATTCATTATTTCATTCACTCACTCACTCGTTCTCTCATTCGTACATTCATTACTGAATTATTTCGTTCATTCATTCATTCGTTCGTTCATTCATTCGTTCGTACGTTCGTTCGTTCATTCATCAATTCGTTCGTTCGTTCATTCATTCATTCTTTCGTTCGTTCGTTTGTTCCTTCGTTCGTTCGTTCGTTCATTCATTCATTCATTCATTCATTACACACTCACTCACTCACTAACTCGTTTATTCATTCATACATGCATTAATTAATTAATTATACAATTCACTTATTCATTCATTCATGGGGGGGGGGGGCGAGATGTAGCCCAGTGGTACAGCGCTCGCACGATGCGTGGTCGGTATGGGATCGATCCCCGTCAATGGGCCCATTGGGCTATTTCTCGTTCCAGCCAGTGCACCACGACTGGTATATCAAAGGCCGTGGAATGCACTACCCTGTCTGTGGGATGGTGCATATAAAAGATCCCTTGCTGCTAATCGAAAAGAGTAGCTCATGAAGTGGTGACAGCGGGTTTCCTCTCTCAATATCTTTGTGGTCCTTAACCATATGTCTGACGCCATATAACCGTAAATGAAATATGTTGAGTGCGTCGTTAAATAAAACATTTTTTCCCCCATTCGTTCATTCATTCATTCTTTCGTGTGGGCTGGATTTAGGTGAGTCGGTAGAGTGCTCACCTTAGGCGCTGGCGGGAGGTCGTACTTGTTGAGGAAGGAAGGAAATGTTTTATTTAACGACGCACTCAACACATGGGATGGTGCATATAAAAGATCAATTGCTGCCAATCGAAAAATGTAGCCCATGAAGTGGAGACAGCGGGTTTCCTCCCTCAATATCTGTGTGGTCCTTAACCATATGTCTGACGCCATATAACCGTAAATAAAATGTGTTGAGTGCGTCATTAAATAAAACATGTCTTTCCTTCCTGACGTCGCCGATAGAGCGCGTGTCTTCTCGCGGAGTGTTCTCCTTTCGTCACCCCAGCACTTGCGGGTCACCGACCCGATAGAGCGCGTGTCTTCTCGCGGAGTGTTCTCGTTTCGTCACCCCAGCACTTGCGGGTCACCGACCCGACGACAACGCTGGGGATCTCTCGTGGACGGCGCCTTGCGAGGACTTCGACCACAACACTGGGGTTCTCTCGTGAACGGCGCCTATCGATGAGATCGACCACAACACTGATCAGTAAGTTTGTTGCAGTATCATTCATTCATTTACAGTTATGTTCGTGCTTATATCCAATAATTAAGATTCAAGCATACTATCCTGGGGACACACCTTAGCTATCTGGGCTGTCTGTTGGTGGTTAGTTTTTGGCAGTTCAAAAACATTTAATTTCTAAAAAGCATCTGCCGAAGGGGGCGGGACGTATCCCAGTTCGCTCGATGCGCGGTCGGTGTGGGATCGATCCCCGTCGGTAGGCCCATTGGGCTATTTCTCATTCTAGCCAGTGCACCACGATTGGTACATCAAAGGCCGTGGCCGTGGCCGTGGTAAAATCCTGTCTGTGGGTTGGTGCATATAAAATATACCTTGCTGCTAATCGGAAAGAGTAGCCCACGAAGTGGCGACAGCGGGTTTCCTCTCTTAATATCTGAGTGGTCCTTAACCATATATTATGTCTGACGCCATATAACCGTAAAATGTGATGAGTGCGTCGTTAAATAAAACATGTCTTTCTTTCTTTGCATCTGCCGAATGTCATATTTTACAGGATGCACGTGGGGCTTTTGTAACAAGGTCTTTGTCTGTCTGTAAGTCAGTTTCGCTGTCGCTGTCTCTCTCTCTCCCTCCCTCTCTCTCTCTCTCTCTCTCTCTCTCTCTCTCTCTCTCTCTCTCTCTCTCTCTCTCTCTCTCTCTCTCTCTCTCTCTCTCTCTCTCTCTCTCTCTCTCTCTCACTCTCTCTCTCTCTCTCTCTCTCTCTCTCTCTCCCTCTCTCCCCCTCTCTCTCTCTCTCTCTCTCTCTCTCTCCTCTCTCAACCCTCCTATCTCTCTCTCCTCTCTCTCGTCTCTCTCCTCTCATCTCTCTCGATCTCTCTCTCTCTCTCTCTCAACCTCTCTCTCTCTCTCTCTCTCTCTCTCTCTCTCTCAATCTCTCTCTCTCTCTCTCTCTCTTCTCCTCTCTCTCTCTCTCTCTCCTCTCTCTCTCTCCTCTCTCTCCTCTCTCTCTCTCTCTCTCTCTCTCTCTCTCTCTCTCTCTCTCTCTCCCGCTCAACCTCTCTCTCTCTCCGTTTGTTAATAATGATGTTAATAATGATGCAAGTACCTCAATAGGTATTTTGTGAGTACGTTAGGTGATACATTGGTGGTGTGTGTGTCCATTTGTTGCACTATTTTAGTTGAGAAACGGTTGAAACATTGTGCCACAAGTTTTTAATACCAGCTATATCAAGGGTATTTAAGGAAATCCGGATGTAGTAAACAAAAAGCAACTTACTACGTCCCTCCGGACTATGGGTGAGCATGACCCAATCACCCTAAAAACTTTGCTCGCCACAGTCTAGAACCCGCTGCACAAATCCCTGTTGACGCTTCGAGCTGGTCATTCATTAATTCGTTCGGTCGGACATTTATATATGTATTCATTGATTCATTCAGATATCAAATAAAGATAGCGTCAACCGCTGCCGACCTGTTGAAAAAACTTACCACCTCGCATTATATAACTCAGTATGACGTCACATGCGGCAACATGGAGTCACATCGACCGGAATTCTTTGAAATATCTGCTGAGGCTGACAGTCTGTAGTGGAGCGGGCACAAGTCACATTTATATATTTATTTTTATAGATTGTGGAACAACCAAAAAACGTACATGTTGGTCCTAATGTGGGAAGGGGGGGTACAGTTCCCCCTTCGTTCCCCCCCCCCCTCCGGCTCCCAAGGGACTGAAACCCCCATTCCCCACTCTACAGTTTAAAAAAAAAATTCAATACATTTTGCGGTAAATCATGACTCGATCCCCCCCCCCCCCCCCCAGCCCCCCCCCCCCCCCCCCCCTACTTCACTCGCCACAGTCTAGACCATCCCTGCATAGATTACTGGGACTGGACATACACATGAACACGCTTACATACAAACCAGCGCATTTCATCTTTTGCCATAACCGGCCTCGGTGGCGTCGTGGTTAGGCCATAGGCCATCGGTCTACAGCCTGGTAGGTACTGGGTTCGAATCCCAGTCAAGGCATGAAATTTTTAATCCAGATACCGACTCCAAACCCTGAGAGAGTGATCCGCAAGACTCAGTGGGTAGGTGTAAACCACTTGCACCGACCAGTGATCCATAACTGGTTCAACAAAGGCCATGGTTTGTGCTATCCTGCCTGTGGGAAGCGCAAATAAAAGATCCCTTGCTGCTAATCGGAAAGAGTAGCCCATGAAGTGGCGACAGCGGGTTTCCTCTCAAAATCTGTGTGGTCCTTAACCATATGTCTGACGCCATATAACCGTAAATACAATGTGTTGAGTGCGTCGTTAAATAAAACATTTCTTTCTTTCTTTTTTTCTTTCTTTTGCCATAATATATTTAATAGAAAAATACATGCATTATTTATTGACGCATTGACATGTTTTTATTTACGGTTATATGGCGCTGGCCATTATGGTTAACACCCACACATTTAATGAAAGAAACCCCGATGGAGTCACCCCATGGGCTACTCTTCGATTAACAGCAATGATAATTGTATACGCCATCCCGCAGACAGGATAGTACATACCACATTCACGGTCACACAAGTCGTATAGCACTGGCTGGAATGAGACGGGGATCGATCCTAAAATATGTAATAAAGTTTAAAGTTTGTTTTGTTTAACAACAGCACTAGAGCACATTGACATCTAGTAACAGCTGATTAGTTAATCAAACAGTTGGTGGTTATCAGAGGAAAACCGCATGGGATCTTTTATATGCACTTTCCCACAGACACTAAAGCACATACCACGGCATTTGACCAGTTGCTGTGCACTGGTTGGAACGAGAAAACCCCCAGTCAGTTTAGTCGATCCACCGAGGTGGTTTGAACCTGTGACGCAAGCACCTCACGCGAACACTGGATGATGCCAAGAGGGCGATATAATGTTTATCCCAACCTGGCTTACTAGGGTGGGCTTTGTTTGATTACCTCCCCAGTATAAAATATCAGGCTACCCCTATGTTTTTGTCTAAATCTAAGGTTGGGATGGGACGTAGCCCAATAGTAAAGCGCTCGCTTGATGCGCTGTCGGTTTGGGATCGATCCCCGCCAGTGGGCCCATTGGGTTATTTCTCGTTGCAGCCAGTGCACCACGACTGGTATATCAAATGGTCTGTGGGATGGTGTGTATAAAATATCCCTTGCTACTAATGGAAGCAAATGTAGCGGGTTTCCTCTCCTAGACTATATGTCCAAATTACCAAATGTTTGACATCCAATAGCCGATGATCAATAAATCAATGTGCTCCAGTGATGTCAAACACTGAAACTTTTATATCTAAAGTTATTTGCGTCTCTCGGAAAGTATGTTCCGGGGACCCAATTACAGATGAAACATATTCTAAACAATTCGTTATAATAATTTTTTTTAAAAAGAACACAAAGAACAAAAAATAACGCAAAGAACAGAGTTTGTATTTAGAGACTGTTTTTAATCAACAAACACTTTGCATATAAATAAATAAATGTTCAGAAGAGATGTAAAGCTGATCAGACATCAGCAGTTCTGTCTCGTTCTTCTCGATTTAAAACTCGATTCACACCGGATGACCTTCTAGATGTCACAAAACAACAACACACTTGATTTTACTTTGTAAAGGAGATCGTTCAACAAACCTACACATTTTAAATCGGTGTTTTGATGTATATTTCAAGTATAGCTAGGTAACTATAAACAATTTTTGGACATTTTAGAACAAAAAGAAACATTCTTGCCAGCGTCACCTGTAGTGGAACGCACATACATTGTTTATTCCTAACCTGTGATCCGTGAGAATCCCTCTTGGGACATCTGAGAAAATATCATAATGATATCACGTGAAGCCAACAAACATCTGAGAATTATAGTTAGCTACTATTAAGTCTGACAAAAGTCTATTTTTAGAGTTCGCCCACATCGGCGGTCGAATCGTTGATGACGTCACCCCTTTACACTGTCTGGGCAAGATTGAGTGCGATACACTCCTTGATGAGGTCCTTAAAGATGATTTCAGTGGTTTCGTCTCAAGTCCTGTCTTATTCTGCGAGGAAGTGTGATGTGGAGCATCATATCTAGAACTGACAAAGTTGACAGGATACAGATATTCCTCCATTTTAGGCGGAGGGTTGACTGACGAATTTGGCTTTCCACAGGATTCAGGAATCAGTGGCATAGAACGTAGTTGTGTGTGTCTTGTGTTTTTATCACAGCCCGAATCAAGTCTGGACAGATTCGATTGGCTTCTCAACTGCGTTATGCTAGATGAATCAGATCTCAGAATATTTGATTGGCTTTTGAACTGCACTACGTCACTAGAATCACGTCCTGACATATTAGATTGGCTTCTCAGTTGCGTTACGTCACACGGATTACATCTCGAGAGACGTGACTGGCTGCTCAACTGCGTTACGTTATAAGGCAAGGAACCACTTGAGGTACATTCTCCGTATCCACTAGAAGAAGACGAACAACTCGATTGTCTGCTGACATACTTATCCAAACAGTCGGAAGAGTTCAGTGTGGACGAACTGGTGTTCCTTGGGTGTTGGTTGAAATTACACGATGACGAAAAACCAGCCTGCTTTATAGGTGGAGGGGTTGAAGAACCCGACAAAGGAAGACCAAGTCTTTTCACAGGTGGAATCGACGAATCGGACACATGAGTCTTATTGGAATCTTGGAAGACGGATATGTTGTTGCCTCGAAGAGGGAATATGGGTGATTTATCAACACTCTTTGATTCGCTGTAAGCATCCGGTTTGAAGCAGCCATTTCCGAAACCCTTTAATGCACGTTTCTTACACCAGGTGGTGTTTTCACACTTTCTTGTGGAGCTACTTCCAGTTTTGTTGGAAACGCCTGGCACTAAGAATTTCGACAGCTCTCCCATCCCGCTGATGTCAAATTCGTACCACGGTTCGTCATAATCGAGGTATATGTTACCCCGAGTTACCTCATCTGTTGACCCCATTCTGGCATCCAACTGACGACATTTCCTGTCATGCATCTGCTCTGCTATCAGAACTATATTTGGCAGAATAATATTGGGACATTTTTCTTGAAGCGGAGGTCGACAGAAAGATGCGTTACAACTCCGCTTTACTTCAGAGATGTGTCCTTCCGCACGAGCGAGATCATACATATTTTCATTTGGTGATTCGTCATCGTCTGTGACGTCATCGATTTCGTCGTAAACATGATACGGATCTTCTTCCAGACTTGCAGGCTGGACATCGTCTGGCTTGGAAAGATTGCTAGGTTTTGGTTTCCTGGTGTTTCTCTGTTTCTTTATCCAGCTGATCATCCTTTTTTGCCACACCTGGAATAAAAGAAAAATTAAGTTAAAATAGAGTCAGTTACCTATATGTTCGTATATATTTATATAATCTAATGCAATCAAAATCTAAATCTAATGTAACATACATATCTGGTTATGCATGTTTTGTCTACAAGCCTGTCTATATGGTCTATCAGTCAGGTCAGTCATTCCTCCCGCCCGTCCGTCCGTCCGTCCGTCCGCCCGCCCGCCGTCTATCTATAGCTGTTTGTCTTTATCTATGACTTCATAGATCAAGGGACGGGACGTAGCCCAGTGGTAAAGCGCTCGGCTGATTCGCGGTCGGTCTAGGATCGATCCCCGTCTGTTGGCCCATTGGACTATTTCTCTTTCCAGCCAGTGCACCGCGACTGGTATATCAAAGGCCGTGGTATCTGTTATCATGTCTGTAGGATAGTGTATATATCGATCTATCTACCTACCTTGCTATCTCCTCCATCTCCCATTTATCAATTCTTCCACCCACCTACCTATCTAATATATGTATCGTCTGTATATAGGGTGCCTGTATGTCAGACTACCTATCTATCAACTTCTCTACTAACTTTCCTATCTAAAACCAATCCACACTCGACTACGCAACTCCCCCGTGGCCATAACAATGGAAGCACGAGTAGGTTTAAAACAAGATGTAGTAGAAAATAGCTTGGTGCTGTCTTCTCGCAGTCAGTTTGACATATGCATGATATATGAAAACGACTAACCACGCCCATCAGCTGGCACAGTTCTATCTCGTAAACAACCCAGATCGTTACGAATCTAAGACACTAAAGACTATGCAACAAACATAAACACTAAATATTACTAGTATAACACACTTAAAGACTGCTTTTCTTTAATCACGCATCGCAAGCATTAGTCAGGCAGCTTCTTTGTTAATTGGCTTGGAATGCAATAGTGCCCATTGATTGATGACACATATAAAGGTGGAGGAACGGCCTCGGCGGCGCAGTGGCGCAATCGGGACTACAGGCTGCGGTAGGTACATGGTTCGAAAGCCCGGTACGGTTGGTTTTGTAGACGAAATAGAATCGCCCCCTCGAGAAGTCCCGAGGACATTTGTCGCCCCCCAAGGTCACGAGATTCTATTTACGAATTAAAAACCTCCCCCTTGAAAATAGAGATCCGCCCCGGAAGTGGGACCACACGAACTAGAATCACCCCCAATAAAAAATTCGCCCTTTACTCATTTTTAGTTAGTTCTGTCATTTAATATGAAACAATACTTATACGGATCAAAGGTATGTTGACGAACTATTTATTATCACTGTTTATGTTGTTGATACACCGTTGAGCATGCCAGCACACGGTTATCCACACAGCGATACATAGAACAAACACATCACGGCACCAGAATACATGTAGACCAGTATACCACATAGGCATACAGACCCCTCTCAAAAGATTAAAACACACACGCACTTACACACGCCACACATCCAAGCCTTTCAGTTACTGGATAATGTAGCGCTAATTAATTATGATTGAATTGTCAAATATTGGTAAGCAAAATTATAATGAAAGTTCTATGATAGATATACTTCTTTGGAAAGAAGATGGTTTGACCGTTCCTTTCCATCTGCGTAACGACAGTAAAAGCAACTGTGCTTGAAGGTGGTCCGGTCTAAACGATTTTATAAGTCTGTTATTAACAGCCTACTCCAAATGAGTGTTCGCTAGGATATTTTAAATATACGCCACTACATCAGTAGAATCACCTGTATAATGGAAAAGAAAGTGACCCCTATAATTATATAATTCAAGGTTTACAATAGAAGTTTCGTCACTTACAACGCGAAACATATTAATCTGAGTTTTAATATATTGGACGGAGAGTATAGTTTTTATTTCAAATCATATCCAGGGATTAAGTCTTTCTGAAATGTTGTTAAAAATGCATGAACGTATGAATACCTTATGGAGGGGTAAATCGTGGGCACTGCATTGGACAAAGGAATAAAGAAATAAAAGATCGTCTATAGTCTCTATACTATAGATTGAAATTAATTATAATCATAGACAGTGTAAATAAAGGTAAAATAGAAAGGGTATTCTTCTAATGTAATGTTGTATAATTGGAGAGTATTCGCTGATGAACTGTTTTCAAAAAGATTGTAATATATACACAGAATTTCACATAAGTTTTGTTTTCTTCCTATTATTGCCACGAGTTTATTGTGCGCAAGAATTAATATTATAGCACGAGTACCGCGTTAGCGCGGGTCGAGTGGTATATATTTCTTGCGCACAATAAACAAAAGTCTCTCAAACAAATAAATATGGGGTGATGCCCCCAAAAATATTGTCAGGCTTTTATTGGACATATGTTCAATACAAGATTTTTTAATTGGCACGGATCGGAATGGTCTTATTACTATACTAAGATTGAAATGGATTTAATGGAGAGTATATAAAATAAGGTCGTTCTCTCTTTGTCGAGACTATTCAAGACAGCACACTAATTTGTATGGTATGGAATATGGTAGAAATAGATCATCGTACTATATATAACAAACATTATATAGGGGGAGGTGGGCGATGGGGGGGGGGCGGAAAATATTTGGAGGGTGGGGTTAGAAATAACGGACCGCCCGGACCGGCGATTTTCTAGGGCGGCGAATATATTTCGCGGTACCCCGGCTCAAACACATAGCGTAGTTCTCATGGGGCTCAGTGGGGTAGGTGTAAAGCCCAGACTACACCCTCTTATCTTTCACCTAACCACTAACCAAACTAACAACTAAAAGACACACTGTCCGGACAAAAACAATCCCGATACTGATGAAGATGTGTGTCGTCCAGGACAGCGGTGCTTGAAACTTAGTTGGATATAAGCACAAAAATACTAGTTGGAAATAAATTAATAAAAAGGTGGAGGATGGATTTTGTGGGATCATACTCATTATTAACAGGTTCGCGGGCGGATCCTAAGGGTGGGGTCGACCCCAATACTTCCAAAGGTCTCTTTTACGCATTTTAAAAATGACTTACCCGTAAAAGGGAAAACATGTGGGATTGTTTTGTTGTTTGTTGTGTTGGTTTGTGTTGTTGTTTTGTTTGATGAACACAGGGTTGGGGGTCTCGTATTGTACCATTTTGTGTTGTTCTCCTGCATAAAGTAGTACTTGGACCCCCTCCCCCTGGCATAAACAATATTAGACCACTATATGAATATAGTTCCGTTATTTTATTGCAATCAGAACTGAGTTGACTGTTGGGTTATGCAATGTTGTAAAAATTATGATGTAAAACCGGGTTGATTCATGCATCTAGAACACTATAATGTGTTAGCTGTGTACTGGGTTTTAATATCCTCACGTCACTCTACGTTTGATTCTTATTTAAATCAGCCTGAGAGCTAAACACTATTTGGGGTTACCTGTACACTATCGTACTTTTGTTGTTTGGATTATAATAAAAATATTTATGTCATATTAGAAAAACTAGAATTAAACCAGGAGAAAATAACGTGTTCACAAGTTTAGCACATTTTAAATATTGTTGCTATTTTGATGTCGTAGCATATCATATAGTATTGCAACACGTACTCTACACACACACACACACACACAACACGGAGAGAGAGAGAGAGAGAGAGGAGAGAGAGAGAAGAGAGAGGAGAGAGAGAGAGAGGAGAGGAGAGAGGTAGAGAGAGCGAGAGAGTAAGAGAGAGAGGACAGAGCAGAAGATAGAATAGACAAACAGACAGGGAGACAGACAGAGATGAGAGACATATAGAGGAGAGGGATGGGGTGGGGTGGAGGGAGGACGTCAGAGCAGTTAAATTAAAAACACTTAATGTAATGCAAAAACGTACAGTACTCTACAGAGAGAAAGAGAGAGAGAGAGAGAGAGAGAGAGAGAGAGAGGAGAGAGAGGGGAGAGAGGAGGAAAGAGAGAGAGGAGACGAGACGGACAGACAGACAGACAGACAGATCAGAGGCAGAGAGAGACAGAGGACAGAGAGATATAGACAGACAGACCAAGGACAGAAAACATAGAGAGAGAGGGGTAGGGTGGGGTGGAGGGAGGACGTCAGAGTAGTAAAAAACACTTAATGTATTGCAAAGTACAATACTCGACACAGATGAGAGAGAGAGAGAGAGAGAGAGAGAGAGGAGGGAGATAGAGTCATGAGAGGATTTTGAGAGCGACAGAGGAGAGAGACAGAGAGAGAGACAGAGGCCGAGAGATATAGACAGATCAGACAGACAAAACATTAGACCAGAGAGACAGAGACAGAGTAGTAACACCAGTCCCATTGCATTTAGACAGACAGGACACAGAAACAAGAGAGAGAGGGTGGGGGGTGGGGTAGGGAGGGGAGGAGCAGAGTAGTAAAAACACTTAATTAGCCAGTGCAAAAAGGTATTTCAAGAAACTCTCACACAACTGAGCTCAGAGAGAGAGAGAGGAGAGAGAGAGAGAGAGGAGAGAGGAGGAAGAGAGAGAGACGGGTGGGGGGGGGGGGGGTCTGGATGATGAGGGTCAAAGGGAGGAGAGGTGTAAAACTGCTTGCTTAATTAGCATAAATAGTAGTACAAATAATTCAAGTCATACTATTGTCAGCATCCAAGCCAAAGCATCCCGTGAACTGTAGGCAATAATAGGTCATATTATTACGGAGCCATCAATTTCCTAACACTTACCAGGTACATTTATGATTTATGGTAGCGGGGGGGGGGGGGGATGGGGGAGAGATGGTACAGGACATATTCGATAAACCAGCTATATTATATTCCCTTTATTTAAATACTTAAATTAATCATTTGTATAAACTTTTTTTCACTTATTGCATGAACCTTTTTTAAATTTTTTGTAAATAAATTTTGTTTAACCATCAGTTCGGTATTTTTTATCTAATGTTTTGTATAAACGGTTTTAACCTTTTGCATAAACTCTGTTTTTATCAAATCTACCCCTCAACCTCCCCTCGTCCTGAGTCCAGTTTCTGCATTACACCTCCCTATTAATCCTTTAAAGCTTGCTAAGAGTGGGAACCCGTACCTGGCTGCGAACTCTGTATCTACACGCCTTAGGGTTAACTCGCACGCCACGAGAGCCAGTGGATACCAAACGTGGCTAGACTAATCCATAAACATTATAAATATTCATGACACGTGCGATCTAATTGTTTTTCCACACTCACAAGAGTCGAGCGTTAAAAACAACAATTCAGAGGAATTATATGTCTCGCCTACCAGACATGTATTCAGTGTCGTCCATAAGATGTTCACCAATCTCGGTGGGGAAGTGGTTAAGCCATCGGATTACAGGCTGGTAGGTACAGGGTTCGCAGCCCGGTACCGGCTTCAACCCAGAGCCGGTTCTTAAGGGCTCAGTGGGTAGGTGTAAGGCCACTACACCCTCTTCTCTTTCACTAACCACTAACGACTAATCCACTGACACTGTCCTGGACAGCCAGCCCAGATAACTGAGGTGTGTGCCCAGGACAGTGTGCTTGAACCTTAATAGGATATAAGCACGAAACTAAGTTAAAATGAAATAAGATGTTCATATCAAAAACAAAAACAAAACAAAATGTTTTCATTTTCTGGATGGGATCTGGTACCGGGCTGCGAACCCTGTACCTACCAGCTTTATATCCACTGAGGTTGGTACGGAAGAACTAAATGCCTCGCTTAACGTAAATGTTTTCGGTGTCATTGATAGTTGCATCCATAAGATATGCATCTAAAAAGAAACTTTAATTTCGCATGCATAGTGATGAATTATTAAACAACTTTCATCGATCCAAGGACTTACAGTTTGTGTGAAATTAACCTAAGCGCAAAATAATTAAATGTTTAATTAATAAAAAAAAATATTTTTCCATACTCTGGTTTAAACAATGTTTATTTCTGTTTATACAACAGATGGTATTGGTCAGCAGGCATATCCTATATAAAGACATTTCCCTACATTATTCAATACCTACCATGGACAGAAATGTCTGGAAAAGTCAGAAGTTGTACCCACGACAGGCATGCTTGAAGAGTTCTCTGATGGAAACATGCCAAAAATTACCCATACCCACATTATTAAATTGAAGTAATAACTGGTCAACATGTTTAGAAAAATACAAGAAGCGAATTTTGTGTTGACATGCTCAATGATGAACACCCACAGGTTCATCTATAAATCAAGTTTCACTGATGTAGGATTGTAGCTTGCGAGCAAACAGCAAATATATTTTAATTAAAAAAGTCAGTATTTAATTCGTTTCACGTGCATTTTGGTGAACGTCAGTAAGTACAAGTTGCATCTTTCTATGATTTACAGTTTGTGAAAAATGGAGCTAAACGCAACGAAAAAGTATTTTAACTAAACATGTTTAATTAATTATTTGGTATTTATTTTCACATGCCAGTTGTGATGGACATCCATAACAACTATAAATCAAGTTTGATTGACCTACCACTTATAGTTTGGTGAGAAATTGATGTAAACTCGAAACTTTATAAGCAAAACGTTGTAATTATATATGTTAAATTACATCTTCTGTTTAATCCCCTTTCCACATTCATTCTCTTCCTTTCAATTATTCCCCACCCCCTTTTTCTTCTTCCATTCTCCCCCCCTCTTCCACCCTTTCTCATCTCCTTCTTTTGACCTCCCTTTTTCTTTCCCCTAGCTCCACTTTTCTAATTTTTTCGCTTTTTTCTCCCCTTTTGGTTTCACCCCGAACCTTCTAGTTTTTTCTCCCATCCCACTCTTATTTGAAATCTTATTCTCTTTTTTCCTCCTCTTGCCCCCCCGAAACTGGTATATCACTTACCCTTCCCTTCTTTATCTTCTTGTTCTTTGGGCCAGTAATTTAAAACTAATCCTTGCTTCATCTAGGGCTTTATTTTAGCTATTCCTCTGGTCTGTGTATAGAATACGTGTCCAGTCAATTAATTCAACGGTTGGTTCATAAATATACTTGATTAATTATAAAACAATTTTTACCTTGTCCTTTCTCCGATCTTCCTTTTTCATTTTTTTCGACAACTTCTTTCTTTAATGCGTCCCTATTCACAAGCACAGACCATTTTTTCAACTCCTTTACCCCCCTCTTATTCTTGCTCCCTCTTTCTATCTTCTTTTTTCCCGTTTTCCTCTCCTCTCTTTTCCCGATCCTTTATCCCCCTCTTTGGTGGTTTCCCCCTCCCTCCTTGTGTCTCCTCCTACTATTTTTCCATTAACTCCCCCCACTTTGTTTTTTTTTCTTCCTTCCCCGTTTTTTTTCCTTTTCTGCTTCCTTTTTTTTTTTTTTTTTCTTCCCCCTTTTCCTTTTTTTACCTTTTTCTGTTTGTTTTCTACTTGTTTTATCCGCGAACTTTAACCCTTTTTCTTTATCAAAAGTGCATTCTTTGTTTTTTTTTTTCTCCTCCCCTTATTTTTGTTTTATGCCTTCAGACTTAAACTCTTGCCCTCCTTTAGTCTCCCCTTTCTTCCTTTTCCCTTTATTTTTTCATTACTCCATTTCCCTTACCACAATAACCTAACCCCACTTTCCCCCTTTAAAAGTCCGATAATTCCATTCTTTACCCACATGGCCCTTCTAGAATTCCATTTCAGTTATAATCTCTTTTATTTTCTGCCCCCAGTCCCCCTTCTCCTCTCCCCTTTTCCCATCTCCTCGCCAATCCTCATTTCGCACTCCCCTTATACCTTTCTTCCCTTTTCTTTTTCTACCCCTCCCAAGTCCTATTCTTCTCCCCTTTTGTCCAATCAATCATTTTCTACCCTTCCTTCTTTTTCCCCCCCCCTGTTTTCCCTTCTAGTTATTTCTCCTTCTTTTCAAGCACCTTTTCTTTCTCATGACTTTTTCCATTTTTTCTGTTCCCCGAACTCGACAATCTTCCCTTTGTGCAATTTCCCTATCCTTTTATTAACCGTTTTTTTTTCACTCCTTTTTCCATTCTCCTTCTTTCTGTACTACTTTTCTACGCCTTGTATCCCCAACCCCCTTTTGAACAGTTCCCACTTCCTATTTGCCCAATTGTTCCTTTACCTCCCCGATCTTCCTACCCTTTCCTTTTCCCTCCCCACTCCCCTGTGGAAGATGTTGCTAATATCTTTTCCCCCGATCCCTCCCCCATTGTTCCCCTCTTCAGACTCCCTTTTAAGGACCCCTTCAGAGATAGAGGAACCCCGCTTTCGCAAGAACAAATGGTACTCCCCCCTATCCATTTCCCTCAATCTATTCCCCTCCCAAAACCTCAGTATTTTCCTCCCGCTTTCTACCTTCAATAATAATTCATCTCTTCCTCTCTTTCCTCTCCCCCTTTCTCCCCTCTCTTCTCTCTCTCTCCTCTTTTTCTCTCTCTCTCTTTCCTCTCTTTCCTCTCTCCCTCTCTTCTTCCCTTCCATACCCCTCTCTTCTTCAACTTTTTCCTCCTCCCCTCCCTCTCCCCCTTTCTTCTTCCCCCTTTTTAGATCTCCCCACAGACCTCTTTTCCTCCCTTTTCCCCCTCTTCATACACATCCTCTCTTCTCCTCTCCTCTCTTTCTTCCTCTCTTTTCTCCTCTTTCTCTCTCCTCTTCCCCTCTTTCTCTTCCTTTCTCGATCTTCGCCTCTTTCTTTCTCTTTCCCCCTCTCCCTCATCTCTCCTCTCCCTTCCTTCTTCATATCTGTCCCTATATTATTATAATTCCTTGATGTGTGTGTGTTTGTTTTCTTTTTTTCTCTGTTTTTCTATCTCCCTTCCCTCCATCCCTCCATTCCATCTTTTTTCAAGTCCCTCCCCCTTCTCCCCCCTCGTGCCTTTTTTCCTAATTTCCCCCTTTTCTCACCGTCCTTCTTCCCCCCTTGTTCTCCTTCCATTTCCGGACTTTCCCTAAAATTTCACGCATTTTCCTTTTTTCTCCCTAATACCTTTTTCCACCCTGTTTGTCCTTAAATCCTTCACCTCTTTTTTCTCACTCCATCTCTTTTGCCTTAGATCTGAAGTTTCTCTATAGTGTTCTGTGTATTCTGTTCAGTCCTTCTCCCCCTCATTATTTTTAGAACATTTATCTTATTTATCTATCTTGATCCCTTCTTACCCTCACTTCTGCCTTTTAAAAATAACCCGTTTTTTATCCATTGAACAATGTCTTTTACTCCCTTCTCCCTCTCTTTTCATTCCCCCCGTCATTGTCTTTTTTTTTACCTTCCTATCTTTCTTCTCTTCTGCCCCTTTTTTTCAAACCCTGAAATTCTATTTATCAAATCTATGAAAATTTATTCACTAGATCTACTCTCGCTTATCCTTTCCCCGCATTACCACAGTTCCTTTTTTCCTCTCATTCTGCTTTCTCTTCTTTAATTCTCCCATTCCTTCTTAGACTTTTTTTCTTTCGGACCCTTTTTAATGTCTTTTTCCATCTTCGAGTTTATATGTCTTTCCCTGCACTCCACTTTATTCTTTCATTCTTCATCTTCCTACTTAGATATTCCCCCCTTCCTCTTTGTTCCTTTCCAGTGCAAAAGCCTCCCTAATTCATCCCTTATTTTTTCTATTCCTTCATCCTTTCTGTATATTTGTCCCCTTAAGAACTTCTTCTTTATTTTAGCAGGTTTCCCTCTTTCTTTCACCTGATACGTCCTTTTGCTTTCAACTTTTTTCTTTTCTTTTCACCTTTTTTATTCTTAAATCCTTTTTTTCTGATTTTACTGTTCTTTCTTTCCCTCTTGTCACTTTCCCCCTTCAACTTTCTTTCATTTGCCCTTAGTTAGGGTGTGCTAATTGGCCTCGTTTTTCCCTTTTTTTGTTTTCATCCCCCATTATTTTTTCTTTTGATCTTTCCCCCCCTTTCTTCAACCAACCTTTTTCCCTCCTTATAATCCCTTTACTCCCAAGTCCTTTCTTTCTTTTTTTTCACTTCTTCCTCTCTAGGACTGTATGTCCTTCCCCCTGGGTTCTCAGTATTTCTTAATCTTCCCCAAATGTTGACTGAAGTGGCCCTCTTTTCCCTTCCTTTTATCATATTCCCCCCGGTTCCTTTTCCTTTCCCTCATCGTACCAATCACCAACCATTTTTCCTATCCCTTAAACTTTCATTCTCTTTTACCACCCTTATCCCTCTTCCTTCTTTCCCTGTTTTTTCCTTTCCCCCCCTGGGTCGTTCCTTTTTTCCCCTCCCCCGTTTCTTCATTTTTCTCTTTATTTTTCTTTCCTTCTATTCATTATCCTTTTCCCCCATTTTCATCTCTTCCCTTTTTCCTCCATTTATTTCCTCTTTTCCACTGACTTTTTTTTTGTATCTTAACATGCTCATCCCCGTTTACTTCTCCCTTTTTTACTGTCCCTTTTTTCCCTTTTTTCCTTTCCCTCCTTTCCCTTTTTCATCCGCCCCCTCCTTTTCCCCCTGTACCCTTCTTTTCTTTTTTTTCCTTTTCGTTCCTCCCCCCTTAACACCCTACTAAGCCCTTTTGCCCTTTTTCTTTTCCCCATTTTTTTCTTTTCCTTGTCTTTTTTTCATTCTCCTTCTCACCTTTTTCCCTTTTTCTTTTTTTCTCTTCCCCCTTTCTTCATCATTTTTTTTCATCCCTATACCTCTGAGCTTCTTTTCTCCTTTATTGTCCCCCTCTTATTTTTCTCCAATCTTTTTTCTTTTTTCCCTTGCTCTCCCCCGCTTCCTTCTTTCTCTTCTCCCGGTTCCGGGCTTTTTTCTTTTCCTTCCCTGCTCTTACCCATAATGGACTTCTCCTTTCGTTTCTTATCCCCCTTTTCCTTTCTCTCCCTTTTCTTTTAATTCCTCTATTCTTTCTTTGGTCTTTTTTCTTCTCTTCCCTTTTTCCTTCTCATTTCCTTTTTTCTTCCCTTTTTACTTTTCCTGCCTCTTTTCTTCCAGTTCTCCCGTCTCTCCTCAATATGTTTCAAAAATATCTTCCCTCTTCACCCCTTTTCCCATTTTGTTTTTTCCTACATTTTTCCCGTCTTTTGCTCCCTGTCAACTTTTTCTTTTCTTTTCCTTCTTCACCTTGTTCACTTATTTTTTTTTTTTTCTTCGTTATCTTTTTCTTTCCCTTTTTCCTTTTTCTTTCTTCTTTGGGTCTTTTCTTTATTTTTTTCATCTTCCGTTCTCTACTTCTCTTTTCTCTTTTTCATTTCTTTTCATCTATTTCTCCCTTTTTACTTTTCTGCTTCGTTTATTTCTCCTGCCCTTCTTTTTTTTTCCCCTTTTCCTTTTTCCCCTCTTTCTTCTCCTTTTCCCTATCTTCTTCTCCCCCCCTTGCCTTTGTTTCCCCTTTTTTCATTTTCTCACCTTCTCTTTTTCTCCCTCTTTCCCTCTCCCATTTCTCCTTTTCTTTATATTTTTCTTTTTCCCCTCCTTCTTCTACCTTTTCTTCTTTTCCCTTTTTTTTTTTTTTTTTTTTTTTTTTTCCCCCCTTTTCTCCTTTCTTCATTTTATTTCTTCAATTATATGGCGGTGGACATATGATAAGGACCACGCAGATTAGAGGAAACCCGCTGTCGCCCTTTTCCTCATGGGCTACTCATTTCGACTAGCAGCATAGATTTAAAAAAAGAGAAAAAAAGATAACAAAAAACTTTTCTATTGTTAAATTTTTCTTTTAACCTCCTTTTCTTTACATAATAATAATTTTCTCTATCCTCTCTCTCTCTCTGTCTGTCTTTCTCTCTCTCTCTCTCTTTCTCTCTCTCTCTCTTCTCTCTCTCTCTCTCTCTCTCTCTCTCTCTCTCCTCTCTCTCCAAACCACCACACTGTGTAATGGTGTTACAAAAACAACAACATACACCCGCAAATATTATACATACTATCTGGATATGCGTATACAAAAATACATACGCTAACATAGACATATATCGAAACAAGAACTTTATTAACAGAACTCTGATAACATATAGGTACATGCAACTCTCTCTCTCTCTCTCTCTCTCTCTCTCTCTCTCTCTCTCTCTCTCTCTCTCTCTTCTCTCTCTCTCTTTCTCTCTCTCTCTCCCTTTCTCTCTCTCTCTCTCTCTCTCTCTCTCTCTCTCTCTCTCTCTCTCTCTCTCTCTCTCTCTCTCTCTCTCATATATATATATATATATATATATATATACGTGTGTGTGTGTGTGTGTGTGTGTGTGTGTGTGTTTTATCCATGCAACCATCCATCCATCCATTCCATCCCATCAAATCCATCCATTCATCTATTAAGATATATATACGGTGAAACCCCTATAAACAGGACCTTCAGTAAACCGGAATCCTCTAATATCCGGACGTTTTAAAATTAAAAGCATGTTCAGTATAGCAATATGACTAATACTTTATATACATGTGAAATATCAATTCACCTGACGTATGTGTAGGGGATTATGCAATTGATCGAAGTTTCTTGTGGGTTCGGTGCATGATGTCTCCGAAAACACATTTTTAGAACATGTTATAATTATACTTGATCAAATCTTGACACAATGTGCCTTTTAAAAATATTATGTATTGTTATATATTGAACATGTCTTTATACATTTTAAGAAGAACTCTTTTCATCCATTCATTGTAAAATTCATTATATAATTCCTAACTATTCTGCTACAAGTTTGGAAAATTTCAAGCTACAAACACGGAAATTAATATATACACAAACATGTACAGTTATGATCCATATATTCTGCGTGTCGGACTAAGATCAATCCCATATACAAAAGCCGCTTTGTCGTTCTATAACTAACCTTAGTGTTCACCATTTATGTACACAAATATTTCGACTAATCCATGATAATTCAATGCGGTCGGACTAAGATCAATCCCCGTGTCGTATCCAGTGATTGTGGTATGTCTGTGGGATGGTGTATGTAATATATGTATTGCAACTAATGGGGAAATGTAGCAGGTTTCATCTCTAAGACTATACGTCAAAATTATCAAATTTATGACATCCAATAGCTGAAGATTAGTAAATCAATGTGCTCTAGTGGTGTCGTTAAACAAAACAAACTTTAGGAAAGAAACTTTTGGCATTGCCGTTGACTAGGTGTGTGTTATTGGCACCGTTTTTGTTGTTCCATGCATTTATCAGAGAACTGCAGGGACCTTTTCAACCTACTTCGGTGCTTATATCCAATTACGGTCCAAGTACGTTGTTCTGGGCACACGCCTCATCTAACTGGACTGTATGTCCATGAAAGTGGGTTAGTAGTTAGTTCTTAATGAGAGAGAAGTTGGTGAAGTGGCCACTTATAGCTCCCTCTGGGTGGGAGCCGGTACCGGGCTGCGAACCCAGTACCTACCAACCTTAAGTGCGATGGCTTAACACTAAGCATTTACCAAAATTTGACACCGGGACCCAATAGCCAATGTTTTCTTCGTGCTGGGGTGTCGTTAAACACATTCATTCATTCATTCATTCATTCATTCATTCATTCATTCATTCATTCATTCATTCATTCATTCATGCATGCATTCATTCATTCATTCATTCATTCATTCATTCATCATCCATTTATTAACACTATACCACTGAGGCTGGTTGATGGTATTAAACTAGAGTAACTAATCCAATATTTACTGTACAGGTGAAGTGGCCAGTATAGCTCGCTCTGGGTGGGAGCCGGTACCGGGCTGCGAACCCAGTACCTACCAACCTTAAGTGCGATGGCTTAACACTATACTATACCTTTGCATATATCAAAGTTTGACACCAGGACCCAATAGCCACTGTACTTTTCATGCTGGGGTGTCGATAAACATTAATTAATTAATTCATTCATTCATTCATTCATTCATTCATTAACACTATACCACTGAGGCTGGTTGATGGTATTAAACTAGAGTAACTAATCCAATATTTACTGTACAGGTGAAGTGGCCAGTATAGCTCGCTCTGGGTGGGAGCCGGTACCGGGCTGCGAACCCAGTACCTTCCAGCCTTACGTGCAATGGCTTAACCACAACACGCGTCGACGAGTCGTGGGTAGAGGTGGTAAAAACTAAAGTAACTAATCTAATATTTATTTTACAAGTTAGAAAGCTTGAAGTCTATGGTAATTGCACCCATTGACGTCTTAACCTGCCTCTTTGATCCAGTGGTAATCGTCTAAAATCAGATATGTAGAACGCATTATGGTGCATTTAATCTTTGCAAGACCAAACCTGTGCAAAACAAACACGTCTGCTAATTGCACTCGTTACTTTCTTTACAATTAACAAAAGAACAAAGAAAAATGAAAACAAAAGAAGCCGTTCACGTACGCTCACGCTTATCTTTGATTGAGGTCTTCACATTTTAACTGAACTGAACTGAACTGAACTGTATTTACTTTCAGGCCGTAAACCACGACACACAAGCTACCTAATACATTTATACATATATTCTGACAATATAGCAAACGTATAAGTATTTCACATAAATAAATAAACAAACAATATATATATATATATATATATATATATATATATATATATATATATATATATATATACAATACATATATACATATATACATATATACATACATACACATACATACACATACATACATAAAGTACATATTTGTATAGGTATTTTAGCCGGGGGACTTAAAAGTATTTATAATAAATTTACAGAAAATTTACAATTTACGAAGGAGACCAGCTTTCTTGTTGTTGAAAATATTATAAAATTGATATGGATTATGTTTCCATTGACAGTATTGTGGTAAGTAAATAGTTCTGGATTCTTAAAAAAAAATGCATTTCAGTATATAATGGATGTCGTTACTGTTGCAGAGGGGACATATTTTATCATGTAGTGGTATTCGTGTCCATCTACCTGTTTCAGTGGAAAGATTATGGTTTGAGTGTCTAAAACGTATTAATAGATACAAATGTTGTTGTTTTTTCTCAAGGGATGTTAAATGTCTCAAATGTAACACAATATTTTAACAGTTTGTAATTTGAAGCTTTTCCAGAATTATCGATATGACTGTACCATGTTTGTAGGAATTGATTTGTAAGTCTTAGAGAAATAAATTAAAAAAAAAAGTGTAGATCCTATTACATTGTGACATCCATATATCCATTTATGTTTGTAAATTTTATTATTGTCAGCCGGTACGTAGTCCAGTGGTACAGCGTTCGCTCGATGCGCGGTCGGTGTGGGATCGATCCCCGTCGTTGGGCCCATTAGATTATTTCTCGTTCCAGCCAGTGCACCACGACTAGTATACCAAAGGCCGTGGTATGTACTATCCTGTCTGTGGGACGGTGCATATAAAAAGATCCCTTGCTGTTAATCGAAAAGAGTAGTCCATGAAGTGGCGACAGCGGGTTTCCTCTCTCAATATTTGTGTGGTCTTTAACCATATGTCCGACGCCATATAACCGTAAATAAAATGTGTTGAGTACGTCGTTAAATAAAACATTTCCTTCTTTCTTTTTATTATTATTGTAGTCATTCAACAACAATTTATAATCAGTCAAGTTCAAGTTCTTCATTGTTAAGTTTTGCAACTGATCAGCATTATAACAATGAAATACAATATTATGTACAATAGTACGGAACAATGGTGGAGAATGACTTACATAAATACATACACATACACCGATAAAAACAATTAATCTATATCTATATGTAAACAATCGGCAATATGGGTTACACAAATATAGATATATTAAGTTGTTTGTAGTAATAACATATCCCTCATTTTGTTCGCCTGTAGTAAGTATTTGCCAAGGTTATTTATCTCCTTATTGTTTGTAGTTGACAATAGCTGTATTAGTTTAAAAGCATTGGGGTTCTTGGAGTAGTATTTCTTAATAAATCTATTTCTTAGTTTCGTATCGTGGACACTGAAGAATAAAATGAAACTCATCCTCAATCTCATCAATATTACATAATATACATACTCTTTGTGTTCTCTCGATATGTTTGTATGTACCAGCTTCAATATTTAGCCTGTGTGCACAAATTCTCATTTTCGTTATTTCTTTTATATTACGTGAATCAACTGGCTTCGTCAGATATGTTTGTACCAAAAGGTAATCATCCTTAGCTTTACAGTTATAGTTACTGGGAAACGTCCAAGTTCCCCATACACCATGTACAGTGGTGTAGACTTCCTCACTGGTAACTGTAGTTTTAAACATTTATTATACAGTTTATCTATGGAAGCTAAACTTTCGAAACCCCATGTTTCGCATCCGTATAAAAGGACCGGTATAATCATACAATCAAATAATTTAGGCTGACAGCGTTTTTCTTCTTTTAGAACGAAGTACATAGCTTGACGTATCATGGACTAATGGTATCGGCTGTGTAGTGGTTAAGCCATCAGGAATAAGGCAGGCCATTTACACATTTTATTTTGCCAAAAATATACATTGTTCGGCATACATACCTATTTATAGATAAAGTAATATAATGTGCGCATTGCGGGGAATGGTAAGTAGCAACGGGTTACAATCGATAAAAGTCAATAGTAAATGGGTAATACATGCATAGCAATAATATACAATATAATAACATATGTCGTGTATCAATGTTGTCTCTTCTATGCGTGGTAGCAGTCTTAAAATACTTACACGATTTAATTAGCTGTTTTATGTTGTCGCTGGTTTTCTTATGCACTGGAGTGGGATGTAGTCCAGTGGTAAAGCGCTCGCTCGATGTGCGGTCGGTCTGGGATCGATCCCCGTCGGTGGGCCTATTGGGCTATTTCTCGTTCCAGCCAGTGTACTACGACTGCCATATCAAAGGCCGTGGTGTGTACGACCTTGTCTGTGGGATGGTGCATATAAATGATCCCTTGCTGCTAATCGAAAAGAGTAGCCCATGATGTGGCGACAGCGGGTTTCCTCCCTCAATATCTGTGTGGTTCTTAACCATATGTCTGACGCCATACAACCGTAAATAAAAATGTGTTGAGTGCGTCGTTAAATAAAACATTTCCTTCTTCCTTCTTCTGCACTCGTCAATAAAGAGGCATAACACTCTTTCAAAATACAGATATTTGTATTCAACACATTTAGCCAATATTTAACAATACGAATGTTCCTACTTATGTACAAAGGTACTCTACCTAATTCAACATAGACCATCATACTGGTAGTGCTGTCTAAAATACGTTTACATAATTGCAAATGTAGGATCTCATGACTATTTTCTTTGTTAAAACCCCAAACTTCACAGCCATAATTTAAGATACTGCTAAGATATGTATCGAACAGTGATAGTAATGTTTCTGCATTTAAGAAATAGTTACTAGTTTTACCAAATAGAGCAACCATAGCTTTTCCACCCTTTTTCATATTACCTTATGAGCGATATTAAATTTTCCATTATAATGAAGACAGACCCCAAGATAGTTAAAACTGTCAACAATTTATAAATCGGTTTTGTGGTATGTCCACCTTTCTTCAGGTTTCACATTTCAACCTTTTCTGAATACTACGATTTTAATTATATTAATATTTACTTTTAAATCCCACTTATTTGTGTGTATATATATATATATATATATATATATATATATATATATATATATATATATATATATATATATATATATATATATATATATATATATACAAAGTGTCTAACATACTCTGCAATTTGGGTGCACTTTCAGAGAATGATACTGTATCATCGGCATACACCAGTAGACAGAGGTGATTCAAATTTAACTGATATAGTCAGTCGGTGGAATTTAACAATTCCATTTCTAGATCATTAACGTTCAAAGAAAACAAGAATGTCGAAATAGCTTCTCCCTGAATTACACCGGATTTGTACCAGGAGGATTCAGATATATTTCCCTGATATCCCACACATGATTTTATCTGACTATACATTGATTTTACAACATTTACAAACTTACTGTTTAATCCTAATTTAAAATTGTTTAGCCACAATGCCGTATGCTCAACAATATCAAAAGCTTTACTAAAGTCAATGAAAACACAATAGAGGTGTTTTTGTTTTTTTTACTGACAAGCTTAACAGTTATAAGTCTCTGTAGAGCAAAAATAAGTCTCTGCAGAGCAAAACTAGTCAACTGTGCTAAAACTGGGCTTAAATCCAATCTACGCAGGTATTGTAGGTTGAACTTCCATTCAGTAATATGTTCTATGCAAACCGGCCTCGGTGGCGTCGTGGTTAGGCCATCGGTCTACAGGATGGTAGGTACTGGCTTCGGATCCCAGTCGAGGCATGGGATTTTTAATCCAGATACCGACTCCAAATCCTGAGTGAGTGTTCCGCAAGGCTCAATGGGTAGTCGTAAACCACTTGCACCGACCAGTGATCCATAGCTGGTTCAACAAAGGCCATGGTTTGTGCTATCCTGCCTGTGGGAAGCGCAAATGAAAAATCCCTTGCTGCTAATCGGAAAGAGTAGCCCATGTAGTGGCGACAGCGGGTTTCCTCTCAAAATCTGTGTGGTCCTTAACCATATGTCTGACGCCATATAACCGTAAATAAAATGTGTTGTGTGCGTCGTTAAATAAAACATTTCTTTCTGTAGAGCAAAAATAAGTCTATACAGAGCAAAAATAGTCAACTGTTCTAAAACTGGGCTTAAACCCAAACTACGCAGGTATTGTAGGTTGAACTCCCATTCAGTAATATGTTGTATGCAAACCGGCCTCGGTGGCGTCGTGGTTAGGCCATCGGTCTACAGGCTGGTAGGTACTGGGTTCGGATCCCAGTCGAGGCATGGCATTGTTCATCCAGATACCGACTTCAAACCCTGAGTGAGTGCTCCGCGAGGCTCATTGGGTAGGTGTAAACCACTTGCACTGACCAGTGATCCATAACTGGTTCAACAAAGGCCATGGTTTATGCTATCATGCCTGTGGGAAGCGCAAATAAAAGATCCCTTGCTGCTAATCGGAAAGAGTAGCCCATGAAGTGGCGACAGCGGGTTTCCTTTCAAAATCTGTGGTCCTTAACCATATGTCTGACGCCATATAACCGTAAAAAAATGTGTTGAGTGCGTCGTTAAATAAAACATTTCTTTCTTTCTTCTGTTGTAGGCACTGACCTGACCTTCACCTGGATTTGCCTCCTGGTATCGGCTGCCACCCAGAGCGAGTTTAACGATTGTATGGTCACTCGATGTCAGGCCAGTGCACTGACTTCTCTCTCACTAACTACTAACTACTAATCACTAACCCACATAACTGGCCAGACAGTCCAGATAGCTAAGGTGTGTGCCCAGGACAACGTGCGTGAACCTCAATTGGATATAATAACTATAAATGAAATGGAATATATATTTTTTTATTAGACTAAACTCATTGCAGGTTGTGCCAACAGTACGAATGAATGAATGAATAAATGCAGGAATGAATAAATAAAT